>NC_045426.1:713656872-713976872 GCF_902635505.1 Sarcophilus harrisii | reverse complement strand
TTCCCTCTACCTCTGGGGAAACATGAAGAAACAGTTGTCTTACATCAAGGACAAAAACAATGATGTAAGATTAAGGAGGTAATTATAAAGCTCCTCTGACTCTTAAACTCAACTTTGTCTCTCAGCAAACTTGTGATTAGTCACTGACAATTGTGTCCACAGAGACCTGCAGATCCATGAGGATTTCTAGGGACCATTCCTGCCTAGAGCATCTCCAGCTGTGTCTGCGCGTCCATAGCAAAAACAAAAATGGAAAAGGAAAAAAAAAACCATGTTTTGAAATCTCTGTCCTGGTTATCAACAGAGACTATTATACAGGAGTCCCCATGGAGGAGTTTCTATGTTCCTGTGTCACCCAGAGGGCTACAGAATATTGGAGCTGGCAGATACTGCATCAGATAGAATTTGATGTAAACAGACAAAATTAAAAAAAAAAAGTGGGGGAGGACATCTGTGCTGAGAGTCTACAGGACTCATGACAGTGAAAGAAATAGAATAGAGGGAATTACACAACTACTCATTATGACTTTGAATATGAAGGGGATGAACTCACTCATACATGGATTTTAAAAAAGAATCTGACAATATATTGTTTACAAGAAGCATATTTTAAAATGAGAGATATACACAGAATAAAAATAAAGGGCTGGAAAAGAATTTATTTTGGTTCAGTAGATGCAAAAAAGCAAGGGTGATGACTGTGTCTAAGACAAATTTAAAGCTAAAATAGATTAAATTTAAAGAGACAAACAGAGAAAATACATTATGGTTCAAGGTACCATTGATAATGAAGTAATATCAAAAATAAAACTATTTGTATCAAATGTTATGACATCCTCATTTTTCAAGGAAAGTCTAAATAAATTACAGGTAGAAATAAATAACAAAATTATAATCATGGAACACTTTAACCTTTCCCTCATACAACTAAATAAATCTCATCAAAAAACAAATGAGAAAAAAGTCAAGGACACAAATAGAATTTTAGATAAACTTGTTATGATAGATAACCAGGGAAAATTGAAAGGAAATAAAAATAAATATACATTTTTTTCCTCAGTAGTACATGATATATTTTCAAAAAAAACTGACTATAGGTCCTAAAGTAATAGAATGCAAGGCAAAAGTAGAAATTTAACAAAAAATCTACATATCATCACCTCAAAGAGGCCCCATGTGGAAAACACATAAAAATATTACTCCTTTTACAAGAAACAAACAAAAACCAACAATTAAAATATGCTAGAGTTACAATTGGAATTGTACAGGATTTATCAGCAGCTACAATAAATACAATTATGTTATATAAATGAGGTTCAGAGAAGAACTGACACAGAGGCATTAGAGGGGCAGAGAGGGGATATTGAAAAATCTTGGTTGGTTAATTGATTATTGTCCTTCATTTTTGAAGAGACCAAAATAACACCACTATGTTAGAGTTGAGTGTCCTATACTGTATCTGATCAGAATAATACAGATTCATGTAATGGGCTGAAGCTCTTGAGTTGTTGCACTGAGGTCCCAAGCCCGTGAAGCTAATTAGCAATTGGACAATACTCTATTAATATATGCTTGGAGAAAGAATGGTCCCGCCCACTCTTTGTGCAAGCTTGATGTGTTGTATAGGAGATGATGTAGACACGATGTGGTGGGTGGAGTGAGAGAGGCAAAGGCACTGCTGGCCAGATTCACATGGCGACTGCTCTCACTTCGTATTGCCATCCCCTTCACCTCTGCAAAGAATAAAGATCAAGGATTTTCCTTTATTCTGACTCTGGTTGATTTTAATATTCTCTGGGTGCTAAAGGCAGTCATCACAGATTCGGAATGCTCTTCCACAGACTGTATAAAATTAGTCTCTGTGAACATTTGGGATGGTTTTTCCAGTTTTATGCATCTCATGTTTCTTCCAAGTTTAATCAATTCTGCTTTGCTTACAAAGCAGACTACCTTTGTAATGCCGAAGAAATTGAGCAAGACAAGAGATTAGAGACCAATTCAATAGTTTATTAAATGGAGAGAAATACTGGGACCAATGGATCCATGTTGATCCCAGGGCTAGATAAGACTATCACCTCAAAGAGTCTAGCCGCGAGTATTGGGGCAGCTAGCTTTTTATGGAATAACAAGAACAATGACATAATGGAGGGACCTATGTGGGGATAACCTAATAGAGAAAGGTTACTGATATTCTAATGACATCAAAAATGGATTAATCTTTATCTTGTCAAACATTAAGAAGGAATGTCTATAAAACCTTTATCTCAAACATTAAGAGGGAAAGGTTATAACCTAAGGCAGAATAACTAAATAGGACCATTAGAGAAACTGGGTCACAACTTTCAAAGGGAACTTTGGCATAACACCTTCTTTAATGAGTGTGCAGCATGCTGGGTGGTCCTATGCCAGTGTCTCTCACCATAAAATGAATTCTAAAGTTTTTAAGCAGTACCTTGAGAATTTTATTTACCTGAGAGGCAGTGTAGCTCCAGAAGGGGCCAAGAAAAAGTCAATATGGTGTTTACTATCTGACAACTCCAGGAGAAATGCCAGGATCAGAAAAGTGGTTGTACACAACATTTGTAGATCTCACCAAGACCTGTGATACTGTCAGTGGTGAGAATTTATGGAAAAGTATGTCAAAAGTTGGTTGCTCAGGAAAGTTCATCAGTATATTATGTCAATTCATGAGGGCAAGTTTACCCAGGTTCTGGCAATGGACAAGATTCTCAAGCTTTTCCAGTTACCAGTGGAGTGAAACAATACTGTGTGTTTGCTCCTTGCTTTTTAGCATGATGTTTTCAACCGCATTGTCAAGCAACTTTAAAGAGAACAAACATGGAATCAAATTCAACTACTGCACTGATGGCAATTTTTTCAACTTGAAAAGGCTACAAGCCAAAACTAAAGTGGAGGGAGTGTTGATGCATGATTTTTTGTTTGCAGATAATTGTGCACTCAATGCAGCCTCTGAAGCTGAGATGCAACAAAATTTGGCAATTCTCTCCTGCTTGTGCTAATTTTGGCCTAATAATTCGCATCGAGAAAGCATAGTCCTCCATCAGCCAGCACCACACCATCTATATGTGGAACCATCAGTTACAACAACTGGTAAAGTTTTGAATGCTATGTTTAAATTCTCTTATCTTGGAAGTATACTTGCCAGGGATGTCCACATTCATATTGAGATTGACACATGTATTTCCAGAGTCAACTCATGTTTGGGAGCTTCCAAAGGAAAGTGAGGGAGAGGAAAGGTATTAGACTGACTAGCAAACTGAAGGGGAACAGAGCTATTATGATGACCACATTATTGCATGTCTGTGAAAACGAGACAGTTTACCAACACCATACCAAGAAACTCATTCACTTCCATCTGAATTGTCTTAGGAAAATTCTAAAAATCACCTGGTAAGATAAGATACCAGTTACAGGTTCTTTCTTGAGCTAAACTGCCAAGCATTCCCACGCTACTGCGAGGAGCACAGCCTGTTGGGCTGGCCACATTGTTCAAATGTCAAATATATGCTTACCAAAAAAGACTATTTTATGGAGAACTATGGAGTGTTAGGGCAAAGACTCACAAGGTAGTCAGAAAAAGCAGTACAAGAACACTCTTAAAACCTTTTTGGTTAATTTGGTTAAACCCTCTTTTGGTTAATTGGTTAAATAGGGAACATTATTTATCCATGAAGGATATAGCACGCTCCAATATCTATAAAGAAATAAGGGGGGGAGGAAATAGGATAAGGTGAGTATAAAATGATATGTAGATTTGTGTCAATGGGAAAAAGGAAATAGATTAATGGGCAAGGGATAAAGGATAAAATGGGGTATAAAAGGATGTTTAGATTTATAGGAATGGGATAATGGCTGTAAATTAATGCAAATGGAATAAAGAAGGACTGGGGAGAGAAGATAAGGGAGGAATGCATGGGTGGGAGGAGATTAAGAAGGGAGGGTTAAAGTCAAAGTCAGAAGGGTTAGAGTTGGGTTACCCTAACCCTCCTGACTCTCTCAAGACAAATTCAGAAACAGAGTTAAGATAGAAGTATTTGCAGAAATAGGAAATGAGATACACACAAATACTAGAACAAGAATTAGGAGTAGAATTTGTTAGAAAAATAGTAGGGCTAAAAATCATTGATATGAGATAAGTCAAACAAACTATCATATTTTAGAGCATAAAAAACTTTATAGTTTAATACAGAAAAGCAGAAATTTTAAAAATGCAACCTTTTCAGATCTTAAGGGATTATGGAAACATAGCTTTAAAAGTAATTGGATATTAAGTAACCTGATCTTAAACACTGAGTGGGCTGAAGAACAAATCATAGAAACAATAAATAATTTCATTAAAGAGAAGGATAAAAATCATACAACATAAAGAAATCTATGGGATACACCAAAAGCAATAATGAGAAGAAAATCTTTATTTCTGAATGCTCACATTAATACAATAGAGAAAGAACAATAAATTGGTTCTTTACGTATCATTCCAATAATTTGTTTACTATTGGAATTAGTTGCTCTTTAAATGTTTAAATTTATTTTTAAAGCAAAAGAATCAATGGATTAGGTATGCATGAAAACAGTAAAGATACCACTAATGAATATGAAATCAAAACAATTATCAAGAGTTGTTTTGCTTAGTATATGCCAATAAATTTAACATTTTAAATGCATTGGATGAAATTTACAAAAATATAAACTATGTTAATAGGAGAGAAAACAAATAAACCTACTTTAGAAAAAAGAAATTTATCAAAGCATAAGGCCTAGAGAGTTTAGGGAAATGACTTGCTCAATAGAGAGGTTGTTAATCCTATTAGGCTCTTCCTACTCAGAGCATTTGCACTGGCTCTCCTCCATGTCTGGTCCATGTCTACCTCCTTGGCTTCCTTCAGTTCCCTGATAAAAATCTACAACGAGCCTTTCCCAGTGGCTATTTGTTCTAGTGCCTTCTCTCCATTGATTATCTCTATTTTGTCTTGTCTAACTATGTTTGCACAGGATTATTTGCATTTTGTCTACCCTGTTAGATGGTGAACTCTTGGAGATGGTCATTTCATTTTCTTTCTATCTCCCAAGCTTAGCACAGTATCTGACACATTGTAAGTAGGGGCCTAATGGATACTTGGTGACTGACTGGCTGACTGACTAGTGTCATGAAAGGGAAAAAAAAAACAAAACACTGGGACCCTGCAGTGCCTCAGGAATGGGCTACTTTAGCTACCTGTGCTTTGCATATGGTCACCTCAAAGGCAGATTATTAAGGATCAATTATAAGGGCCTCAATAAAGCCAAATCATAAATCATTTGCTTCTTACATATGAAATTTGGGGTGCTTCAAAAATATAAAATCATGTAGGGAGATATCAAAAGGGATTATTTATTTCATACAAATGAAGCCAAAAAGGGAAAAAAATAAATACAAAAGAAACTATTAGGGGAAGAGCAGTTATCTGAAATGGGTTAAAGAGGGAAACACACACACACATACACACACGCATATATGAAGGGTAGGAAAGACAGAGGGGGGTTATAAAAGTCTAAATTTAGACAGAAATAAGAGGAGATACGGTAGGGGGAAGAGGATAAAAGAGAGACTCTTGGAGGGGGTAGATAAGGTTAAAGAATAAGAGGGCCATTTCTAAAATATATAGAGAACTGAGTTAAATTTATGAGTACAAGTAATTCCTCAACTGATAAATAGTCAAAGGATATGAACAGATGATTTTCAGATATAGAAATGAAAGCTATAGTTATATGAAAAAATATTCTAAATCACTATTTATTAGTGAAGTAAAAATTAAAACAACTTGCAGGTACCACTTCATACCTTTCATATTGACTAAAGTGGCAGAAAAGGAAAATCATAACTGTTGGAAGGGATGTGGGAAAACTGGAACATTGATGCATTTTTTAGTAGAGTTGTGAACTTATCCAACCATTCTGGAGAACAGTTTGGAACTATGCCCAAAGGATTATCAAACTGTGCATGCACTTTGATCTAGCAGTACCACTGTTGTCTGTATCTCAAAAAGATCATAAAAGAGGGTAAAGGATACATATGTGCAACAATGTTTGTAGCAGCTCTTTTTGTGGTAGCAAAGAACTGAAAAATGAGTAGATGCCCATCAATTGGGGAATGGCTGAATAAGTTATGATATATGAAGATAATGGAATATAATTGTTCTATAAGAAATGATGAGCAGGCTGATTTCAGAAAAGCCTGGAAAGACTTACATGAACTGATGCCAAATGAAGCGAGCAGAACCAGGAAACCATTGTATATAATAACAGCAAGATTGTGTGATAATCAGCTGTGATAGATTTAGCTCTTCACAGCAGAACATTGATCCAAGACAATCCCAATAGACTTGGGATAGAAAATGATATCTGCATCCAGAGAGAGAACTAGATTTAGTGCCAATAGATGCATATTATTTTAACCTTTTTGTTTGTTTGCTTTTTCTTTCTTGTGATTTTTCCTGTTTGTTATGTTCCGAACATGTTTAATATGTAAATATGTTCAAAAATGATTCCTTAATGTCTTGTGAAGAGGGGGTGTTAAGGAAGGAAGGGAGAAAAAAAACTGGAATTCAAAACTTTACAAAAATGAATGTTGAAAATTATCTTTCCATGTAATTGAAAAATAAAATACCATTGAATTTTAAAAAAAATAAAGAATAAGAGGACAAGGTAGTAGGCAGAAATATATGAGAAGAATAAGGAGGAATGGAATGGGGTAAGAAGAATAGAGAGGAACATAAGAAGGAGGAAAATATAAAAGTGTTGCTTAGAATTTGAAGGGAATAAACTTATCCACATATAAATATAATCATAAAATAATTTTGAACTAAATAATTGAAGTAATATTTATTGCTTAGGGATAGGTAAAGCAAAATTTTAAAAATGACAATTTTCCCTAATTAAACTATTTATGCAATGTCATACCAAAAAAAATAATTAAAAAAAGTGAAAAAATAAAGGAAGAGATTCAGTGTTATCAGACTTTAAACCATATCATAGGGTAAGAGCATTATTGAAGTAGGAAATGAATAATTTTGATTATTTTCAATTAAAATTTTCTTCTAGGGGCAGCTAGACGGCACAGTGGATAGAGCACCAGCCCTGAAGTCAGGAGGACCCGAGTACAAATCTG
Organism: Sarcophilus harrisii; assembly: GCF_902635505.1. Classification (NCBI taxonomy): domain Eukaryota; kingdom Metazoa; phylum Chordata; class Mammalia; order Dasyuromorphia; family Dasyuridae; genus Sarcophilus; species Sarcophilus harrisii. Next base: position 713,969,704 of record NC_045426.1, on the reverse strand, counting down.
GTTTCAGACATTGAACACTTCCTAGCTGTGTGACCCTGGGTAAGTCATTTAACCCCAATTGCCTTAAGGGGAAAAAAAGCAAAAATACACTTTTTTCTTCTATAAATAAAATCTATGCAGCAAAAAAGAGAAGGAATATAGGAAAATTGGGAAAACCTTTTATAGACAGTCTCTTAATAGAATGTTATAAGGTTGGAATACTGCTGTGATCTAGGAAATAAGCTGATTGATTTAAAAGACATGGAAAAACTTGAACACATAAAAGAAGATTCTGTCCCCTTTCAGAGAAGTACATGACAAGTGTTAGTCAAATCTTACATATATGTATATGAATGTATATATCTGTGTTTATGGATATCAAAGTATGTGTATGTGTATATATGTAGATAAAGTTTTCTTGAAATGTATTATTGCTTTATATTGACTCTTCTCTTATGTTCTGCTGTGTACATAATGTCTTTTTTTCTTTTCTTAATTTATATTTCTGTTTAAAATAAAATTTTCAAAGAGAAATTAATTCAAGCTATTCACTGAAGGTAAAGTATGGAAGCTGAAATTTAAATGATTTGCTTTGTGGCTTTGAAATGTGAGGACTGACTGAATGAAAACTGAGGACTCACTGGAAAAGAGAGTGTTGTTGGAAAAGATTGAAGCAAAAGGAGAAGGGACAACAAAGGGTGACATGGATTGATAATGTCATGGAAACAATGAACACAAGTTTGTCCAGGCTTTGGGAGAAAACAAAAGAGAGCAGGCTGGTGCAGTAGTATCCCATGGGGTTACCAAAAAATATACCAGAATTATTACAAGAAGAAGAAATAGATGGTTTAGAACCCATTTTTTAAAACAAAGAGAAGCCTGAAAGGAGAAAGCACTTGAAGATGAGTGCTTTCATTGATCTTCAAAAAAAACTTTATCATCAGAGTGTTTGATAGACAAGAATACAAATAAGGCCTCTTCTTTGTGAGGGAGCTGAGGTGAACCCATCTTCCTTTGCCCCCACACCCTGTTTTTGACTTCCTCTGCTCTTCTTCCCTTAGCCTCCATTAGGGCAGGCCCCTTCATCTTTGTTTCCTCTTCCCCTATATTTTTCAGCTCCTTCAGAACTGCCATCTTCCTCAATTAGAATGGAAGGGCAGGACCTGTCCTTTGTTAGACTTATATTTATATCCCCAGCATTTAGCACAGTTCCTGATACATTAGTAAATCTATATTTTATGTTTCCTTCCTTCCTTCCTTCCTTCCTTCCTCTAACTGACAGCAGGCTCCAGAAGCCTATGGCTGTCACCAGACATAGTCCATGCCCGAGGGACTGGGCTTCACCAGCTTATCTCTGCTGCACTGAGAACAACAACTTCTTTGGGAAATTCGAAAGTCATTTAAATGTATCCCAAATATTAGTATTCTTTGTTACCCAGCCCTTCAAGGCTCTTAACTTGGGGTCCATATAATTGTTTTCTTTTATCATTGGATGTATTTGATTTTATGCATTTAAAATTGTGACTGTGAAAAGGAGTCCCTAAGTTTGATCAGATCTCCAAATGGAGTCCAAGATGCAGACTAGGTTAAGAATCCCTCTTTTAGAGGCTAAGGGTGTTGGCTGCCTAGCTCTCCCCTAAAATGACAGGAATACTATAGGCCCTTGTTCTCCACTATCCTTCCTGAGGTGGATGGGACTTCATTTCTGCAAGATGGGACCTCTTGCTGGGCCTTTTCTCTTCAATTGGGCGCCTTCTCAGTATGTCACATGGCTATGATCATTGCTTTGCTAAATCCTTTAAGTATACTGTCAGATCAAGCCAGACAACTAATATTAATAGGCAACATTCCTATTTATGTGTTCATATATTGTATGTCACAAATATATATGTGTATATATGTGTATGTACCATTTATGTATATATACGCAGAGAAATATACATGTATACCCATTACACAAATATATATTTGTTGTTGGTGATCTTCAGTCTTGTCCAAGTCTGTGACTCCATTTGGGAACGTCTTAGTAAAGATGATGAGGTGATTTTTCATTTCTTTCTCCAACTCATTACAAATAACAAAACTGAGGGAAACAGGGTAAAGGGACTTACCCAGGGTCATATAGCTAGTAAGTATGTGAGGCTAGATTTGAACTCAGGAAGACGTGTTCTCCTGACATCAGGTCTGGTGCTGTATCCACTGTGTCACCTTTGCTAGCCACCACCTGCTTACCTACCTACCTGTTTACCCTAACCCTAAATTCGCGACTCCCGACTCTATCTAACCCTAACTCGACCCTAAATGCCTCCCGCCTCTCCACTCCCTGCCTCCCGCCTCCCGACTAAAATCCCTAACCCTAACCCTAACCCTAACCCTAACCCTAACCCTAACCCTAACCCTAACCCTAAATTCGCCTCCCGACTCTAACCCTAACCCTGCCTCCCGACTCTAACCCTAACCCTAAAATGCCTCCCGACTCTAACCCTAACCCTAAATGCCTCCCGACTCCCGACTCTAACCCTAACCCTAACCCTAAATACATACATGTCTATCTATCTATCTATCTATCTACATACATATAGTATTACTTAAATAGTAATTTAATGTCTAGGGTCAAATTTGAACAGCGTTCTTTGGACAGCATCAATTCATTGCCTCCATTAGTTTTCTGCCCATTTGGCTCCATTAGTCTTCCTCAACTTGATATATTAGGTGAGGTACATTTTCCCCCTAACATAGATCTAATTTTGGATCTTCTCCAAAGGAGAAGCCTCAGTCTAGGTAGCTCACTTTGGGAAAAGAAAGAATCATTCAGCCTCAGAAAGTGTGGTTGTGATTCTGGTCACCTATCCATGCCTTATTATCCTACATAAGGGAAGACCCAAATAAAATTTCAAGCCTACCCAAGGTTCTATACCATCCCCTCCACTCATATGGGTTGCAGCATTTCTAAAATATATTTCTCCTCTTGAGAAACACCAGTTTCCAAGTTCTGTTCCATGTTTGAATTTGTTAAATGCATTTTAATGGTCAGTTGAGTCTGGATCTTTACAGAGCACACCCTTAATGAAGCCTCTTCACTGGGTACCAAAATAGGCCATTGTATTCATTTCCTTTGTCCTTAAAGAATCCTATGATATCATGTACTATCATCTTTTATGAATGTCAGTATTAGTAGGGTGACATGAAAGCATTTGTCAACTACCACTCATCATTTCCACCATTGATCTTCGACCAAGAGCAGCTCACTGATTGAGAAGCAGCATGAAATAGGGAAAAGGATGGAAGTGTCAGGACTCAGGGAGATATTCCTTGGAATCCCAGCACTGCCACTGGCTGCTTCTGGGACTTTGGAGAAGTCACACATTTTGGCGTCTTAGCTTCCTCACCTATAAAATGAGGGTTCTGAACTCAAAAGATGCCTTAAGTCCTTACTGACCTAACAAGCCGTATTCTAAGTCATTTGATTGGTGAAAAGTATCCTGAAAAGATGATGCCATTTAACTACAATAGCTGCATTCCTTGGCACCTTCCCTGGCAGAAAAAAGAGCAGTTTGGGACATTGTGTCCATTGATATGCAAATCAACGCAAACACTGCCAGACCTATGCAAATACAACATAAAAAGACCATCCTTTGAATTGTGATTGTAGGTACTTAGGAAAAGGTAAAAATCAAAATAAAAGATGAAAAATAGAAACAGAATTTAAGACAATTCAAGGAAAGAAGAAATAACATAACAGGAAAATAAAAGTGACTTTCAAAAGAAGTTTGTCAAAATTATTATTTATTTTTTTAATAACTTTTTATTTACAAGCTATATGTATGGGTAATTTTACAGCATTGACAATTGCCAAACCTTTTGTCCCAATTTTTCCCCTCCTTCCCCCCACCCCCTCCCCTAAATGGCAGGAAAATTATTTTAAAATATTTAAATGCATAAATTTAAAACATAATATTATAAAAAATAAAAAAACAAAAAAATTTAAAGCAATAAACAGTTGGCCCCTAAAGAAACAACAACAACAACAAAATGAATTGTATTCACCTTTAAACTCAAAGTTGTAAAGAAGAAAACTAACACAAAAGACTCAGGATTCATTAAAAAAAAATCAAAATTAAAGTTTTGGTAGTACAATTATTTATTTTCAATGCCTGCAAATATAATACAGAAATTTTATTTTAGAAGAAGCAGGAAAAAAGAATTTAAATATTATCAGAGCTCCCCAAAGAAAAACCAATCCCCCTTCCCCTTGAAAAAAATTATCCAAGATAAGATTGCAACTTTTATCCAGCAGGTGGCAGAGTCTAAGTTTCCAGGTTTAAGATGGAAAAGGAAAGAGGCCCACTCCTGCCTCGATTTGAAATGGAGTCATGATCACTTTTCCCCAACTTCTCTCTTAGCTAGTAGGAATGTGACTCTTTACTGAGTCACTGCTACTCTTTACGAATCAGCTTCAAAAGGAAAGAGACAAAGAAGTCAACTCTTGCTAAGGCCTTTTACTTCTGACAAAAGTATCCTGCTTTTTATTAAGTTTGCTGTTATTGTTAAGTCATTTCAGTGATGTCTGACTCTTCATGACCCCGTTTGGAGGTTTTTTGTTTTTGTTTTTGGGGGGGGGGGGCAGAGATCCTGGAATGGTTGGCCATTTCCTTCTCCAGATCCTTTTACAGAGGACAAAACTGAAGCACATAGAGTTAAGTGACTTGCCCCGTCACACAGCTGGTGTCTAAGGCCAGATGGTTTTATGACTCTAGGTCTAGCACTCAATGTATATGGCGCCACTTAGCTTCCCTGGCAAGTCTATTGTGACCAATAATAATAGGCAATTTTTATGTATCCCTTACTATGTGCGAGGCACTTTACACTTGTTATCTCATTAGTTCCTTATAATGACCCATTTCATAGCTGAGGAGCCAGTGAACAGAGAAAAGTCAAGGCATCTCAGCAGCCCATTCTTAGCCACTTGAGGCTGCCATCCCCACCTTTGTTATTCTGTCCCTGAATAAGAGACACTACATTTCTGCTGTCCCCACTTCCAATCCTGTGCTCACCTTTCTCAGCTAGGCTCTGGTCCCCCAGGAACCAGGGACTCATGCTCTTTCTCATGATTCCAAAGGTTCTGCTGCAGCCTGTGGTATACTCCCATCATGCATTTCTCCATGTCCCACAGTCACTTGGTATTCATGGAAATGTCCATAAATGTCCATAAAAGTTCATAAAAATGAAGAAGAAAATTTATTTTAAAAAGAAAGGTGGGGACAGAATTTGTGGAAGAGATTGGGGAAGGAGTATTTCACTGATTCTGTGATATAATTTCCCCATTTCTTCAAAGGAGTTTACAATATTCAGAGTCACCAAGGAAAAAACAATTCATAATGCAAAGAGAAGGGAAATGTCACAGAAGTTTAAAAAGAAAACAGTTCTTTATAGCCTAATTCGTTGATTGATTGATGTCCTTCATTCTCAAAGAGGACTAAAATGATCTCACTGTGTTAGAATCAAGTCAGTGTGTCTGACTGGGGCTGATCAGACTAATAAGCTCAGGATGCTCTGACACAGGTCAGACACAAATAGTCCCTATGAACATTTCAGGTGCTGATGTTGAAACGCCATGCCTGGTGATCCTGTGCCTAAATTCTTAAGAGAAACCTTGAAAGTGTCATTGCATTGCTTTCAATCTTGTCAAATCTTGTGAGTGCTTAACCTGTGTGAGTCCTCCATAAAATAGTCTTTTGGGCCAGAATAAGTAAACGTATCCACAGTATTCTAATTTTTTCCATTTGCTATAACTGATAGTCCACATATGGATGATGTGGTGCTGGCTGATGGAGGACCTGTGTTTTCTTGGTGTTAGTTGTTGGGTCAAAATTAGCACAAGCAGTAGAGTCGGGAGGCAGCGCGCATTTAGGGTTAGGGTTAGGGTTAGGGTTAGAGTCGGGTTAGGGTTAGGGTTAGGGTTAGAGTCGGGAGGCACGAATTTAGGGTTAGGGTTTCCATACTTTGTTGCTTCTCTGCTTCAGTGGCTGCACTGAATACACAATCATCTGAAAACAAACTCCCTCCCCTTTGGTTTTTGCTTGTAACCTTTTCAAGTTCAATAATTTTACCATCAGTGCAGTAGCTGACTTTGATTCCATGTTTGTCTGACAACATAGTTGAAAACATCATGCTAAAAAGCACAGGTGCAAGCACACAACCTTGTTTCACTCCATTGGTGACTGGGAAGTTTGAGCTTCATCCATCATCCAGAACATGAGCAAGCACACCATCATAAAATTTCCATACAATACTGATGAACTTCTCCAGGTTACCAAAGTTTGACATAATTTTCTATAAGCCCACACGACTGGTAGTATCAAAGGCTTTAGTCAGATCTACAAATATGTATACAGACCTCTGTTCTATTCCTGGCATTTCTTCCAGAGTTGCGGGCAGTAAACACCATATCAACTAATCTTTGGCCCCTTCTGAAACCACACTGATTGTCAGGTAAATGACCTTCTTCCAGGTGTAGGATCAGCTTATGAAGGAGGACTCTAGCAAGAATCTTGCCAGCTGTGACTAAGATAGAGTACTGGGGACTTAGGAGTCCTGGCTCACAGGACAGTTCAGGGAAGCGGCCAGTCGAGTGGCTAGGTCCGGTGAGTGGGATAGGACTGGGCTCAGAAACCCCAGCCATGTAGAGTCCTGAGCCTCCCTGGTCTTCAGGAAGTCAGTCGAACCTAAAATAGGAAGGTTTACCAATAACTTAGGAAAAAAGAAAAAAAAAAGATACTTAAGAGAATAATATTTTAATTATAAAACACAGATTTTCTCAAATACTTTTTTGATCTTTATTTTAATCTTTAAATCTTAAAGTATTTTAAAATATGTAAATGTGTTCATACACATATATGTATGTGTATGCATATATGTATATTGTATACTGTGTACAGCATGTATATATAGGTATGAATATATGCACGTAAGCTTGTTGTAGTACATACATAGTGTATGCATGTGTGTACATTTGCTGAATGAGTGTGTGCATATACTTTGGGTTTTATATTGTGCATTTGATTGCACACAAGTATATGTATATTTATGCATACATGGGTATGTGCATGTATCTAAGTGTAAGTAGATTAATATATGTATATTTTACATATATATGTAAATGTTTACACATGTATCTGTGCATGTGTATTGTTTTGTGTGGGGTATATATATGTGGATATGTTATAAATTATACATGTGTGTATGTACATGTATAAATATATATGTGCATATGGGTATGGGTATGTGTGGATATGTCTATTGTGTATGTATTTATGTATGTATGAATATGTATACTAGTGTGTGTATTTTAAGTCAGGGTCCTAGCCAAGGACCAAGCTTACAATGGGTATGCAAATATCTTTTGTAAGATAGCAATGTGCTGAACTGATGCTAAGTGAAATTAGCAGGACCAGGAGATCATTATATACTCAACAACGATCCTGTATGAGGATGGATTCTGATGGAAGTGGATTTCTTCGACAAAGAGAAGATCTAACTCAGGTCCAATTGATCAAGGATGGACAGAAGCAGCTACACCCAGAGAAAGAACACTGGGAAATGAATGTAAACTGCTTGCATTTTTGTTTTTCTTCCCGGGTTATTTTTATCTTCTGAATCCAATTCTTCCTGTGCAACAAGAGAACTGTTCTGCACACATATATTGTATCTAGGATATACTGTGACATATTTAATATGTATAGGACTGCTTGCCATCTAGGGCAGGGGGTGGAGGGAGGGAGGGGAAAAATCGGAACAGAAGTGAGTGCAAGGGATAATGTAAAAAACTACCCAGGCATGGGCTTTGTCAATAAAAAGTTATAATTATTTTTTAAAAAAGGAAAAAAAAAGATATCGATGTGTGTGGATGCATAAGTATACATGTATATATCTCTATCTCCACACACACATGTATGTATTCTAACAAGGAAGCAACAAAATCAGTCTGTCCATTTGTGGCCTCCTCTGTCCTCCGTTGCTTTCAGAATTCTGGCAACATCAGTTTGACCGATGCTCTCAGAGAAGGGGGGAAAAACAATGCGTCTCATTGTCTCCTCACAGCCACACTCTGACCTCCCAATGGCAGGTCTGCCTTCTAACAAATCTGTTTAACTAAGTAAAGTCAATCTGCTCAGTGTGTGCCTGAGAAGAGCTGGCTGCCATTTTGCTCCTCCCTTGGCTACAGAGTGGGAGGTGACACATCCACAATCTTCTCAATCATGACTTCAGAAATGAGACGTTGAAGTCTGTCTCTCTCCCTTCTGAGATTACTTTGTACTGTGAGGCGATTCAGGCTAGTTCCAATAGTCTTGCGATGGAGAGCCATCTGCATCCAGAGAGAGGGTTGCAGAAACTGAGTGTGGATCACAACAGGATATTTTCACCTTTGTTATTGTTGTTGTTTGCTTGTATTTTGTTTTCTTTCTCCTTTTTTCTCCTTTTGATCTGATTTTTCATGTATGATAATTGTGGAAATAATGTATCGAAGAATTATTTAACATATATTGGATTACTTGCCATCTAGGAGAGGGGGTGGAGAAAGGAAGGGAAAACAATTGCAACACAAGGTTTTGCAAGGGTAAATGTTGAAAAGTATCCACGTATGTTTCGAAAACAAAAGCTTTATTTTTAAAAGGAAATTACTTATTTGATTACTTATTTTATATATTGTATTACTTATTTTTTATTGACTTGAGTAGCTTCCTAAAAGTAGAGAGACAGCTTCCTTTTTACTTTGTAACTAACAGGCATAGTGTCTGTAGCAAGAACTTGATCAATGCTTGTTTTTTAGTTTTTGGCCAAACAATCGAACTTAAAGGCTTCCTCTTTTCTCTTTCTGTGCCTACTACCTTGCCCAGTTCCAGGCCCATAGTAAGCAATTGAGTGCTGGTTGAGTTGAATTAAATCAATGGGGTCCTCCAGGCTGGAGGGGCAGGGTCCAGGCATGGGAAGTAGTATGGGAGCAGGGCAGATGATGAGATCCCTGGGATGTATCTGCACAAATAAGCACTGGAGAGAAGTCAGAGCCCCCATCAAGGGCCAAGTTTGCAATGGGACTGTCTTGGCCTGTCAGATTCTGGAAGCAGGTCTCCTTTAATTAACCTCCCCCCAAGATTGCCTTGCACCCTGCCCCTGCAAGTTTCTAGGGCCCAAGACTTATCATAAAAGGGAACAGAGACGCTCACACCCAAGATGTACAAAGCTACACAGAGGTTTTGTGGCAGACCTCGGACTAGAACCCAGGTTTCCATTTGATGAGTTCCTTGTCCAAGGTGCTCACCTACTTCTCCACCATCTCAAAGATTTTGATTCTTTTTTCTACTTCTGACAGTCTATCACATTGTGTCCCAATGAAGCAGAGTCCCAATGGCTTCTCCGGTCTCACCCTAAATTGAGGAGAACCTTTCCCTAAAGAAGTCCATGAGCTTAAGATCCCAACTCCCACTCTATTCTCCCAGGGTTTCCCACCCACTCACTCTCCTGATTTACAGCCTTAATTGCAGCAGCCTCCAGACACACTGCCGCCGAAAGGAACCAGTCTGACTAGGTCTGGGGCCACGAAACTGGCTCTGGGCTGCAGGAATGTGACCACCTCCTGTAGGTGTTTCCTCAGGAAGACTGGTACCTGGAGATGAGGGGGAAAGCTGCAGGGAGGTCAGGGAACTTGGCAACTCTGTACAGGTTCAGAATGGATTTGGTACTGGAGGATCAGGGCAGAATGCTTACCCAAGAGAGACAATGTGTGAGGATAGGCTTGGGATGTGCTGGAGGACATAAGCTCACCGAGAAGGGAACCTTTCTTTCCTTGTGCCTGGAATGTAGTAGGTACTTTATAAATGTAATTTGGGGGTAGCTTCCCCCTCCTTCCCCACTCTCATTTCCTGCCTGACACTATTCCCCCAAGCCTTCCTCCAGCTCGTGTTCACATGACACTTGGTACCTCCAGTCTATCTCCCAGGGACCCTCACGATTCTCCTTTCTCCCAGTCCAGAGAGGCTACAAGCTCAGACCTGAGCAGAGAATCCCCAGGAAGTAACACAGAGGGAAAGCCTAATCAGGAAAAAGCATGCCAGTGGAATCAGTGAACAGGTTCTACAGCTCTCGGAGTTTCTAGTGAATGAGACTCCCAAATAAAAATGGCCTAGAGAAACAGGGAGATGCGAGAATATCCCTGACCAAAGGAGAAGAATAGGCACTAAGTATCCCAAACTGCCTCCACGATCTAGCTCATAATAGGGCCCTGGGTCACCTTTTTAGGGTCTCCTGGGAGGCAGGGAAAAGCAATACAAGAATGTAGCCATCTGGGCCTGGAAAGATTTACACGAAATGATGCTGAGCGAAACATGTAGAAACTGGACACAGTAACAGAAAGATTGTGGGATGATCAGTTATGAAAGATTTGGTTCTTAGCAGTTTAGTGATCCAAGACAATGCCAATAAACTTTGGATAGAAAACACCATCTGCATCCAGAGAGAGAACTGTGGATACTGATTGTAAATCAATGCATGCTATATTCACTTTTTTGGTTGCCTTTTTTTCCTTTTGTGATGTTTCCCTTTTGTTTTGATTGTTGTCTCCCAACATGATGCATAAAGAAATGTGCATTTAAACAAAAATAAATACATATATAACTAGAAAAAAAGTAAAACAATAAAAAATAAATTTCTGGACACTAATAATGATGACGATGTTTCTGGAATCACTTGGGTTCAATTCAACAAACAAAAGTATGATATTATGGCCTCCTGGATGGAGTGGACTTGGAATGAGGAAAACCTGTGGACTCAGACACTCTCTGGCTATCTGACCCTGAGCAAGTTACTTCATGTTTGAGCCTATGTCTTCGTCTGTAAAAGTAATAATAAAATAATTGTAATGTTCTTCTCTAAAGTGCAATATTCTCTAAAATGTGATGTTCTCGGGGAGCAGGTTTCTTGGGGGGCTTCTGGAAGCAGCCTTAGTTTCAGTTCAGTAAATAATCACCTCAAATACTGTTAATGTCCAGATCCTTTATTTTCTCTTTCCTTCACTTGGGGCTTGGCTAGTTTTCTGGAAGCCTTCCGGATCTTGGTTTCAGTATTCTGCACAGGACAACCTGCCACCACTTCTCTGTTCTGCCCAACTGCCATCTCTGGCTTGTGAATCTCACAGAGTCAATTCTGGTGGAGGCTTCTCGCTTATATATGCTCTCTTAAAGGTGTGAATCTTGTGGAACTATAATAAGTACTAAGTACATTAGTGAACTAGAGAACTGTTAAGTACCAGGCTAAATTAGATAACTGACTAGCACCTTGTAAGAATCCTAATAAATAACAACAACATTTTAAAAGTACTTTGAGATTTCAAAAGTACTTTACAAATATCATCTCATTTTATCCTCAAAACAACCCTGGGTAGTAAGTGGTAATATTATTTCCATTTTCCTGATGAGGAAACTGAAACAAAGAAGTGACTTGGTAAGTGTCTGTGCCACTTAACTGGGGATAAAAGCAACACTTTGCTCCTCACATTTGTTGTGAATTAGATAATATATACATAAAGTATCTTGCAAACTTTAAATTGCTATAAAATATATAAAATAAAAAAATTATTAGCAATCATTATTTGCTCAGTCAGTTCACTCACCCATTAGTTTATTCATTCATTCATTTAGTTATTTAGTTTACCTTTGAGAATACTGGGTTTCCATGTCTTACCCAAGTTATAAGGACACTGGCCGCTCATTCTAGTTAACCTAGAAGTTTGCGCCCATTCTCTGCCCTTTCTGTTGTTCCCTCCCAAAAACATCCCTTCCCAACCACCACATTTGTGGAATTTAGTATAGACAATCCATCTGCTCTAAGCCTACAATGATTCCAGAGTTCAAGCAACCCACTAGCTTTATTTATTGCAGTAACTGTAATCAATGTTGCTCTGCTCTCATTGCTCTTCAGTGATGGCAACACCTGCTGCAAAAAGCTTGTGTGTTTATTTGGAACTATGTCCAAAGAGCTATCAAACTGTGCATACCTTTTGATCCAGCAGTGTTTCTACTGGATTTATATTTCAAAGAGATTTTAAAGGAGGGAAGGGATTCACATGTGCAAAAATGTTTGTGTTTGTGGCAGCCCTCTTTGTAGTGGCAAGAAACTGGAAACTGAGTGGATGCCCATCAATTGGAGAATGGCTGAATATGTTATGGTATATGAATGTAATGGAATATTATTGTTCTGTAAGAAACGATCAGCAGGATGAAAAAGAGAGGCCTGGAGAGACTTATAGGAACTGATGCTAAGTGAAATGAGCAGAACCAGGAGATCATTGTACAAAGCAACAATAAGATTATATGATGATCAATTCTGACAACTGTGGCTCTCTTCAATAATGAGATGATTCAGACTAGTTCCAATGATCTTGTGTTGAAGAGAGCCATCTACACCCAAAGAGAGGACTGTGGGAACTGAGTGTGGTTCACAACATAGCATTTTTACTCTTCTTCTTGTTGTTTGTTTGCCTTTTATTTTCTTTCTCTTTTTTTGTTTGATTTGATTTTTCTTGTGCAGCAAGATAATTGTATACATATGTATGCATATATTGGATTTAACATATATTTCTACCATGTTTAACATATATCAGACTACTTACCATCTAGGGGAGGGTTGAAGGAAAGGGGGGAAATTGAAACACAAAGTTTAGTAAGGGTTAATGTTGAAAATTTATTCATGAATATGTTTTGAAAATAAAAAGCTTTAATTAAAAAAGTAAAAAATAAAAATAAAAAGAAGCCTGTGCTTGTAACCCCTGGCTAGTGCTTTTCCTCTGAGATTCTCCTCCAATTTCACTGTCCATTTGCTTGTTTCTACATAATTGTATATACATTATTTTTGCACATTACCTACCTCATTAGGCTTTGAGCTCCTTGGGAGAAGGGCTGGTGTTTTGTCTTTCTTTGTATACCCGGGATTTGGCACAATGCCTGGCATACCGTTGGTGCTCAATCAATGAGAGCCCTTCCTTTTGTCTTCTTCAATTTATCCTGTCTTAACTTGTCTGTTCACAGCTGTTTGCATGTGGTCTCCCCCACTAGACCTAAATTTCTTTAAGATCAGGAACATATTTTTACCTGTCTTTGTGTTCCCAATCCTAAGCATAGTGCCTAGCACACAGTAGATGCTTAATAAATGACTGACAAGAACAGTCTACAATTATAGAGTCTGAAGTTTTAAAAGAGTATTCCTCATCTAAAACCAAAATAAAAACAAGTCAATACACAAAAACTCTATGAGGCAGGTTGTTGATGGAATACACGGGAGAGCTGTTGGAATACATGGGAGCCACCTGACAGTGGCTGCTGGAGATCCAGAATGGATCTCCTCTTCTGAGAGGATGATACAAGGAGACTGAGAGGCAATTGCTGCTCTCTGACCTCTCTGACTGAGAGACCGTTGCATTGTCTGACCTCTCTCCTCTTCCCTCTGCCTCCAATTTATCTCATTCTCAGTCCGCAACACCTGTGTCAGCAAAGGCTGCCCTGCAACTCCTTCAGATGTTAGGCTCCACAGCTGTGGAGGCTCTCGGGGAATTGACCTGTCCCTTAACAGGTTGTGTAGGTTATATTAACAGTTTTACAATTCAGAGGGTCATACATAGTTCCAGAATTGGCAGGACCTCAGAGACCATGTAGTCTAAGTCTCTCATTTTACAAATGAGGAAACTGAGGCCCAGAAAAATTAAGTAAACTGCTCACAGTCACCCAGGTGCATAGCTGTAGAGATAGTATTTGAAGGCAAGTACTCTGACTCCAGATTCCTCCAACTCTGAGAACACACAGAATTGGGGGGGGGGAGATATAGGGAGTGAGCTGACTTGCTAGGGGCACATAGCTAGGCACACCACACAATTCAAATGTCCCAATTCCAAACCCAGAGTCCTTTTCAGCACAGTAGCCTTTGGGTGACTGTGATGGAGGTGAGTTCTCTGGGTCTGAGGGTCTCCAGGGTCTGAAGCCCTCGAGGTGCCTTGGGAAGCAAGAACAGCTCCTAGGTATCACAAGGATGTATGGGTCCCTCTGCAATGACCCTCCAAGGACTCTTCGGACTCTGGGGTTTTGTGTCCCATCCACCATGCGGGCCTCTCCCTGGAGATTTCCTCCTCCACATCCCCTCAGTTCTGGAGGCCCTAAAGGAGCTGGCCCTGAGGCCTCACCACAACCTGGAGTCTCTTTCCCCTTCTTGGCCCTTGGATGCCTTTGCTTCTTCTCCAGCTCATTGGTCCCTCTTTGGGATTTCTAATTCCTTGGGTCACAGTGACCAAGATTTACCAGGGCCACTGCATCTACCCCCACTCCCCTCATATAATTGGGCAAGAACCTTCTTTCTAAGATACCTGACAAATGGCTCTTTAATCTTTGCTTGCACACTTCTGTGAGGCAGGAATCCACTACTTTTGAGAATGGCCCATTCTACTTGAGGACGGTTGTCCCTGAATTGTCCTCCCTGGAGATTCCCATTCTGAAAAAAATGACGTCAGAGAGGAGGGCTAACATCTGCTTTGACATATTCCCTAAGGACCGTGGGACTTTTCCATCACAATGTGTTGCTTCCTCTATGAGAATGTGAGCTCTTTGAGAACAAGTACGATCTAGGTGGTGTTGCCCTGGATAGAGCTCCTGGGCTTGGAGGCAGGAAAACCAGAGTTGAAATCCAGATACTTACTAGCTGTGTGACTTTGAGCAAGTCACTTAATTAACTTCTGCCTGCCCCAATTCCTCATTTGTAAGATGAGGCTAATGATAGCGTACCTCCCAGTGTTGTTGGGAGAACCAATATATATATATATATATATATATATATATATATATATATATATATATATATATATATATATATATATAATTTAATAGCCTTTTATTTACAGGTTATATGTATGGGTAACTTTACAGCATTAACAATTGCCAAACCTCTTGTTCCAATTTTTCCCCTCCCCCAGATGGCAGGATGACCAGTAGATGTTAAATATGTTAAAATATAAATGAGATACACAATAAGTATACATGACCAAACCGTTATTTTGCTGTACAAAAGGAATCAGACTCTGAAATATTGTACAATTAGCTTGTGAAGGAAATCAAAAATGCAGGTGGGCATAAATATAGAGATTGGGAATTCAATGTAATGGTTTTTTGTCATCTCCCAGAGTTCTTTCTCTGGGCGTAGTTGGTTCAGTTCATTACTGCTCCATTGGAGATGATTTGGTTGATCTCATTGCTGAGGATGGCCTGGTCCATCAGAACTGAACCAAATATATTTGTAAAAAACCCCAAAATTTAGAAACCTTAAAATGCCTACAGAAATATAAATGATAGCAATTCTAAAGATAAATGCTTGTTATTATTATTTGGGATCAAAGAACCTTACATTTGAATTCCATTTTCTACTTATTCCATCTGTGATCTGGGTGAAGTCCACACCTTTTCTGGGACTCATTCACTCAACTACAAAATGTCTCGTGACACCCCTTTGGGCTCTCTCCAAGCTCCTTGAAGTCTGGATCTCTGCCCTCATCCTCAATGGAAGTCTTCAAGTGAAGGAAGAGGGCTCCAGGGTGATAATGCTGTTATGACACGGCCATTAAGAGTTCCCCAAAGAAAATTGGAAACTAATATGGCAGAAACTAGGCATTGATCCATACTTAACGCCGTACACCAAGATAAGGTCAAAATGGGTTCATGACCTAGGCATAAAGAATGAAATTATTAATAAATTAGAGGAACATAGGATAGTTTACCTCTCAGACCTGTGGAAGGGAAGGTTTTATGACCAAAGCAGAACTAGAGATCATTACTGATCACAAAATAGAAAATTTCGATTATACTAAACTGAAAAGTTTTTGTACAAACAAAACTAATGCAGACAAGATTAGAAGGGAAGCAATAAACTGGGAAAATATTTTTACAGTCAAAGGTTCTGATAAAGGCCTCATTTCCAAAATATATAGAGAATTAACTCTAATTTATAAAAATCAAGCCATTCTCCAATTGAAAATGGTCAAGTTGATATGAACAGACAATTCTCAGATGAAGAAATTGAAACTATTTCTAGTCATATGAAAAGATGCTCCAAGTCATTATTAATCAGAGAAATGCAAATTAAGACAACTCTAAGATACTACTACACACCTGTCAGATTGGCTAAGATGACAGGAAAAATAATGATGATTGTTGAGGGGATGTGGGAAAACTGGGACATTGATTCATTGTTGGTGGAGTTGTGAACGAATCCAACCATTTTGGAGAGTAGTTTGGAACTATGCTCAAAAAGTTATCAAACTGTGCATACCCTTTGATCCAGCAGTGTTACTACTGGGATTATATCCCAAAGAGATTATAAAGAAGGGAAAGGGACCTGTATGTGCACGAATGTTTGTGGCAGCCCTTTTGTAGTGGTTAGAAACTGAAACTGAATGGATGTCCATCAGTTGGAGAATGGCTGAATAAATTATGGTATATGAAAATTATGGAATATTACTGTTCTGTAAGAAATGACCAACAGGATGATTTCAGAAAGGCCTGGAAAGACTTACACGAACTGATGCTAAGTGAAATGAGCAGGACCAGGAGATCATTATATACTTCAACAACAATACTAGATGATGACCAGTCCTGATAGATCAGGCCATCCTCAGCAACGAGATCAACCAAATCATTTCTAATGGAGCAGTAATGAACTGAACTAGCTATACCCAGAAAAAGAACTCTGGGAGATGACTAAAACCATTACATTGAATTCCTAGTCCCTATATTTATGCACACCTGCATCTTTGATTTCCTTCACAAGCTTAATTGTACAATAATTCAGAGTCTGATTCTTTTGTACAGCAAAATAATGTTGTGGTCATGTATACTTATTGTGTATCTAAGTTATATTTTAATATATTTAACATCTACTGGTCATCCTGCCATTTAGGGAGGGTGGGGGGTAAGAGGTGAAAAATTGGAACAAGAGGTTTGGCAATTGTTAATGCTGTAAAGTTACCCATGTATATATCCTGTAAATTAAAGGCTATTAAAAAAAAAAAAAAAAAAAAAAAAAAAAGAAAAATGCCATCTGTCTCCAGAGACAGAACTGATAGAGGTTTGATGCAAATGGAAGCAGACTATTTTTCACTTTCTTTGACTTTTTTTGTGTTTTTTTCTTTTTCTTTTGGTCTGTTTTTTCTTTCAAATCATGAAAAACATGGAAATATATTTTACATGATTGCACATAGATAATCTATTTCAAATGTTTATCTTTTTAATAAGGGAGAAGGGGAAGAAAGGGAGAAAATTTGGAACTTGAAATTTTTTAAAATGAATTTTAATAATTGCCTTGACATTGGAATTGGAAAATTGGGATTCTTGGAATTGGAAATTCCAAATTGAAATTGGAAAAAATTAATTGGAACTTTTGGATTGGAATTGAAAATTGGAAAAATAAAATACTATTAAAATACATATTTTAAAAAGAAAAAAAAAAAAAAAGAGTTCCCCCAAACCAGACCCTCTTTCCCCTTTCTGGCCTTATGCCATGATACCATATACAGTGTACTCTGGGTATCTGAAGAAAGAAGGCTTAGGAGGAATGGGAGGCTGGCATATAATACATGAAAGAGAATCATGGCTAAGAGGGATGAAAAGGATTCTATGTGTCCCCAGAAAGAAGAATGAGGTACAAGGGATAAAGATTGTAGGGAGGCAGAATATGCCTCACTCTCAGAAAGAATTAGTCAAGGATGGAAGGGTACTGAGCTCCCTGTCACTACAAGTATTTGACCAAAGGATGCATAATGAATGCCCTCTGTCAGGGAGATTAAGAATGGTTGACAGTATTGGGGATGGAGGGAGGCTGCATTAGATGCTCTGTAAAATGGATTTGGGAAGGCGTGGTGGCTGTTCACACCATGGATGGGACATTCAGAGATTTGGGGGCAGCAATCTAGCTTCAGGAGTACTGGGAAGCCAGGCAGAGAACCAGATGCTAAATATTCTGGGACAGATGAGGCAGGAGGAGTCCAGTAACTAAGGAGCCAGAGATCCAGGCCAGGAAGTAACTGCAAGATTGGCTAAGTACTTGAAATAGTGCTGAGACAGATCTTGGATTGGGCTAGCCCAAAGGAACTGGCCTTGGGAACAAGTGAGAAGCCTCCAGGGGACAATTCAGGAGCCTGTGAGAATCCAGAGAGAGAAAGGCTCGACTTTCTTGGCCACTCACAGTCATATGTTGTCCCATTTCCTTTAGTCCTGTAATGGAGTCTGGGCTAGCTCCCAGTATGGTCCCACTTAATACAAGTGAGGCAAGAACTTTTGCTTAAAAGTGTCATTGACTGGCCCAGGAGCCAACTCAGACTCTTGACAGGGTGGCCTGAGGCTCCAACTCCTCCCTCAGGTTCACATCTAAGGACCAGTCCATTAGCAACCTCAGCAGGAGGAAGCTGCCCTGGGCTGAATCATGCTGTATTCCCTCAGACCTGCTCTCCTCCTCCTTTCCCTGCTAGCTAAGTAAACCTCTCTTGGTGAGGTGCCAACTCTTCTAGGAGGATCTCATTTCATTCCAACATTGAACCCAAACTACCAGGAAACTGGGCAGAATCCGGTTCAGCTACCCCACCCCCAATCTGGGGGAGGCTAATTCCCCAGGATCTTCTAGGCATGGACCATTCAAGCTCCTGGAAACAGAATCCGGCAAAATGGAGAAACAGTTTGATTCCAGAGAGAAATTTAATGGGAATTATCAAACACATGCTCTACCAGTCAAAATCTTAGCTCAACATATGAATCTTAAAATTCTAAATAAGTTAGATATTACTGTTTACTTATTAAATGACAATAGCCATTAGAAGCTTCATCCTAAAATACAAGACCCTGGAGAGAAAGTGGTGATAGATGAGCAGTCAGCACATTTGCCAGCTTCGCAGGCCATTCCTGGACACAAAGTCATGGAGTCTTCTCAAGAGATGAAGGGATATGATCGATACTCTTTTGTGCATTATCCAAAACAGAAGTTACGGCAGACACAGATGCATACACTTAATATGCACACACACAAACACACACAGAACATATACCTACACACTAAGACCACCGTGCTACTCAGAATCTTCTCCAAGTCAGTGATAAAGTCTTAAACAATGGGGGGCACCCACAGAACCACAAATGTCTATGACTTAAGTCCCCTCATTCAACCACTTCTGAACCTGTATTATCACCTGCTCCACATAGCTCTCTCTCCTCCACATGAATGGCATTGAATGCTTTAATAAAATCTATTTAAAGTGTATGTGCAAGGAGTGGTGGTTGGGAAAAGAGTTTGGAGCTCGGGAGTCACAGCGATGGTGAGTCTATTCCCAGAGCAAGAGAGAAAAAGGGTTGGGAGACGACCATTTACAAGTTAACAAGGAATATGAAAAGATGGTTTCTGAGGCTGAATGGGATATAAAGTGTGATCAGTGCAGGGGCATGGGGGTAAATGTTTAACAACCAAGCCGCCAGAAAAGATTTCTAAAAATCCACATCTGATATACTTTCAGGTTTAATCTCTACCACTTTCTTAAATCTAGACAATCACTTCTTAATCACCGAACACTAAATGATATAACTATTGGCTCTCAAACCGGTTCAAGCTACCTTCATCACATCCTGGCAAATAGGTATTGGATCCTACTCAATCACCAATCTGCACAGCTAAGCCCAAGTTACTATTCAGCCAGTCGCGCCTGACTCTTCGTGACCCCATTTGAGGTTTCTGGCAGCGACACTGGCGTGGTTGCCCATTCCCTTCTCCAGCTCCTTTTGCAGATAAGGAAACTCTAGACAGAGTTAAGTAACCTGCCCAGAGTCACACAGCAGTTTGGAGGTAGGATCTGAACTCTTGAAGAAGAGAGGTCCTGATTCTGAGCCCTGTACTCTTTCCACTGAGCCACCTAACTGTCCAAGGGGGAATCCTAAAGGAGAGGGACTGGGGATGGGAATCTCGTGCTTTCCAAAGGCCAGGTCCAGGGAGAAGCTGCTATCTGTGGGGACAAGCGTGGCTAAGGGGGTATGACCTGCTCCTGATGGAGCTCACTAGCTCTCTGCCAGTCACAGACTCTTCCTTTCTGCTGCTCTTGCAAGTTTGTTCCTCAACCCTCCCCCGCAAAAGCTTCAGACCAAACCTTATCTCCATTCTAAGCTGTACTAACAAAAGAACATTTTTTTTTTAAATCTGGGATGTCCTGTTCTTATTTATGAATAGCAAGCCTCCTCCTTAACTCAGTTCCCATGACTCCCTGGGGAATTTGACTCCCAGAGAGCTTTATCTACCCATGATCCAAATGCATTCTTTTAACATGGGACTCTTAGGGAACATTCCTGAACTGGCTGGATCCAAGTGAGGGGGGGGGGTGTCTCTCTAGGGCTCTGTCCAGTAGCTAACTGGCGTGTGTTGGGATATTGCCAAGGGCAGTAGGGGAGACCCTCCTAATAGCCTAGCACCTGTGGCTGGACAGGTAGCTCCTACAAACTGTTGGAAAGACTTTTAGGTTGATGTGAGAGCCTTTATTGGTGGGGTTCAGTCATTTTCAATCGAATCTGGCTGCTTGTGAGCCCATTTGGGATTTTCTTGGCATAGATCCAGGAGTAGTTTGCCATTTCCTTCTCTTATAGGAAATTGAGGCAAATAAGATTAAGTGACAGGTCCAGGGTCAGCCAGCTGGTCTGAGGTCGGATTTGAACTCAGAAAGATCCAGCCTTCCTGACTCCTGACCTGGTGCTCTGTGGTGTCCCCCGGGGGTCCTGTGGGGGGGGGCAGTGTGTTATTTTTTATTTTCCCTTATCAAGAAAAGATAGAAAATGCCTATGGGCTATCTGGAGGAGAAGGGAGGAAAGAAGGAGAGGGAAAGGGAAGAGGAGGCTACTGAGCTGGAAAGGCCTTAAGGCATAAGAAGAACCAGACAAGTCAGTTCTCTGAACCTGCCTTGCCAGTCCAGCCCAGGGGCCAGGAAGGCGGAGGGAGCTCAGGGGTTTGGCTGGAGTTTCAGGGATGACAGCTGGTTAGCAAAAGGAAGAAAAAGGCAAAGCCCTGAAATAAAGGCAGAGGGATTCATTCTCCTGTGGGATCATAAAGGCTGCCTTTTACAAAGAAGCAAACTGAGGCTCAGGATGGTCTAGTCAGAGTCACAAGGAGGAGCCTAAAATAAGGCACCAGCTGCCCCAAGCTCTCTTCTAGATTAAGAGAGCTGGTTATTGTAGCAGTACTGTAGTAACAAGGCACTTGAGCTCTCCGAAAACTGGCTCAGAGATTGCCTCGGACCCAGAGCCCAGCACTGCCATGCCTGATACATAGTAGGTGCTTCATCAGTGCCAACTGTCTGATAGGTGGGTGGATTGATGGCCCAGACTGGGAGGAAATAATAAAAATAATAACTTCACCATTAAAAGCTACCACAGTAACAGAGAAGACTGAGATACAAACTCAGAAGACCACAATAGAATAAAAACACCTACAACCAAAGCTTCAAAGAAAGATACTAGTTGGACACAGATCCCAACAAGAATTCCTAGAAGAGTTAAAGAGATAAGTGGTAGAGGAAGAATTGGGAAAAGCAATCGGTGTAATGAAATAAAATTATTTTTTAAAAAAATTAACAATTTGGTTTAAAAAAGTGAGCACTAGGTGAAAAAAAAATCTGGAGAAAATGACACCTTAAAAAACAGAATTGGAGTACTGAGAAAAGCAGCACAAAAATCCACTAAAGAAAAATTTCCTTGAAAAGCAGAAGTAGTCAAATGGGAAGGGAGGCACAAAAGCTCAATGAAGACAATTTCTAAAAATTGGAATTGGGCAAGTGGAAGCTAATGATTGACTGCATGAGACATTAAGCAGCAATAAGACAAAACCAAAAGAATGAAAAAAATAAAAAATGTGAAATGTTTTGTTAAAAAAAAACTATCCTATAAAATGGAGAGATCATTTAAAAATTACTAAACTGCCTGAAAGCCATGTTAAAAAAAAAAAAATAAAAGCCTGGATATATTTCAATAAATTATCTTGATAATCTTAAGTCCAGAAAGGACTCCGGGTACGCCTCTTGAAAGAGATACCAGAGAAATCTTATATAATCCAGGCATATTATAGCCAAATTTCAGAACTCACAGGTCAAGGAGAAAATATTGCAAACAGACAAAAGAAACAATTCAAACACTGTAGAGCCACAATTGGGATCATACAAGGTTATGTAGTAGGTTATAATTATCTCCTTTTCCATTATTACCTCACTTTTACGGGTGAGGAAACTGAGTCAAAGAGAAGTCAAGTGGCTTTCCCAAGATCACAGATCTGAGGCCAAGTTTGAATTCAGTTCTTTCAGACTCCCCATTCAGGGCTCTACCCATTTCTCGCCAAGAAGCCTCTAGTAAGGATCCCAAGATTTGGGGGGGAGAGCTGCCCCAGCCACATGCAGAGGTCATACTCATCTCTCTTGCGCTCAGTGAAAAAGCTTTTAAGTGCCTTCCAAGCCCAGGCCCTGCGACCTCAATCCAAATCAGAGGCTACCAGATCTCTCACCAAAAAAAGGAAGGAAAAGATGCGGTCAGTGGGTGCCCAGGCACTGTGTCCAGCAGGGCATCTGGCTAACAATACTGTCCACCTCCCAGGGGTGCTCCTGAGGCCCACTCCATAAGGGCATTCTTGATACCCACCTCATTGGTGCTTGTGATACCCACTTACAGGGCCCATCCCATAAGGACCCTCACTGATGCCCACCGCACAGAGCACTTGTGTTGCCCACACCACAGGGCACTTGCGATGCCCCCCCAACAGGGCGCTCATGATGCCCATCCCATAAGGACCCTCAGTGATGCCCACTGCACAGAGCACTTGTGTTGCCCCCCCCCCCACAGGGCGCTCGTCATGCCCCCCCCACAGGGTGCTCGTCATGCCCCCCCCACAGGGCGCTGGTGATGCCCCCCCACAGGGTGCTGGTGATGCCCGCCGCACAGGGCGCTGTGAGAGCCAAGCAAGCTTATATGGGGAGGAACGCAGGGCTTGGGCATCTTGGAAGCCCCAGGTGCGCTTCAGCTTTGGCTCAGCCAAATAAGAAGTAAACCCAGCTCGCTGGAAGGGTGCGAGGTAAGGATGCACACGCTTCCCGGGGAGCAGGGGGCTGGGCCTAGGCCAAGCAGGAGAAAAGCAGGGGGCTCGCGCCCTTCGGGACGTGACCCCGGCCCCTTTGTGGTGACCGCGGCGCGCGGCAGAAGCAGGAAGGCGGAGGCAGCCCCCCCTCTTCCCCCCCCCCCAGGGTCCGGCGGCCGCAGCCTGCCCACGGGAGCCGGCCAGTGACCACTCTCCGTGCGGCCAGGCCAGGCCTCCCCATCCAGGGCCCCCGGCTTTCTGCTCCCCCGCCTCCTGGGGATCGCCGTCAGAAGCCGGGGCCGCAAGGACTCCGGGTCCTCCTGCAGCCGTTCCGTCTGGGTGGGGAAATCCCAGTGTGGAAACTCCCTCCGCCAAGTCGGGGAACTCCCAGGGTGGAAACTCCCTAGAAGGGGGGGGGGGTTCTTCAGCTTGGAAACTCCCTGGGCCCGGGAGGGAGAAGCGGGAGAGCGGAAACCCCCCTCCCCCCGCACCCGCACAGCCCCGGGCGCTGGCTGAAGCGGCCTCCGGGAGAGCCTCCGGCCCGGCTTCCATGCCCCCCCCCGCAGCGAGCGCCCCACGGCTCGAGGGGTCTCTCCCCCCCTTTCCCCCCCCCTCCCCCCCCCCCCCGCCCCCCGCCCTGCCCAGGCAAGGCCGGCCTCGGGCCGGGAAGGGGAAGGGGCGCCTGCTGGGCAAAGGGGCCAGAAAGGGGATGAGCCCGGGGACAGGCCAAGGTCCCCTCTGCCCCCCCCCCCACCCGCCGGGGCTTGCGGGCTGGGGGGGGGGCGACAGGGAAACCGCGGCGACCGGGGGCGGGGTCCGGGGCCCCCCTCCCCCCGGGCTGGCAGGGAGGGAGGCTCGCAGGCGGGGCCCCAGGCGGGAGCGGGAGGGAGAGGGCGGGGCGAGCGGGGAGAGACGCCACGCGCGGGGGGTGGGGGGAGGGGCCCGCGGTCGCCCTGTCTCTCTCTCTCATTGGCGAAGCGTGTTTGGGGGCGGGGCTCTGCCGCTGGCGCTCGTTCTCGCTGCGGCTCTCGCGGTGCTTGGGTCGCGGACGCCCCGGTCGCAGCCGCCGGAGCTCGCTGGCTGCGCCCAGGCCTGAGGAGGCGCTGCCGACCCCCGAGGGGCGGAGGTGAGTCCCCGCGGCCGGGCCGGGGGGCGCGGGCTCGGCCGTCCTCGGGCCCAGGCCGCGCGCCCGCCTCGGAGCCGCGTCCAGGCCCCCGCGCTGCGCCTGGGCGGGGAAACTGAGGCCCGCGGGCCGGGCCCGGGAGGGGCTGGGGGCGACGCTGCTGAGGCGCCTCGGGAACGCCCGCGGCCTTCTTGTGACCCGGACAGGCCCCAGGCCCCGTGGGGAAACAGGCCCTGCGCGAGGCACCTGGCGGCTAGTCAGTGGCCCCGGTGGGTGCGACGCCGGCCAGGCTGCCCCTCCCTCGGGGCCGAGGTCGGGTCCGGCCCGGGTCCGGTGCGCGCCGATCCCCGGGGCTCCGAGCCCAGCTGCCCGGGACCCTCAGGCTCGTGCGCCGGCAGAGGGGGGCGCGCTTGGAGCCTGCTGGGGGCCTTCGGGGGGGGGCAGCCAGGCCGGGACGGCCCGGCCCCGCCCCGGGGAGCCCCCGAGATGAAATCTGGGCCAGCGCCCGGGCGGGGAGGGGAGCTGGGGAGGGGGCGTTGTCCGGGGGGGGGGCAGCCTGCGAAACCTTGCTTTCCCTGTGTCCCACCCTTAGTCCGGCCACCCCCGCCACGGACCTCCCAACCCCCCGGCCCGGGGAACCCCATCTCTGGGTGGGAAACCACCCCAGAAAGCTGTCCCAGCCCTGGAGGCCGGGGCAGGGGGGCCCCGATTTCCGGGATCTTTGTCTCCCGTAAGGAGGCCTCGAGTCCCCCTGGCCTGAGGATGGGCCTGGCCGTCCCAGGCCTGTGGGAGTGAGGGGCGGGGGCCGGCCCCCTGGGGAGAGGATGCTGGGAGCCTTACCCTGGGTCCCTGTGAGAGTGAGGGGCGGGGGCCGGCCCCCTGGGGAGAGGATGCTGGGAGCCTTACAGACCCCTGTTTTCCACTAGGAAACTTTGGCCCAGTGAGGTCACCCAGCTGAGAAAGCAGCCGAGGCGGGGTTTGCAGTATAGCCCGACCCCACTGGGCTGGGCCCTGTGGCTGCCTGAGCATCCTCTGGCAGAAGCCGGAGTCCGCCTTAGGGCTGGAGGGGACCAGGGAAGCGGCTCTGGACGAGGGGCCGCCCACGGCTGGGAGCTGGTCCGTGTATAGGAAAGGCACCAAAGCCTTGCCGTATTTCTGGGGCACCTGAGCTTGTCCCTAGTTTGTCCCAGGGCTGAAGGGAACAAATCTGAACCTTCCTTTGGGTGAGAGTCCTTCAGATCCCCTCAACCTCCCAAAAGGATGAAGGACACAACTCTCCTAGGGCCTTCGAGATCGTACTCGCTGTGAGTCAGGGCCAGGGAGTGAGAGGTAAGATTGGACCTTGGGGAGCACTCGGAGAAAGGGGTAGGAGACTGGAGGAAGTGAGAACAGGGTCCGGGCCAACTGGGGAGAGGCTGGAGGAGCCAGTGATGGGAGGGATGGGCTTATCCTCAGGGTGGCCCTGCAGTAATCAGGCTCCTGTTGTTTCCCAGGTGCTCTGCCGGGCACCAGGGATGTCGTAGATAGATTGGATGCTACTAAAAGGAGGACTTGACAGTTGGCGCCTTGAGAGCCTAAGTTTCCCAGAGGGACAGGAACTGAAACTGGAGGGTGAAGTTTGTCGGCACTGAGCAGTTGGAGCAGGAGATCCCTGGAAGAATGGACCAAAGGTCTTGGCAAAGAAGTGGCAGGGACAGAACCCAGGGCAATTCCGGGAGAATTTGCCTTTGGAGGAGTAAAGGGTCCCCTTCCCCCGAGATGGGCGCTTTGTCAAAGAAGCCTCAGGCTCTTAGGGGACAGTCAGTGAGGAAGGTTCAGTTGCGGGGGGGGGGGGGTCCCAAGGACATAGAGGGCAGGCAGAAGTTGGAGGTAACCAAGGGGCACATTTGAGTTCGAATTAAAAAAAAAAAAAAAAGCACCTGGCGTCTCAAGCTGCCCAAAGATAAGATCTCCTTGGCCTCTGGGGCCAAAGCCATTGGACAGGCTGGTTCAGGATGCATTTGGAGGCTTGCCATGGAGCATGATTGGGGGAGGGTGTCAGAGCCCAGTGCTGGGGTTCTTTTTGGTAGCAGCGACCCCCCCTGTGACAGGCTGGTGAAGCCTGGGGACTCAATTTTTTTTTTTAAATTTCATAATCGAAGGAAACACTAAATGTCACTTAGAGCTTAGCGAATTTGAAGGTGTCATCATTGTCAAGCACCAATGAAGTCTTCTGGGGTGATGTACCCTAAATTTGTGGCAGATAAAAACCAGCTCCTTTGGATGACTTCTGCTAGTGGAGCAGCCTCTAGGGGGAAGAAATTGGTCACTGGGAATTTGCTCCAGCTGGCAATTAGTAGGAGAAGTCCTAAGAGGGGTGTTAGTGCAGTAGCTAGGGAATTGTCCAGAAGGCTGGGCTGTGTGTGGATATAATAAAGCCTGGTTTAAAAGGAGGGGAGGAGCCATCATTAGGAAGGGGAAGGAAATCAGCATTAGGCACCTACTGGGTGTATGGGGACCTATTGTGTGCTTGGCATCTTGCCATGCATTCTACAAATAGTATTTCATTTTATTCTTACAACCACCTTGGGCGGTGGATATTATTATGATCTCCACTTTTACCCTTGGAAACAGAGGCAGACAGCTTAAATGACTTACCCAGAGTCACACAGCTGGATTAGAACTCCTATCTCTTCCTACTGAATTTCTCTCCCCTGGGCCATCTCACTGCCTAAAAACTGCCTTGTATAGCATGATGCTTAACATTGGGACAGGGCCCACTTCAGCCTCTCTGTGTTTGGCCTGTCACCTGTGAAAGAGATCTGTCCAGCCCCAGTGAGTTTTGATTTGGGATGGGGGGGAGGAGGAGGGGCCAGGATCTAGTGTGAATTTTGGGGAACCAGGAAAGAAGCCAGTTCAGAAGGTGATAATGAGAGTGTTACAAGGAATAATCAAAGGAGAACATATCAGAGGGAATGATGGGAAGGCAAAGAAGATGGCCAGGGGGCTAGTTAGACACCAGGCAGTTCTCAGCCCAGTGAGAGCTTAGGGTGCCTTTGGAAGGAATCTTTACAGGATTCTGTTACTGGGAACCTGATCTAATTGTGCAGCTTTCCATTTGTGTTTAGAAAGTCCTGGGTAATTGAAGGTTGGATTGGCCAGTAGGCAGAAGACTAGATTCTCAGCCCGGCCTCATGACTCATTCTGGTGTGCGAAGAGGACTCCATCTCTCTCCAGCGCCCTCGGCTACTCAGCCAGCCTCTGAATTACCAGGAGCTGAGATCTCTGCGGGTGGAGGAAGTTTTCCTGCTCTCAGAAGTCTCTGGGGGGAAGGGGGTGGCCATGTGTAATGCTCAATTTTATTTACTTTATTTTTTTTTTTGCCTTATAGGGGATAAATCCTCCAGAAAGGCTGATCTCTTTGTAATAAAAGAGGAAGCAAGAATGTTGAGGTTCATAGCAGTGCTAAAAGAAGCCAGGCCTGCTTGAGGAGTTGGGGAAGTTGGGGGGAATCTGGTCACTGAGGAATAAAAACAATCCTAGCCCAAGATTTAGCTGGGGCTACAGAACTGCCCTGGAGAATCGGGCCCCGAGGATCCCCAGACCCTGTTCTTCCTTAGGCCTCATCTTTGTAGCCCCCTTTCCTTATCCTGCTTTCATCTTGTCTGCTCTCCGACCTGGATCCCTGCCCTTTTGCCCCATCCATTCTCAAGTGCTTTAGGTCCTCTTTGAGAGTTTTAATAGCACACACTGGGGGGAGGAAGGGAGGTCATTCCAGTGCATACCATTCAAGAGAATGGAGCTTTGATCTCCAGTGCCCAGCTAGCTCTTGTGTATTTTTCTTGAGAACTTCTCGGGGTTGTAATCTGTCTCCTTTTTGGTTGGCTGTTACCTCTGGTCAGGGCCCTCTTCTGATAAGCGGTTCCAATGGTAAATCTGAGTGTGACTGCCCAGGGCCTGCCCCTTGTCCCATTCCCCGGAATCCTAATCTCCTTGACTCTTTCTAAGTCTGGCTTACTCAGTTTCCTCTTGGGCTTCATGTCTAAGTTGTAGGTTGCCTCATTCACCTTCTTTCAGAAAGCACTTTTGGTTCTACAATAATGAACTCAGCTAGATTATTATGTATCACCTTGGAGCCTGGGAAGGAAACCTCCTTTCTGAAGGATTTGATTTTTCTCCAGAAGGTTTTAAAAATATATGTGAAATATTACACATTGTCACTATCCCTTCTGCCAGGGATTTCATCTGTACAGGAAAATTCCCTCCACCCACACAGATCTCAACTTGTGGGTATTTTAGAGCTATCATTTATAAAGTGCTGTAATACATATGCTATCTCTTTTGAGCCTTACGACAACCTTATAAAGCAGGTGCTGTTATCTCCCTATTTCACAGGGTGGTGAACTGAGGTTGAGAAGCTGAATGATTTGCCCAGTCAGTTACAGCATTGTCTAAGATGGGATTTGAACTCAGATCTTCCTGCCTGCAGGTCCGATGTCATTTAGAGATATATTTAAGAGGCAGTAGAGTGGCACATAGGGTAGAGAGCTGGCCCTGGAGTCAGGAAACTTCAGTCACTTTCTTGCAGTGGGACCCTAAGCCGGTGTGCCTATCCCCTTCCTGCCTCAATTTCCTCATCATTGAAATGGGGATAATAATAGTGTCTACTTCCCAAGATTGTAGATGAAATGATGTTTGTTAAATAACTGCTGGCTACTGTTTTTATTTCTTGAGGAGATCTTGGGTTATATCCCTGGAAGTGCACTATTGGACACTCACGCTCTTGCTGATGTTGCTTCCTCTGCCTGTACCATCGATTAAAGACCCTTTTCTAGAGACTGAGAAGCAAGCCCTAATCTCCACGTCATGAAGCCAGAGCTTTGCATTTGCTTTGACCCTTTGTTAGTCCTTATGTGCCCATCCCAGATGGCTGATGCCAGCGGGGCCTCTCAGCCAGTCAGCTTTCCTCCATAGAGGCCATGTACAACCTCTGCCCTTCTCCCAACCCCTTAGATTCGGGTTTATTAGAATCCAGGTTTGCAACTAGAAAAATTCTTCACAGAACATGGTGATGGGAGTCTTTCCCAGAGAGTCTAACAGAATAATCTAGTAAAACATTTCACAAGAAAAGTCCCTCAAATGAATTAGTACCACCCATCTCAAGAGCCTTAGAGGGGCCTGAGCTCCCTTCCAGGATTCTCCTCTGCTCCTTCCCCCTCTCCCAACTCTCCCATCTTCTCTTCCTTTTCCCCTTCTTACTCCTCTCCCTGTTCCATCCTCTCGTTCTCATCCTCTTCTTTCTCCAAAACCACACTTCTCTGAAGATCGCTATTCAAAAAACTTACCTTACTCAGTTTGAGCTTATTGCTTTCTCGTCACTTTAGTTATAAACTTGCTGTTTCTAGCAGGCTGGGAGGTATAGCTGCCACAATGAAAACACATGTGTTTCTCCTGCAGTGAGAGAGACCAGTGGCTTTTCAGAAGGGCAGCCAGGAGCTTTCAGAAATCCCATGCATACTCTTGGCTGAGCCCGGATCTGCCCATTACCTTGAAAACTAAATTAAAAGGGAAAACTCTGCATTTGTCAACAACATCACAATTTACTGGAACCAAATGTAGGGAAGACTTTGTTGGAAGGAGAGGAAATCCTATATAAAGAATATAAGGAATGGAACATATGGGAGAGAGAGTACATGATCTTCATAGAGGGTGTAGCTAGTGGCTTGGCAGAATCCAGGGACTCATCCCCTTTCTTACAGCAGGATACTTTGGGCACATGATCACCCCCTTTTCTGGAAGTAAAAAGTAAAACATTTTCCCCCATATGTGTTCCCAGATCCCTTGAAATCTTTTGTGGGACTCCAGAGGGCTGGTCCTGGGCTGAGGAAGACCTAGTTAGTCTCTAGCGCTGGCTGGCTCTGAGGGCTTGGCTGTGGGACCAATCACAACTTCAGTGCCTCAGGCCCCTCTGAAACACTTCAACTTGTGAGTGAATTGCTATAGTTTGCAGCTGTGAATGAAAGAAATCCTTAGAGTTTTGAATGGAGATGAAATTACAAGGCTAGATTGGGAGGGGGAAAAAATAAACTTTTACAAACCTCTCTCCTTTCCATCTGCTGGAAAAGTTGGTTCTTTTCTTCAACTTGTATGAAACCCTAGAACATACAATTGAGCAGGAACTCAATAAACAGGAAGTGACATCTTTAATGGATGGTTAGGAGGGCACTGAAAGGGGATAATTTGGGGTTAGAATTTAGCCGTTTCTACTTAGTGCAAACTCTGCTAGGCCATCCTGGAAATCTTTGGTCAGAGCACAGAAATGGGAGCCAGGTAACACTAAACTGCATAAGATCAGTTCTACTTCTTCCAAACGCTCTGTAATAATAGCAATAACTGGTAGAGCACTTTATGGTTTGCAAAGTGCTTTACCTCAATTATATGGTTCTGAGCGCAGCTGCCAGACAGGTGCCCTTATTTAATATCCATAAGTTCAGTGACTTGCCCAGAGTCATACTGGTGAGTGGGGCTACCACACAATTTGCATTCAGGTTTCCTTCCAGTCTCCAATCGATCTTCTGGGGTGCAATTGAGCTGCCAGCTTTACCTTGGTGGGTTTCACCTCATCTGTAAAATGAGTTGAAGATCCTTCTAGCTCTAAAAAGGTATGAAATGAGGCTGGGGGGAAGGGGACTATGGGATGGGCCAAGAGAATAGTTTCCATTCTTTCAAAATAAGAATAATGTGGAAGAATGGGTAATGACATATTGATCAGAATATTTGTCACCCTGCATCCTCTTGAAATAGATATTTTAGCCAATCTTTGCCAAATGCTTACATTTTTAATTGGGGGGAAGTGGTGATCTTTGTATAGCAGTTTTAAGGCTCGAGATGAAGAGCTGGCCTTCATTCAGCCGAGAGAATTTCCATAGAGAAGGTTTTGCTGTGATTGTCATGTGACCAGTTAGGCACTACTTTAGCTTGACAACATTGTCAGGACACAGATTACTATCTGACCGGAATCTGATCCAAAATAGAACCTGTCCTGACATGATGTTCCTGTGTCCTCCTAGACCCTCTAGGATAAAGTGCCAATTTGATGAATAAATTGACATCTTGAATTGAATAATTTATGAGTAATCATTTTCATCTTCCAGGAAGCCTATCAGAAGTATTAGTTTTGTTACCGGGAGAGAGATCTCATGGTGAAGGATAGTTAGACTAAAACCCTGACAGCCAGAAAAAGGAGAATGCTTGCCTTCCCATTGGGCGTTCCAGGAGGACGGAGTTGTGCCATATCACTCAAATATGCAGCCAAGGGAGGGTATCATCTTGTTTGGACAGCACAGTGGTAGTGTGACAGGCCCAAACTCACACTTAGCTGTGTCATTTTGACTGTCTTCTCAACTGTGAATAAGGAGCAAGTGATGACATCTCACAGACTTGTTACAAGGATCAAATGAGATAATATTTGTGATCCACTTGGCCGGTACCTGTTTTTATCCTCCTGGCACTGAATCAAGATCATTTTCCCTCCAATACCAGTCTTGTGACAGGGACTCAGAAGACTCAGTGATAAGGGAAGCTATTGCCTCCTAAAGCTGGCGGGGGGGAGGGGAGGGACTTTTTAAAAAATTGTGTCTATTGAGTGGCCCAACTCGATAGCATCACTTTGAGGATCTCCTCAGCGAGCAGAATAGAAGGAAGACAGTACTGAAGAGATGAAAGCTAGCACAGGACTGGGCTAGGTCATAGAAAGGAGAGTCTGGGTTGGGGTCACATTGCCCATGTCCTATCTCCTACAGAGTCAGTCTATAAACTTGAATTTCCGATGTGGTTCCAGGCACAGTGCCAGTCTAGGTACCAGAAGCCACATTTTCTCAGCACTCCTGAGCCAAACTACCTGGAATGTTGACCGGGAGATGACAGTTCTGTTGGCATCTTTGGGGGAGGGGGAGCCCTACCTGGGAGGAGAGCCATGGAGCAGCTTGAAGCAAATATCGGGGCACTGTTAGGTGTGTTCTAGTCCAGGATAGGTTCCATGAGAAGGCTACTTAGGGCTGTTCTGGTTTGGAAGTGCTGTGCACTCAGGTGGCTAGTGAACTACAGGGCCTAATGGAAAGACTGATTTGTTAGGTATTCCTGAGGCTTGATGGATTGGGATGGAGGACTGGAATTTGCTCTTGTGAAGGTGTGGATCTGGTTGAGAAGAAACAATAAAAAAGGCAGCAGGGTAGAGATGGATGCATCCTCTGTGGGTCGGTTCCAAAATGCATGGAGAAAGCAGGAGCTGTGTTTGTCAAAGAACCATATCTTGGCCTTCCTGGCACAGAGACATCAGAGGGATAGTGGGCCCTGAGGCTCTTTCTGAATATCAACTTGTGCCCTGCCAGTAGCTGAACAGTGGAGAAATGGCCTACATTCTCTTCTCCTTTCCCTTTGGTGCCATAGTCAAGAACTACCCTTTGTTTTTGAACATCTCCTCTGCTTCCTGGGCTGACTTCTCAGTATTTTTTTGTCTGTGGTTTCCTACTCATCTTTCTCCTGAAACCTTTAAAATCTACTTTCCACAAATCTTGAGTCTGTGTCACATCATGCCTGGAACTTTCTTGACTTCTCTGGCATAAATCCTGAGAGAGTACTTCCTTCCAGAATTCCACCCCCATAAACCCATTTTTGGAAGTACTGCCTTAGGTTTTGAACATAAGTGATTGATTTAGATTTTACAAATTTGGTGGGGGAAGGGAGTGTTGATGAATATTACCAATGTTGTGCTCCCCCCCAAAAAAATTATTTAAGCATATTTTAAAATATGAAAATAAGAATTTCAGAGGACAATAAAGACAAACAGGATACTTTTGAAAATAATTCCTCTCCCTCTCCCCCATTAACACTGAGTATATAACACTTTTTTTTCAGAGTCTACATAATATTCATTTATAGTTTCATATGCCGTATATAACCCTTTTCCTATTTTAATTTGTAAGTGGAAATGACCTCTTTTGGGATGTTTGTAAAATTCAGAATAAAAATCTTAAAACAAGGAAGAAATCATTGATAATTTTATAAATATTCACTATATGCCAGGCACTATGCTAAATAGTAGCAGTGAGAAGAATAACCCTGCTCACAGGAAGCATTCATTCTAATTGGGAAAACAACAATAATTAGGTGTACATATAGGACACATCCATACACGTACATAATTATACATGTATGTGTGTTTGAGCACCTTAGGTAGAAAAGAGTCTGAAAAAGAAAGGCATTTGCTGATCACAGTCAAAAGAAAGTCTTGCAGAAGGTAGAATTAAAGGAAGACAGGGGCAGCTAGGTGATGCAGTGGATAGAGCACCAGCCCTAAAGTCAGGTAGACCTGAGTTAAAATCTGGCTTCAGACACTTAACATTTTCTAGCTGTGTGACCCTGGGCAAGTCACAACCCCAGTTGCCTCAGCAGAAAAACAAAACAAAACCATAAGGGGATACAAACTTAGAGGGGGAGGACAGGGGACAGAGAGCTGTATCACATAAGAGCAAGATATAAGTGGGCCAGTAGACGTGTGGTGAGGAGGTGGAAAGAATAAGTTAAGGTTTTAGAAGACTGGAAAGATAGAAAGGGAAGGTGCCCAATTATGAAGGGTTTCAAATGTCAGAGAATTTTTATATTGGAAAAGATCAAAGGGAACCATTGGAGTTCTCTGAACAAAAGAGTGACTTGATTAGGCCCAAGGTGTACAAAAAAAATCACCTTAGCAATTGAGTATAGCATGGATTAGAATGGAGATTGGGCAGTGACAAGAGTCTAGGAGACCAATTAGAAGATTATTGACGCTTCAGAGAAGCTGATGGTTGGGGCAGTCTGAGGGAAGGAGAGAATCCAAAATATAAGGGTAGATGTGAGCTTTGTTCAGGAGAAGGACCTCTTAAATCCATTTCTTCATTTTCAAAAGGATGATTTTATAAGAGATGATCTTTTATGAGGTCAAAAACTGAAATTGTAGTCTTTCTTGATAATTAGTTGAGAACAGCCTTCCTGCAACTTCTACCTATTTTTCTAGCTAGGCTTTTTAGATCAGTATAGAAAAAAGTATATTTTCTTTCTTATGTGTATTTTGTTTAGTGGAAAGAGTACTGAACTTGAAGTTCCATTTAGTTCATACCCCATATTTTACTCTTATTACTGATATGATTGGGAACACATTCATTTCACTAAAATTACAAAAGCACTCCAAACCTTAGTTTCCTTGATTTAAAATGACATGCCTATCTCATAAATTGTTTCAATCTGAGACATTTATACCCTATTAATTACTTATTTATATTTGTATAGTACTTTAAGATTCGGGAAGCAGTCTCCTCACCACAGCCCTCTAAACATAAGATTGTATTATTATTTCTCCCCCCCCCCTTTTTTTTCTTGATACATGACAGCACAAGGCTCTTTGTACAACTAGAGAACAGTGGACATTGACTTTTTTCTTTCTTCCAGATTTGGAGACTAGATGTGAAACTAACGATTCCACTTCAAGTTTGGCATTTCTCTGGAAAAACCAGCCTGGAAAAGAATCAAACTTCTCTATTGGAAGTAAGCCTTGGGTTACAGAGGCAGCAGAGTAATGAGGAAAAACATTTGGGAAATAAGTCAGCCAAAGGAAATCTACTTGAAGATAAGAAATTAAGTAAACTTCAGTGTAGTACCTGTCCTTAGTCTATTACACAAAGTGTCTTTTACAGGCAGTCTCCACAAATGTGATATACAGAACGAACTTTAAGCTATTTAGTTAAAAAAAAATAAAACAGAACCAGCTCAAAAATGATATTTTCTAAGTATAACGATTGTGGGAAATCCTTCAGTTATAATTCAGATCTTATTGACTACCACAGTCTAAATACTGAAAAGAAACCTTTTGAATGTGGGAAAGCTTTCCAATGGAGAACTCAACTTAGTCAACATCAGAAAATTCATACGAAGGAGAAACATTATGAATGTGATGAATGTGGAAAGGCCTTCTACAAGAGGACACAGCTTACTCAACATTGGAGAATTCATACTGGAGAGAAACCTTATGAATGTACTGAATGTGGGAAGACCTTCCGACAGAGTGCTCATCTTACTCGCCATCAAAGAATTCATACTGGAGAGAAACCTTATGAATGTAGCGAAT
Organism: Sarcophilus harrisii; assembly: GCF_902635505.1. Taxonomy (NCBI): domain Eukaryota; kingdom Metazoa; phylum Chordata; class Mammalia; order Dasyuromorphia; family Dasyuridae; genus Sarcophilus; species Sarcophilus harrisii. Next base: position 713,934,299 of record NC_045426.1, on the reverse strand, counting down.
GTGGGAGGGCCTTCAATCACAGCTCATCCCTTGCTTCCCATCAGAGAATTCATACCGGTGAGAAACCTTATGAGTGTAATGAATGTGGGAGGGCTTTTAACCACAGTGCATCTCTTGCTGCCCATCAGAGAATACATACTGGAGAGAAACCTTATGAATGTAACGAATGTGGCAAGGCCTTCCGCCAGAGCACAGAACTAACTCGACACCAGAAAGTTCATACAGGAGAGATATATGTATGTAATGAATGTGGAAAAGCCTTTCACCAGAATTCACAGCTAATTTGCCACCAGAGAATTCATACCGGAGAAAAACCTTACGAGTGTAATGAATGTGGGAAGACCTTCAACTACAATTCATCCCTTGCTGCCCATCAGAGAATTCATACTGGAGAGAAACCCCATGCATGTCGAGAATGTGGAAAGGCCTTTTGCAAGAGAACACATCTTATTCAACATGAGAGAATTCATACCGGAGAGAAACCTTATGAATGTCATGAATGTGGGATGTGTTTCCGCCAGAGTGCCCAGCTTAGTCGCCATCAGAAAATTCATACTGGAGAGAAACCTTTTGAATGTAGTGAATGTGGAAGGTGCTTCCGCTTGAGTGCTGGTCTAACCAGACACCAGAGGCTGCATAATTGAGAGAAACTTTGAGGAAGGCTTAGCTCCTTACTCAACACCAGTTCTTAGTGAAGAAAAAAATCTGATGGATGAATGGAATATCTTTTTTTCCTCATTTACAAATTATTAATCCATCTTTTTAGATGCGTCCCAACAAATACTTAAATACCCTGATAATGTACATTCCTAAAAAAAGTTTTTCACTTGTTAAAAAAAAGGAGAGATTTGTGCTTATATTTTATATATTATTTGATTTATATTGACTACTGTATTTTGTAAGGTTTGTTTTCCTCCTGAGTGCTGACTTTATTCCATTGTTGACGCATTTGTAGCTGTTGGTGCTTTGCCTCAGTTTTCCTTACTGTGCCACTTTTCAAACACATTATCCCAAGTTTCTTCTAACTTACCTTTATTATCCCTTGCTACCCAGTAATACTCCTCAGTATTTTTATACTACTAGTTTGTTCAGTCATTCTCCACATGTAACAAATGACTGTACTTGATGTACTTCAGAATATGTTTATTGAGACTGATTCCTTTAGTGTCTTCCCTGAGGATAATTGCAGTAGTGGAATCTCTAGGTTAAAGAGGTATCAGCAATTTATTTTCTAGAGTGGTTGAGCTCATTGACAGCTCCAAACAATATTTTTGCCTTCTTCTAACCAACTATAAATTAGTGGTCCCACCATTTTTTAACTTGATATGTGAAAGGCAATACTTCTGTTAGTTTTCGTAGAAAGTTTTTGGTATGTTTTGACCACTTGTATTTTGGGAACAAGTGTTAGCCTATTAACATATGGTAGTTTCCCTCTGGTTTTAAATGTTAGAGAGATATTTAATGCAAAAACTTTTTGCCCATGATCTTTTCTTTTGAGACTGACTGCATTAATTTTTATTTATGCAAAAAAAAATTTAACTTTACATTATCCTAATGGTGTTTTTTTTTCTTTTGTGATCTATCTTGTGAATGATTAATAATTCTCTCTTTCCATAGTTGTGGGATAAGTAGGCTTTAATTCCCCTTTAGTTTAGGTTTTTTTTTTTAAATTGTGTGACTTTTTATAGTCGGGTCATAGCCATTGGGAACTTTTTGTGGAATTTGGCATAACATATTCATCCAAACTTTGTTTTAAACCATACTACTTTCCATTTTTTCCAGGATCTCTTCATATAGTTCCTTTCCCAGTAGTTCATGTATTTTTTAGTTTGCCAGATTCTACTATGTACATTTATTCCTAAGTCTTAATTATCTACTTTGTCTTATTGATCTACTTTTCTGTATTTTATCCAGTGCCAGATTGTTTTGAGAATTACTGCTTTGATAATGGACCTAGCTCCTCATATATTTGCCTCATATACTTTGAAATGTAATATAACAATCATCCTTTAATCCTATTATTTTTCATTTATGTTCCTTTTCACAGTGATTATATTTGTAAAATTACTCTCTCCAGACTTTAAACATATTGATTTCATGGTTTTCATAGAGAAACCTAGAAGCTGAATGGAAAATTATCAGTAATCAAGAAAAACAATAACTTCAGTAAAGCAGCTATACACAAAAGAAATCCATTGAATTCATCAGCTTTTATATGTGTCAATAAAATTTAGGAGAAGAAATTAGGAGTTCTATCTAAGGTCAAATAACCTGGAAATTAAGCTGTAAAGACATACATTGGACTTATAAAAATAGAGCTGCAAGACTTTTTACAGGAATAAAAGATCTGAATGATTGCAGAGAAATTCAGTGTTCTTGGATAGACTGTGCCAATATAATAGTAATGAAGTGATTGCCAAATTTCAGAGTTGGTGACATAGCAGGATACTTAAGGGGCACTTTTACAATTAGACAAATTTTATTTGTTTAAAAAAAAGTCAAGATACCAAGGACTACCTGGAAAATAATAAAATTGTAACTTTGGGGGTACCATGCCATTTAGGAAGATTTGTTGGCATCTGAACTGAAATTGAACTCTGGCAATTGACCGACAACTATGGTGACATTTCTATCTAGAAGAACCTTCCTATCCTCGAGATTGAAAGGTAAATTATGATGAACCTCCTGATTTGTTTCATAGAAATGTGAATGCAGATCATATGGTACCTGGACCTTTGGGGGACTTATACAACATCGGCTTCTGAGAGTGAGTGGTTAGAGAATCCTGCTTATTGATTTAATAATTTTGATTTATTTACCTCTCCTGTCTTCTCTGTATTGGTTCATCCTATGTTATACTCCTATTTCATGTAGCTGTTATACGTCCTATTGAGTTTTTGGGTTAGTGGTTATATCTTAGAGTGTGAGATTAGAATTCAGAGGACCTGACCTGGAATTCCAGGGTCCAGTTGGACCCTGGGGAGTCTCAGAATCTGTGTCTCATTTTCTTCTTTTGTATAATGGAGAGATTGGGTTAAATAACCTAGGAGTGTCTTTCCAGCTGTGAATCTATGATCCTATGAATGAGATATGGGGCTGGAAACTTAGGAAGAGGAGGGAAGTGATGAAAATTTTAGATATATTGAAAAGTTGATTAAAGACCAAGGATGCATCATTTACTAATTAATCACATACTTTGCTCTAGCTTCAAACCAAGTAGGTGCTAGCTAATGGTGATCTAGAGATATATTTAACCAAGTTCATATAGATAATTTGCTGTTTATTACAATGATTGAAAAACACCAACCTCACTGTGTAGTATACAATGCATTAGTCCAGGTTGCATCTTATGATTTGCTTATGTTCCTTTTTCACCTTGGAATTGGGCACTCTGTTTCACGTTCTGTTAGGTCAGTAATAGTCTCATTAACAAGAGAAGGCCAGATTGGTAGTAGAAATTACTGATGTGACAAACCATCCACTCAGAATAGGTTATTGGAGCAGGCTCTGACAGTAATACATAGAGGAGACCTTTTGAAGCTCCGATGATTGTTCTGAATACCACTTCTGAATCCTTTTGCCATCTGGGGGATTTGAGGGAGGAATTAGAGCAGGGACTCAAGAATGAAAGGAGTTGTATTTTTCTTGGAAGAACTAATTGTTTTCCCTTACTTGAAAGGGACAATTTCCCATCCATCCAGAATTAAGCTCTTATATCATCTGCCCAATATAAAGATAAGTTGAATGGAATGATACATGGTTCAGGAGCAAAACCTTTCCCAGAAGCAAAACAAGATGAAAAGGATTTAGGCTCAGAAAAATTATAAAAGATTAATCCATAATTCAGTGTACATCAGAGTGCCTTCTTCCTGTCAGGGTAAATATTTTGGCTCTTAAAAAAAGAGATCTCTAATATTTATGCACTTATCAAACTTGTATCTGTAGAAACAAATGGTTTCAACAGCAAGACAGAAAATGAAAGAGAAAGAGGTTGCTAGAAAAGAGAATAAAAATACTCGGGGCTTTCAAGGTGGCAGAAAATGAAGAGGATGGGAGTTCTCTCAGAAACCAACTCAAAAATTGCTACAATTTCCAAATTTCTATGATAATCTCTTTTCTTACTACTTGTCTCTTGGTTACACCATGTGTTTCCATAGCTTTTAGGGCCCATAGCATTTTCCCCAGAAACACTATCCTGATTCTTCTGAAAATTAAGTTTTCTTCACAGAGTGTCCCAAGCAGTGCCAGGATGACTGCTGCAGGCCTTTAGATAGCCAGAGTAGCAGCAGGGATAGCGCTCTGGGACCTGAGAGGGCTTGCCATTTACTATGATTTCTCCTCTCTTTATGCTTTGTTTAAATGGCAGTGGCAGTTTTATTGCTATTGGTAGCATATACTTCCTTAATAGTCTGTTACAGCTATAAGACATGAGTGGAGTGCCAAAGAGTGACCCTTGGAGGACAGCAGTTATTGACCAATTCCAGTCCTGACTCTGTTTACATTCAATGCAGTAGAAACAAACTGCACGGCTCACGGTCCCCTTAAGTGTCTATTTTCCAAGAATCTCTTAGGTCATGGCTTCTCCACTAGAGATAGGTAAAGCTGAGCCACTTGGCCTAATCTGTGTCTTTCTGTAACTTGCCCTTGCAGTGCCTGGCACAGAACCCATTGTCCAGGATCCCTATAGTCTTGGACCCTGTGGGAACTAGCTTCATGAGAAAAGATTCAGAACAAACTCAGCTGTGTCACTATTGGCTACCCATCCCATTGCATCAGTGGGTGTGGAAGCACACTGGGAGACTAGTCAGGCTGCTGGACCACATTTCTGCATGGCATTATCAGTGGGGCTGATCATTCCTGGGTGCTGCAAGGTACTGTTTCCATTGTTGATAGAACTGTTGGTTGATACCTGGTCCTGCCTGCAATAAACCACACTTCTTTCATGCAGTAACTTGGTCTTGTGTAGTTACTTCTGAATTGTTTTCTTCAAATTTGAGTATGAATGACATAGTACAGCTTGAAGTCTGTAGAGCTCAGAATAAGAATCCTGGCTGTGATACGTACTAGTTTAGGGATCATGGGATAGGCCCCTTAACCTCTCTATAAGAGGAAAATGGGGAGGTTGGGAAAATCCTCTGAAATAGTGCAAATGAAACCCTTTGTGATCCTTACAGAGTTATGAAAACATCATATAGTTCTAGTCTAAACCTTTTGGCCACAGATGGCAGGAATCGGGAACATTGAGGAAAAGCTCAGAAAGGTCAATTCATATTCAATAATAGGAAACAGGGCTGCCTAGAAATGCAAAGAGCTGTCTTGGGAAGTGATAGATTCCACCCCTGAAAGTCTTCAAGCAAAGAGATGGTTGGGATTCATTTGGGTGGGACCTAGATGACTGCCCAAGTCACTTCCAGTTCAGTTTTTCTGACAGGCAGATGACCGTCCTCCTTTGTGTTATTTCAATAGTCCTCTAGAGAGCTTTCATTCTGCCATCCATCCCTCAAGCTATTGCCAAGGTTCTCTACTAGGGCTAATCTCTTACTTCTTGGCATTTAAAAGGTCTCCCGATCTACATTTCAAGAATAATGTTCATTGTTTATTATGCTCTTCTGTAATTTCCTCCTTAAGTTTGCACATATATTTTTACAGGTGTTTTATGACCAAACATCACTATAGGGGCATGTTATAAATGAGTGCTTTCTCCTTATGATATGATTATATAACAGTTCTCAGTAGAGAAACAAAATAAACATTTTAAAAGTTTGTTGCATTTCTAGAGCCATTTTTCTTTTGAGTGGGTTAAAGAAATTTTTTGCCTTAATTGCCACCCAGCCTTAATCACAGAATGGATATAGTCTCAGTCAAATTCATTCAAGACCTCAGTTTAAAAAGGCTTAGGTCTTCCATTTCATCCAGGGCCTTCTCCAGTTGTCTTGATCTATATCTAACCACTGGACCCAGATGGTTCTGGAGGGGAAAGTGAGGCAGTTGACCTTGTACAGCCCTCCCTCCTTTAAATCCAATTCATTTGCATATCATGATGTCACCTCCCTGATGTCTTAGTCCCCTTTGAGAACAAAGTCCAAAACGATGGCAACCACCAATCTAGACTTCTAGTGCAAGAAAAGACTAATTACATTAAAATAACTTTGACTTTTAAAACATAATTGCTTTTAACTAACTTATGAATTTACCCATAGTAATATGTTTCTATATACATAACATATTGGTATGAAGTTCATTAAGATTCTTACTAGGGAATAATAATGCATGTGCACCAGAGTAGCAAATTTGTATGATGCAATAAAATATCTGCAGAATTTTGTATCCGTCAATTTAAGGAAAAAAGATTCAAAGCAATGACATTTTCCTAGGTTGTGAGAAAGCCCAGAAATTCAAACCTAATTAGATAGTTTAAAGCTGTCTTTCAGAAACAAGCTTCAGCATTGTTGAAGATTTTAAAAATTAACTTAAGTACTATCTGACTTTTGTTTTCCCAATTTGGTACTTCAGAAAAGTTTTGGAAACAATTTCAAGCACAACAATGGAATAAAGCATTATAATATATCTGTGAGAAGCAACTAGTGGCATAGGAGATAATGCACTAGCCCTGGAGTCCAGAGGACCTGAATTCAAATGTGACCTCAGACACTAGCTGTCTGATTCTGGGCAAGTCAGTTAACCCCAGTTGCCTCAAACAAAGTATGTACATAACATTATTTATTCATTGTTATTAATTGTATCAAAATATTTTTATATTTCCCAAAGCAAAATAGCTTTAATCATCCCAAGATAAAACATCTTTAAAGCTATGGTTGTGTTCAGGTGGCATTCAAAGTCTTTCATAGCTTAGAAGTTCCCTCTCCCAACTCCAGGCATTATTTCATTTCATAACTGAAATGATCTCACTCTTCTATCCAACTCTTGGCTTCCATCAGGACCTCACTTAGATCTCTCTATATCAGAAACCTTTCTTAATCCCTCAATTCTAATGCCTTCCCTTTGTTAATTAGCTCCCATCTAGCCTATATGTAGCGTATATGTACTTAGTTATGTGTGTATTGTCACCCATTGGATTGTGAGCTCCTTGAGGACAGTGCCCAGTGCCCTGGCACACATGTGGTAAGTACTTAATCTTTATTTTTATTTATTTATTTTGCTAAGGCAATTGGGGTTAAGTGACTTGCCCAGGGTTACACCGCTAAGGCGTGTTAAGTGTCTGAGACCAGATTTGAAGCTGGGTCCTCCTGACTATCCACTGTACCACCTAGCTGCTCCAGTACTTAATCTTTACTAACTGAAATGAACTGTACCCCATTTTGACTGGCTTCAATTAGCTGCCATTACTAGTATGTGATAGCATTTGGAGAATGGGGTTATCTGTCTCACTTAGTAATTCCCTTTTCCTTTTTGCCATCATATCTTCCAGATTCAATGGGGCCTTTAAAAACAAAGGTGTTTATTCATAAGGGAATGTACATAGGTTCCAAGAGATATCTACCAATATGTAGGAATAGTTAACATGCAGCTTCCATAACTGGACCTAGGGGCTTGTGAGTTCTCTGGAGCTCAGTAAGAGATGTGATCTCCACGATCCTCTAAGCTCTAGTTATTCCCTCTCTGGAAACAGGAGGAGTCCTTCACTTGTGTCTTAAATGGACTGGCTTTTCCTTCTGTGGCCCTGCAGGCAGAATCTCTGAAACCATCTAAGACCATAGAAGGATTTTCTCAACTATAAAATTAATGAGTTGAGTCCTCTGGTAATAGAGACAATGGGCATTTGTGTTCACTTCTCCAGGGGCTGTGAAGCCACTTATGGCTCACTCAGTGAGTGAACTATTCACAAATGGCAAAAGATAGGGAAACTCGGAACGCCCATTCATAGCTTTTAAAGGAAGTCAAACAGCAACAATATTATTTATTCCTTGTTTTTCCTCTGGGACATATAGTCTCCATTTTGATAGTATTATATGTGCCTGCTTTCACTGGCTCTAAGGATCAATACCAATCCTTGGATTCTAAGGCCACGTATGTGAAGAAGGTAGCAAGAAACAGTGTCTCATTCTTTCCATCCCCACCCTGCCTCATTATGTCTGTGGTGTACCTATTAGCCCATCCACTTTTAAAAGAACAAAATACCTATGTTCTTTCCTAATCATTTTTAAAAAGTGAAAAGAAATAAAGAAAAGAGATAAGAAATTTATATAATCAAGCAAAACGAATTCCTTCATTGGCTATATCTTCAAATTATATCTATTAAGTGCCTACTATGTGCTAAGCACTGTGAATACAACCGATAAACAATCCCTATCCTCAGGGATGTTAAAATCTAATGGAGAAAAACTACACATAAAATGAGGCACAAAAGGGCTGGGAGGGAAGAGAGGGAGCAGGGACATTAGAGGGAGTCCAGAACAGAGGCATAATTTTTGCATGGATTTGAAACCAGGACAGAGTGGAGTAAGTCCCAGAATCTCATTTCTGCAGTCTATCCAGAAAGTCTAAATAAGAGGAGTTTAATACTCTATCCTCCAACCCTCTGATCAGAGGGAAGAGCAGACTAAAGGAGGTGGTGTCAGAAAGATTTGATTTAGCAGCAAGGTGATGCTTTGTAACCAATCCCCTGATTTTGTGATTGCTCATTGCATTGATCAGACGTCTTAAATCTTCCAATTTTTCTTATTTGTCTTTTTCGTGTTTCTGATATAGCAACATTCTGTTCAAGACTTGGGGGTTGAAAACTGGGAAACCTGAGTCCCAGAGCTTTGGGGTAGTTAGTGGGGAAACTATAAGTCCAGGAGACCAACATCCAGTCTAACAACATCTGGTGGATGGGGAAGCATTTGGAGACTAGGAGGCCTGGGAAGCACAGAATTTGAGATGAGAAAGCACCGACTGATCTGATCTGTACAAAAAAGGAGTCCCCACTGTAATGTACCCAACACGTGGCCGTCCAACCTGTCTCTGGATACTTCTGAGGAGGGCGAGCCACTGCCTCTCCAGGCAGTCCATTCCACTTTGGCGCAGCTTCCATTGGGAGGAGATTTTTTCCCCCTGACATTAATCCTAAACTAGCTTCTTTGTCACTGCCTCCTTCTCCCCCCAAGGCCTCTGGTTCTGCCTTCTGGGGCCAATAGACTAACAGTGGTACCTTGGTATTAAGAGAAAAGAAATGCTTCCCCACATGCTGCCCGCTCTACACTTGGGCATGTGCTTGTTGTCTTGATTGAGCAGGAGGGGATGTGAGCTTGGCCAGGCATATTGCCCAGCCCCCACTATTATTGCCCCCTGCCTGGGCAGCTCCTCCCCAGCTAAGGCAGTGGGGAACAGGACCTCAGATTGGAGCGCATGGTGCTGACATTGTGCCTGGTGGCAGGCGCAGCAGCTGCAGGAAGATGGGACTGCAGCATATGGCCTCCAGGCTCCAAACAATAGTACTGAAAGAGGCACTGAGGGATCAGCATGCTCAGTAGGATGAGAAGTAACAGCAGAGGGAGTCCAGGTGGAGGGGAGGAGCCAGGACTTCTGGCAGCCCCTATTCTGGGCCACAGCCAGAGCCTGGGCCACAGAGTGTGTGGGGTCACAGCACCAAAGTTTTGGACTCCACATCCAGGCTTCTGTCACCCTAAGGAAGCTTGGACTAAATGAAGAGGCCACGGTCCCTCTCAGAAAATGAGTTGGGCCAAGAAGGAAGGAACTGGGCTGGGCTGGGCTGGGCTGATCTGGACTGGGCTGGCTGGACTACCCTGGGCTGACCTGGGCTGGGCTGATCTGGGATGGCCTGGGCTGGTTTGTTTTTCCTTAGCTGAAAGCCTCATTGGCCCCTTTGGGACATTGAGGGGGAGGGATGGTTAGGATGCAGACTGGATATATATTCTTTGTGGGAAAAATTCATTTGGTACTTATTATTTTTGCTGTTCCTTGTTGAACCAAGTAATGATGAATACTGAGGTCCCACTTTACTTGAACACAGTCATTTCATGTTTTCTCCAAGCCAAACATTCCCAGTTCCTTCACCTGACCTTTGCTATCTCGTTTTCAGTCACAAAACAGCCTCCAGCTGCATGATCTCTCCTTAAGCCATTGTGCCTAGAACTGAAGCCAGGGCTCCAGATGGTAGCTGAGGAGGATAGAATACAGGACTGTCACCTCCCTAGTGCTGGCAAGCCAGTCTCACTGAATGCAAGCTAGGCTCTTTGGGCTGCTGCCACAACTGATGCCGTATATGGAGCCTTCAGTTTATTAAAACCCTCTGAGTGTCTTTAGAACTGCTGTTGATTCATCTCTCCCCTCATATCAAACTTGTGAAGTTGATTTTTTTAATACCCAAGTACAAATCTTTATCTTTATCGGTACTGAATTTCAGTTGTTGACTTGAGCCCAGTGCTCTAATCTGTCAAGATCTTTTTAGACCCCGATTCTCTAATTCCCTTTTCCATCCTACTTTGCATAATCTAATGAGCATGCTATCTGTGCATGTAGCCTCTGATAAATGGGACTGAGCAGAGATCTTTGGGCACTCTAGTAGAAACTTCATCTCATCTTATGGTAGAGCAAACAACAGTCATAACAATTTTTACTACTTTTCTACCACTTGTTAGTGAAGACTTACATAGCCCTTTTTAAGGTCAGTGAAGTGTATTGCCTATATGGGTGTATATGCACATATATATTTATATATAATAATATCTAATTACATACATAGTAGGAAATTATGTGTCTGTCATTTAATTTGATTCTCACAACAACCCAAGAGGGAAGTACTATTCTCCTTATTTGTAGATGAAGGCAATGAGACAAATGAGATGAGATTCAGAGTCAGATCTCTCCAGTTCCAAGGCTCACTCTACAAACTCACTGGCTGTCCCCGGCTGACATCCTAATGACTATTCTTGGAATCCAACCAATTCAAAATCTGTCTTCTCCAATCTTGTGACATCTCTTTCATTTTCCATGATCTTTCTGGTTTTATTGAAAAAGTCCAAAATCATACCTTTTTGTAGGAAACCAGTGAGATTGTTTATTCACGCCACAATAGTTTGATTTCTTCTTCTGAAAGTTACCTCCTTATACCCTTTGAATAATTATCAAGTGGGGAATGGCTCTTATTTTTATATATTTCATTCAGTTCCTTATATATTTGAGAAATGAGGCTATTACCAGAAAACTTGCTGTAAAATTTTTATATTATTTCATTGTCTATGCTACCTTTTGACAAAATGTTATTTCCCTGATGATTTCTTTTAATAAGTCTATTGTTACATTTTCTTTTGTCTGAGATCATGATTGCTATATCTGCTTTTTTTTTAATTTAGCTGAAACATAAACAATTCTGTTGCAGTCATTTATTTTAACTCTTTGTATCTTTCTGTTTGAAGTGTGTCTCTTGTACACAATATATTGTTGGATTCTGGATTCTCATCCATTCTGCTATCTTCTCTTTTATGGATGAGTTGATCCCATTCACTTTTACAGTTATGATGATTAACTGTTTATTTCTTCCAATTCTATTTTCCCCATTTAACCGTCTCTCTGTTCTTTCATCCTGCCCCTCCTTATAATTCTGTTTACTTCTGACCACTGCCTCCCTTAATCATCCTCCTTTTTATCACCCTCCCCTTCCTTTTTTTCCCCTTCCCCTCTTATTTCTTTATTGATCTTTATCTTTATCTTCATGGATAATTTTTAAAATTGTTTAAATAGTATTATTTTTCTTAAAATATGCAAAGATAGTTTTCATCATTCACCTTTGCAAAACCTTGTGTTCCAATTTTTTCCCCTCCCTCCCTCATCTCCCCTCTCCCTAAAAGAGCAAGCAATCTGATATAGGCTAAACTTGTGCAATTCTTTTAAATATATTTATTTCCATTTTTGTCATGTTGTGTAAGAAAAATCAGACTAAAATGGAAAAAAAGACACCATGAGAAAGAAAAACAGACAAACAACGATAACAAAAAGGTGAAAATACTATGCTTCAATCCACATTCATTCTCCATAGTTGTCTATCTGGATGTAGATGGCATTTTTTTATTCCCAAGTTTATTGGAATTGTCTTAGATCAATGTATTGATGAGAAGAGCCAAGTCCATCACATTGATCATCACATAATCATGTTACTGTGTACAGTGTTCTCTTTGTTCTGCTCATTTCAATCAGCATCAGTTCTTTCAAGTCTTTCCAGGTTTTTCTGAAATCATCCTGCTCATCATTTCTTATAGAAAAATAATATTCCATTACATTCATATATCATAACTTATCCAGTCATTCCTCAACTGATGGGTAACAACCCAATTTCCAATTCCTTGCCACTACAAAAATAGCTGCCACAAACATTTTTGCACATGTAGGTCCTTTTCCTTCTTTTATGATTTCTGAGATACATACACAGTAAAGACACTCCTGGATCAAAGGGTATGCACAGTATTATGGTCATTTGGGCATGGTTCCAAATTGCTCTCCAGAATGGTTGGATCATTTCACAACTCCACCAACAATACAGCAGTGTCACAGTTTTCCAATATCCCCTCCAATATTTATTATTACATTTTCATCTTAGCCAATCTGAGAGGTATGAAGTAGTTGTCTTAATTGGCACTTCCTTATTCAATAGTGATTTAGATCGATTTTTCATGTCTAAAAATGGCTTTAATTTCTTCATGTGAAAATTGTTCATATTCTTTGATTAGTAAAATAGATTTCTATATCCAACCGAATGAAAGTATTTGAGGGTGTGTGTGTGTGTGTGTGTGTGTGTGTGTGTGTGTGTGTGTGTGTCTTTGTATCTATGTGTGTTTGTGTGCATGTGTTCTAACAGGAAATTAGGGAGCTAGTTGATTAAACAAGAAAGGTCTATGAAGTTCTTTGTAAAGATGAATAAGGCACACTAAATAAAAAATGTAAAGTGGCCAACTTAGGCATGGTGTCAGGAAAAACTCCCTAAAAATGGTTTTGTATGACTCTTTGTTTTTTACATTTTAAATAAAGCTTCATCATACATAAAAATGTAAAAAACTATTTTAAGCTCAGGTGCTATACAAAAATAGTGACATAGATGGTCCTTTCCCATAGTGTACAGGCCACTAGAATATGACATAGATACCAAGAGTCTTTCCAATGCCAGTTTTGTGAAATCAAGACCCAGACAGGCAGAGACCTTCTGGTAGAGTCAAAGCTAGCACCTAGCTGCCAGGGGCTGGGTAGGAGACTTTGAGGAACTCCAAAGGCCCCCAAAAACTTAACCTGCAATTGTGCCTCCCAAGAGATGTGTGTTCTTGTTGAGAGTCCCCTTCCTTCTGTGTATGCATAAGACAGACAATGTCTTATGGGCCAAGAATCAGCCTCAGCCAAAAAGTTGAAATTGCCAGGAAAGAGAAGGGGGATATGAAGATGGAGCTAGAGAAGAAGGAAGCAGAGATGCACTTGGACGAATGCTATCCTTTCCTGCATGACCCAGAGGTCCTGAGAAGGCTCTGCACAGACCTTATGGATGACTTCCTGGGCCTCATGGCCCAGCTTCTCCCTCAAGGTGGCCTCCACCTGCCCATGCCAAGCTGCCAGCTTGAACTACCCCATGAAGGTATCAAAGTCAGAATAGACCAGCTGCAGGAAAACAGGAGAAAACAGCATGCTGCTCTGAGGGGTGTAGGAGAAGAGATCATGTTCCATGCCCTGTATCTGTCCTCTTGGGAATGGCCCAACAAACACATTATTTGGGCCATTGGCTAAGTCACTGACAAAAATGGCAAGCATCCCATGGTCAATGACGCACATATTTTGGGGCACTATGCTAAGTTTTCTGACATTAAACTATTCATATTTGGAAAGCATGATCCAAAGCAAAGGCATGAGAAGACACTCACATCCCCACCTTCACAAAGGGGAGAGGTACACAGGCATCGCTCCATGCTCATGTTTTCAGACTTTTTCAATATATAGATTATATGGGATGTTTTATTTTCCTTTAAAAACTATTTGTTACTGATGTCAAGTGAAACCAGGAGATCATTGTACACAGCAATAACAAGATTATACGATGATCAATTCTGATGGACGTGGCTCTCTTCAACAATGATATGATTCTGACCAGTTCCAATGAGTTAGTGATGAAGGGAGCCATCTCCAATTGGAGACAGGACTGTGGGAACTGAGTCTGGACCATAACATAGCATTTTCACTCTTTTTCTTGTTGTTTGCTTGCATTTTATTTTGTTTCTCTTTTTTTTTCTGGTTTGATTTTATTTTTCTTGTGCAGCAAAATAATTGTATAAATATGTATGCATATATTGGATTTGATATATATTTCTTTTATTTTCTTTTTTTCCTGAGGCAATTGGGGTTAAATGACTTGCCCAGGGTCACACAGCTAGGCAGTGTTCAATGTCTGAGGCCAAATTTGAACTCAGGTCCTCCTGACTTCAGGACTGGTGCTCTATCCACTGCATCACCTAGCTGCCCCTAGACATATATTTCTACCATGTTTAACCATATTGGACTACTTGCCATCTAGGGGTGGGAGTGAGGAAGGGGGGCGGGATTGGAACACATGATTTTGCAAAGGCTAATGTTGAAGAATTGTCCATGCATGTGTTTTGAGAAATATAAAGCTTTAATAAAGGAAAAAAACCTATTTGTTATATTGACTATCTCTCTGAAATGAGTGGGGGAGGGATATTAGGGAAAACTATGACTATGTGAAAAGTCAAAGACATCAATAAAAAACTTATTTAAAAAGTAAAGTATTAAATTCTTTGAGCCTGGTCATTCAATCAATTGTAGATTCACTTAATTTTATTATCACCTAATCCACATTTTTTTTTTCATTTCTCCTGCAAGAATAAAAATATTATATTTTTGTTAAAAATCTAGATAAGTAAATATTTAACATGTATAGGACTGCTTGCCATCTGGGGGAGGGGGAAGGTAGGGAGGGGAAAAATCGGAACAGAAGTGAGTGCAAGGGATAATGTACAAAAAATTACTCAGGCATGGGTTCTGTCAATAAAAAGTTATAATTACGAAAAAAATAGAAAAAAAATAAAATTCTAGATAAGCTTTAGCTCTTCAGTAACTGTATCAGTGAAAAAAAGGTCTGGGTGGGATAGGGGATGGAGAGGAGGCTAGTCTTGATCAAGCTAAGTCCATCTCCTTAATGATTCTTTCCAGAATTTCCCAAGAACACCATAGTTTTGTGCAATTCTTCCCACTAAAAGTCCAGCCTAGCATAGAGGCTGGGCACAGGAGTTGGGGGCAGGGATCAAGATTGAGCCAGGAACCATTGGATTGTGCTTCCAGAGAAACCAGATTAGCAATCTATCCTCCTCCTCTGCTCGTTCTTTGGCCAAGGGATAAACATTGGAGATACAATGCAATGGGAAGAGGAAAGAAAGGGAGTGAGCATTTATTAAGCACTTTCTATATACTATATTCAATTATTATCTAAGTTGATCCTCAGCACAACTTTGTGAAGTAGGTCCTGGATCTTTGGGCTATTCTCCATATATGGATCTATCTGATTGGCTGATATGACCTCCAAAAAAGGAAATGATAAATATTGGTGGGGATGTGGGAAAAACTGGGACATTTTTAGTAGAGTTGTTTATATCCCAAAGACATTAAAATGGGGGGGAGGAGAACATATACATATATATATATACAAATATTTATATTAGCTCCTTTTGTGATGGCAAAGAATTGGAAAGTGAAGAGGTCCCCTCAACACGGAATGGCTGAACATGTGATATTGTTTGCTGTTTGTCCTCTGCTCTCTAAAAGAACCACTGGCACTAGCAAGATGATATTAGAACTTGTAGGTGAATTGGATTTAAGTGAGACAGCTGTATAAAGTCACCAGTCTCACTTTCTCTTCCACAACCCTCTGAGTCCAGTGGCAAGATACAGATCAGGACAACAGGATGCACTGAGAGATCTTGGCCTTTTTAAGCGAAGGTCTTTTCCAGGTCTGTTTGTCTGAGGCAATACCTATTAATAAGTAAGGTAAGAAATGAGGCAAACAATGGCCTCTTCTGAGGCAAAGAATGTGTTTCTGGCCAAAAGAGAAACAATTGATGTTTACACTCACTGGGAGCCAACAGAATCCAAACAATGCCCAAGTGGGACTTGGAGTGTGACCTATTGTTGACCAATCCATGAGAGTCAGAAAGATTTGGGTTTTAAGGCATGATCCTTAAAAAAAGAAACCTAGTTCATAAACCCCAAGACATTTTGTGAAATTTCAGAGATCAAAATTTATATTCCTTTGGGCAAAGCACCTGTGGGTAAAAGTATGAGACCTTATGTGGACAGAGGAGAGAGAGGAGGGAGAGGAGGGAGGGAGAGAAAAAGGATAGGAAGGAAGGAAGGTCAGGAGCACTCACAGACCCTGCTCCCTTGATCAGACAGCTGCCCAGGGTAGTGGAGAGGGGCTGGAGCTGAGGTTGGGGGCGGGGTGGAGGGCTGGAAGACAGTGCTGAAGAATGGAGTAGGGGATTTAAGTTCTGAGTGGGAGCCGGCTCGGGTTTCGTGATGGATCAGTTCTGGCAGTTGGAAATCTGATCCCCAGGTTTGGGAGAGGAGTAACAGAGCTGGAGCTGGAACCATGAACTGGCGTGAAGCCCTCAGCAGCTCCTTCCAGGAGAACAAGGGACCCGGCACGATGCCATCAGGTGGAGCTCTGGAGCTCAGTCTGCTCGCTGGGTCCCGGAGCTGTCCAAGGTCTACCCCACATAGGATCAGGCCGTTGTTCCTGCCAGTGAGGACAGTAGGACGCCATCAAATGGGAAGAGCACTGGCCTTCAGCAAGTTAAAAATGACAGTGAAAGCTTAACGTATAAGTTGAGTAGTTACTTAAAATAGGAAGCTTCCAGAGCCTGTGTCCCAGGCGAGGTGAGCTCCTGCCCACAAGACCCACCTCATTTCTCTATCGTCCTCTCACCCTGAACCTTTCCCGGTTCCATTTGCGATGTCACCCAAGGTGCAGTTTAGGACAACTTTGCCAGGGCTGTCTCCCTTTTTAATACCCCCCCAAGAAGACCTGCCTTTGCTGCCCCCATGTATCTCAGCCCCCAAACCCATTTCTTGAGAAAGCAGGACAATCAGAGTCAAACAAAGCAAAATCTCCCATTGCTCACGTTGAAAAAATAACATAAAATTCAGTTTGCATTTATTTCATCAGTGTTCCCTAGAGGAGGGCAGCATGTTTTATCACAAGTTCTTTGGAATTCTGCTTGGTCACTGTTTTGATCAGAGTTCCCAAGGCTTTCACAGTTGAATGTCCTTACTCACAATGTTATTATAGGCAGGAGATCATTGTACATGACTTTGATCAGAGTTCCCGATGATCATTTCTGATGGATGTGGCTCTTTTCAACAATGAGATGATTCTGCTTGTTCCAATAATCTTATGATGATGAGAGCCATCTACACCCAGAGAGAGGACTGTGGGTACTGAGGGTGGATTACAACATAGCATTTCACTTTTTTCTTTTTGTTGTTTGTTTGAATTTTATTTTCTTTCTCATATTTTTTGATGTGATCTTTCTTGTACAGCTAGATAATTGTATAAATATGTATGCCTATTTGGATTTAACATATTTTTTATCATGTTTAACATATTGGATTATATACCATCTAAGGGGAGGTGGGGGAAAGGGGAGAAAAATTGGAATACAAGGTTTTTCAAGGGTCTTTGGTGAAAAATTATTCTTGTATATGTTTGGAAAATTTAAAAAAATCTTCAATTAAAAAAGGAAGATGGATGCTAAAGAAGTTTGTTCTATATGACATCACATTTGTAATAGTTTTTGTATTTCTTGCCTTCTCTATGGGTGAGGAAGAGGGTTAGAGAAAGAAGAAAATCTAGAACTGAAAATAAAGTACAATTGAATTTTAAACAAGTTATTGTAGAAATTGCTTTCTTGGTTCTGCTCACTTCACTTGACATCAGTTCAAAGAAGCTTTCCCAGATTTTTCTGAAACCATCCTACTCATTTCTTACAACATAAAAGTATCCCATTGCATTGATATATCACAACCTGACATTCTCAAGTTGGTGGTGGGGGGCACCTTGTTTCCAATTCTTTGTTACAACCAAATGAACTGCTATAAATATAAATACATTTAGGGCTTTTTCCTCTTTATTTGATCTCTTTGGATTATAGATCTAGAAGCAATATTGCTGGATCAAAGATTATGCACACTTCAGTAGCCCCAACTGAACCCCATTAGGTCCAGTCTATCACCAAAGCAGGTAATAGGATAAAACTGCCATTTTAGTCCCTCATGATCACATTCCTGTTGGGATTCCCATGCCCTCATGCCTGCCTCTTCCCTGTCAGTCCTTCCCATGCCTTCTCCTTTCAGGCCCCAACCTACAGCCAAGTTGATCTTCTTTTCTCTGTAATATACTCCCCTCCAAGGATCACAGAGTATAGAGGTAGAAAGAATCCCAGAGTCTCTCAAGTTCACCATATCTGGCTAGAAATCCTTTCCACAATAGCATTCCCAAGTGACCGTCCAGCTTATGGGCTCCAGGTACAGGGATCTGCTATGGTATGGAGGTGGCCCAACCCATTTTTGCACCTGACTATTTATTAAGAGGGTTTTCCCTTGATTGAACCTGTTATGGGCCAGAACTCTGTACTTAAAACAAGGATTCTTACAAGGTGCTAACTCAGTGGAATTGATAAAGACAATGGTGTCTAGTTTAGCATGGGGATTAATAATTCTCTAGTTCAGTACATGTACTTAGTACTTACTATAGTTCTACAAGATTAATGATGATGTAATTAAAATAGAGCATATAAATTAGGGCAAACTCAGCCAGAAACATTCCATCTTTGATCAGGCTCCTGGTGACTCTCCTTCTTCCTGCACTTTGGGAAAGAATGATTTGGACTCAGAAGACTCAGAGATTCATTCACTCCATCTCACACCACCTTGGTGGCTGGCCTCCTGCACTTCTTCCACTGAGACCAAGGCCAGTCTGAGGGGCCTCCGGAAAACTAGCTGAGCCCCGGGCAAGGAGACAATAAAAAATTTGGACTTTATCTCTGGCTATTCTTGTGGTGATTACTTTGCTGAAACGAAGGCTGGTCCAGAAACCTCCAGAAAACCAACTGAAACACTACATGAACCTAAATCTTCCTCTTCATAACTCCTTCTTCTCTCTCTCCTCCCCACCATTGTTTCTTGTTCTGACTTCTGCAGCAAAGAAGAGGTGTCCTCCCTTTCTATATGACAATCCTTCATATACTTGAACACAACTGACATGTCCCTTGCTGTCACCCCATTTAGTGATCTCTTACATCCTTGTCATTGATATTCCCAATTGTTTTATTCCATGCTTATGTAAGGAAGGCATTCCATATCCTGATCTCGTGAAATAAAGCGATTGTGAAGTGTTAAATGGTAAATAAGATGGTTCTTTCCCTGTGATCCATTTGGATCACTAAGGCAATTGCTGGTTGGCTGACCAAATGGGTTGCCAGCATCTTTGGGGGATTTAAGGAACTGAAGGAATTTCAGAAGTTAGTCCATCTGTAAAGGAGCCAGGCAGTAAGGGATTCTAGGACCAAAATGTCCTAGATGTCTGCATTGCAGACACCAACTTTTGCCTCCTCTAGGAGGCAAAAATGGGGACAGAGGGAGCATTCCATTCCCTCTCCCTTGGGAATCATAGTTTTGGAAAGTATGGCCAGATGCAGATCATATCTTCATGGGAGACACTGAGAGCTAACACTGACACAGATGGATACAGAAAACCACCCATCCCATTCAGGCAAAAGGTTCAAGGACTACAATTTCCTCACACCAGAGAAGAATATTAGCTACATTCTTAAGCTGTACTTTTTTTTTTTCAGTTGCATCCGACTTGTTAGGAACCCCTTTGGTTATTTCGTTGTTGCTGCTGTTGTTTGTTTGTTTGTTTGCTTGTTTTTATTTATTTATTTGTTTTTGGCAAAGACACTAGAGTGGGTTGCCATTTTCCTTTCCAGCTCACTTTACAGATGAGAAAACTGGGGCGATTAGGGTTAAGTGACATGGTCAGAATCACACAGCTAAGAAGTGTCTGAGCCAGATTTGAATTCATGAAAATGAGTTTTCCCGACCTCAGGTTCAGCATTCTATCCATTGCACCATCTAGGGGTCCCATATTTTCTTAAGAAAATAACTTTAATCACCAGAAACTATGAGGTAACTCTTTGCCTTTCTGTCCACATGTACACTTCACCATCACTGTATGCAACAGATAGGGCCCACTATTCCAAAGAGCTGTGTGTACTTGTAATAGGGTCCAGGCTGCTGGGGAGGGAATTTAATTATTCTTAACATACCATTTTAGGAAATGCTTTTCTAAAAGTGAACTGAAGTATGGCTGGTTATCGATGGGAAACAGATTACTGAGGGCTTATAAGGAACAGTATTAAAAAAAAAAAAAAAAAGCTCCTTAAAGTTACCCCTCCACAAAACCGTGAGGGGAGAAATAGTTAACTATGTCCTGAGACTCAGCCCAACAATGTCTTGCATTTGGGGAAACAGTCCAGAGATGCTGCATTGAGGCCTGAAATCTTTCATCATACTAGTGACCAGGAAGAATAGTGGGTACGCGTCTTGCTCTTCAGTGCTACTTCCCTCATCTGGTCCACTATTACAAGCAAGCCACTTCTTACCCCTTGGTTATCCCCTCAACAGCTTACTTTCTGCCAGGCACTGCCCTCCCTCTGACTTTGGAACCATCATCAACTCTGGCATTGTTCCTGGAAGGAATATATCTGTCTTCTCATTAGAACCCATTCATTTTCACAGGAGCTCCAGGCCCAGAATCAGGAAAACTTGGGTTCAAATCCAGAATCAGACATTCAACTAGCTGTGTGAGCCTGGGCAAATCATATAACTTCTGTTTGCCCCATGTTACTAAACTGTAAAATGGAGATAATAATACCCCCATCTGAAAGGGTGGTTGTTGGGGATCGGATGAGATAAAGTGTTTAATACAGTGCCTGGAAGGTAGTAAGTACTACATCTAGCTGTTATAGGTGTGATCACCGATCCTCACAACAGTCCTGGGAAATAGGTGTTTTTTTTATTATTATCCTCATTTCAGAGATGAATTAATAGTAAATTGTAAAGACTATTTCATTGCTATTTATTTCAGTCTGAGACTTCTAAATTGGTCTGATATGGGCAGGAATGCAGAAAGCTAATGAGGAAAGAGGTTTCTCTGGTTTTCTTAATAAACTTGAACAGAGACAAAGAGTTGAGTGATTAATCAATGAAATTGTTTATTTCTATACATTATAAAGAGAGAAAAAAATTAATGAATAGAGGAATAAACAAATGAATGAAAAAAGCATTTATTCGGCCTTCCTATACATCAGGCACTATGCTAAATGCTTGGATTACAAAAGTAAGCAAACAAGATTGTCCCAGACATCAATGAATTTATGCACCAATGGGAGGGTAAAAAGGGGAGTTAGGCCATGAGGTGGGTAGAATACATGAAACCATATAGTTTGGAAATAGTTGGAAAGTGTAATCAAGCTCTGGAGAGAGTTCATCAGAGTCCCATGTCCCAGGGGCAGGGTCCAGGATCTGGAGTGAGGATGAGGAGGAAGGAGGAAGGCCAGAGTACAGACAACATTGTTTGGGAATGTCTAGAAAATATAAAAACAGTCCTTAGCTGGATTAGAATGGAAGTGTGCTATATCCAACTCCTCCAGTTCATAGTGCAATAATATCAAATTATTCTTGAAGAAGCTGTCATCAAATATTTGAGAATCTGTGATGCGAAAGAGTAGTTAACCATGTTTTCCTTGGCCTCACAGGGCAGAAATGGGGGCATTGGGGAGATGTTGTTAAAAGACAGATTGAGGATCAACAGAAAGGAAAATCATCTGGCTCCGAAATTTTGGATGAGCCGTGTCCAAAGAGAGAATGAATTACCTATCGTGAGCCATGCATCAGCTTTTGGAAAAGTCTGAGACTGTCTAAGGTAGTAAGAGTTGTAGACTTCTTAAGGTGCTACAGGCTGGGAATATCCAGAGGGTGGGGACAACAGAAGAGCTGACTGGTCCTCACTGGGTTGGAAAATGGGATGTAAGGGTAGGGGAAACCAGCCTTAGATCCTGAATATCCCTTAGGATGGTAGCGAGAGTATTCTCATTTGCGTGCACATTGAACTAGCTGGCTCTGGCATCTTTTGCCTCCAAAGTCAGCCCCCTCCTCACTCTTCCACCCCTTTGAAACTCTTAGTTCATTTAGAGTCCTGGGACCTTTCTCCTTGAATTGCCTTCAAGACGAGAAGTTCTCTATTCGATTTTAGTGTTGGATTTTTTAAAAAAATAAGATGTTACATTTGTTTGTGTAAAACCCATACATTCGAAGACCCAGGCTGAGAATTTTAAGCATTTCATATCATCCTTTTTCCTCAAACTTTGGTGGTTGACTCACTGATACCCCGTTACATGCGGATATGAACTTGTCAGTGTCTATAAGAGTGGGGGGATTATTTGAGGTGCGCTGGTTTGTCCTAGTGTATACAAATGTACGCATGGATGTGTGGATATGGGTCATAAATTTTTCTAGAAGGAGGAGATATCCAGGAATGCCTGTCTGCAATGTTTTTCATCACTTGGGGCTCATTCCTTTTGAGGATTTTAATCTAGGGAGAAATTCTAGAACAGAAGCAGATTCTGGGTGTCAGAACCTTGTTCACTTTACTCCTCACAGACGGGAAGGTCTGTGGCCAAGGAAGCCATAGATTGTGTCTTTGAAGGGATCCCAGGTGCTACAGGCTGGGAATACCTAGAAAGTGGGGACTGCAGAAAACTGGCTGGTCCTCACTGGGCTGAAATGGGATGTGAGGGGGAGTGGGGTGAAGCCAGCCTTAGGGCCTGAACCAAGAAGCACTTGTATAACATGGGTGTTTTGTGAACCAGGCTCTGGAAGTTCTCATTGGAGATTACATCTCAAGAGAATAGAGGCAAGATGCCAAAAACTGTTCCTTCTCTTCCCTTCTCCTTACGCTCAGATCACCTCCCCTCTGTTAGTCCAAATCTCCTCATCCCTCAGCCCTCCATCTCACCTTGGATTAGGGGATCTTCATGAGACGTAATTTCATCCTCTCCTGCATGGCTGAAGGGATGTCCTTGAAGGCACTAGGATCTGTACAGAGTTTATGGATGGCTTCCCGGGTCTCTTGGTACAGCTTTTCCCCCAAGGTGGCCTCCACCCGCCCACGCCAAGCTGCCAGCTTGGGCCGATCTTTGAAGACATCATAACCAGCATAGACGGTCTGCAGGAAAACAACCCCAGCTCAGTATTTCCCAAACTGACGTCATCTCGCCATTAATTTTTTCTCCTCCACCCAAACTTTCCAGTTTCTGTTTCACCTTCCAATCACCTTGATTTGCAAACTTGGGGTAATCCTTGATATCTCCTTCTCCATGACCACTCTTAGCCTACCAACTTCCAAGTCGCCTTAATGCCACCTTCCCAAGAAATGCTGCCTCCATTTCCTTGTCTCCATTTTACATGATCCCCACCACTAGGGACTCATAGTCTTTCACTTGAGAAATAGGCATCTCTTTCTAGTCCATCTGCTGCACAGCTCCCAAAATCATCTTCCCAAAACTCAGGTTAATGCTACCCATGGTGCTCTCCTGCTTAATATTCTTCAAAAGTTCCCTATTGCCTTGCCAAGGATACCATGTAAGCAAACTCCCCAGGCTGAAATTGAACTCCTTCCATCCTGGCCATTACAGTCCAATTTCACATCACCCCCATTCATGTAGTCGGTATCCCAAGCAAACTGGCTTTTGAGCTTGTTTTTCAACTTGGCATGTCATTTCCAATCTCCCCAGCTACACACACACACACACACACACACACACACACACACACACACACACATTCTCTTTCTCTCTGTCTCTCTGTTTCTGTCTCTCTGTCTCTGTCTCTCTCTGTCTCCCCCTGCTTGGAATCTTCTCTCTCTTCACCACCTTCCCCCCACTCCCCACCTCTGGAATCCTCAGCTTCCCCCTCCAAGTCTGAGCTGAGGCACCTCCTTCTCCATCAAGCAGCCTGAGCTCCTAGTGTTTAGTGCTCTGCCCTTCCTCAAATGACCTTGTATTTATTTCTTTATTTGTATCCACGTTATCTTCCTGTAAAACACCAAGTCCTTGAGGGAAGATGGAGCTCTCTCTCCTTTGCAGCTTGTGCCCTCATCTCACAGTACTTTAACCTGTACATTTTGTACTCCCTCAAAAACTCAGACCTCACAGGATCTCAAGCTAGCTATTTTCCGGACCCTAACCTACCCCTCTACCTCAGCCCCACACAGAGATAATCAAAGCCTTGGCCACTCACAAGTGTTCTTCTTCCATGCTCATGAACTCTGAAATTCCTTATGTGATAGTAATATTTCCTGGTTTCCTCTTTCCCTCTGCTTAACACTCCCTAAAAGTTTCTTGGATTTCACTATGACATTTAATTTCTCTATTCTTTCCCAGGCTTCTTTACCATATGGACTCAACTGTCCTCACTTTACCATCTCAGCCATTGGTGAACCATTTCAATTCAACCAGATCATCTACACTCACATCCCTTGTCATATTGTCTCAAGCCCCTCTAAGCCCCAATACTGGATTGTTCCCACCATCCACTGCCTCTGTTCCTATTCTCATGCTATTGAATGGAGCTGGAGGAAACCACAAATCCAAACTAATGGGACAGTACCTGTTTATCTTACATGCTCTTTCTAAAGCCCTCACTGTAACAAGGCTTCCCTTTTAGACGTCCGCAGTTTTAACACTCACAGTCCAAACTTTTCCATTCCTTATCAAGGATCCCACCTTCCACAGCCACACTTGCAAGAACCTTACCCCATGAAGCTTATCTTATTCACTAAAAAAATTGACACTCACATTGTCATATTTACCATTGACAAAGAGATCCCACTTCTCCCATCTTCCTTACCCACATCACTCATCTGTCTTTCCCTACTATCTCCATTTTTGTCCTTTTCTCATGTTGAGGTGATAATACTCATGCTAAGGCAAGCCCCTCTACCCACCCACCATCCCATCCTGTTACACTCCATTTCTTCCAGGGAGTGATAACATCTAACACCCCTAAACTCTCACTAAACTTCAATCTCTCCATAATTAATGTCCTTTTTGTTGTCATCAAACATAGCCACATCTCTTCCATTCTTAATGAACCCTCACTTCATCCAAGCCTCACTGCTAACTATAATCTTCCATTCTTCTCTTTTGTGGCTAAACTTCTTGAGAAAGAAATTTCGAATCAGAACCGCCATTGCTTCTCTCTTTGTGAAATCCTCTTCTGATCTCATTACTCAACTGAACCTATGCTCTCCAAAAGTCCCAAGGATCTATCCCAGAGCTGACAAATGCTGTAGTTTCTGAGCCTTCCTCTTTCCTATCCTCTTAGCAGCCTCTTTCACTTATATTTTCTCATTCTCTCCTCTTTTTCTTTTTCTTTCTAGGTTTTTGGGACATCTTCTCTCCTGGTTTTTCTCCTACCTTCTCGGTCTTCTTTAGTGGGGTTCATTCAGGTCATGCACACTGACCATGAGAGTGCCTCAAGTCACTATCTTTTTTTCCCTTCTCCCTCTCAGCTATTTCACTTGGTGACCTCATTACCTTTCATGGATCCATTTGTTATCTACGCAAATTATTCTCAAATCTATTTATTCAGCCTTAAATTCTCTCCTAACCTTCAGCCACCAGCTGCCACTTGAACATCTTCTAACATATCAAACTCAACATTTCCAAAACAAAATTCATTTTCCCTCAGGAATTTCCTTTCCTTTTCTTTAATTCCCTATTTATCTAAGGTAACCATCATCCTTTCAGTTACCCAGTCTTACAGCTCTCATGACATTCTCTATTCCTTAATCCTGTCAGTTAAGTGATCTCTGCCTCTGTTTCTCAAATAGTAAAATGAAAATAATAGCATCTTTCTCCTTAGGTTTTTGTGAGGATTACATGGGATATTTATAAAGTTCTTTGCAGACCTTTAACACTATGTAAATTATATATATATATATATATATATATATATATATATATAGTCTTCCATCTACTCTGCAGACACTGTATATATAAAAACTCATCATCTGCATGCTGGCTCCCACATTGGACTTTTTAGTACCTAGTGAACAAGACTTTGGTTTTGCCTTTTTTGTATCCTTAGCACTTGGCACAAGGCCTGGTACACAAGAGCTCTTTAATGAATACTTGATGTTATTGCTGCTGCTGCTGACAATGCCTCCCTGAGTCCCAGTTTCCTCAACTGTCTAATGGAGATAAAAATTCTGCCTCCTCTTAGCTCACAGTGTGATATGATCCCATGAAAGAACGGCTTGAGGACTCTGAAAAAATAATGTGCAGGAAAGTTGAAGGGCCATGCTCAGGTGTCCCCCAAACCCCCAAGAAGGGAGCTAGCAAGGAGCCAGGAGGCTGGGCTGAGGAGGACAGGAGGGGTGGCTATCATCTGCTAATATGTGCACTTCTGGCTCTGAACAACTCCCCTTTTCCATCTCTAGCACCAGGATGCTGTCCCTCATACCTGTATCAGCTCCTCTAGCGACATCAGATCCGCGAAGGAAATGTGGTCACCAGTGAGGAAGGGCTTGTCCTGCAGGAACTTCTCCTCCAGCTGCTGCAGGAGCTGGGTCATCAAGGCTATGTTCCTGTCCACTTTCTCCTGCGGGACGTGGACGTCAACGAGAGGGCCAAGCATCTGTCAGGGTTGGGGGATGAGGGTTCAGTCTCGACTCCACACAAAAGATCACCTCCTCAAGTCCATCTGTGTCCACCCCCTCCCTAGGCATAAGGTCAAGGCAGGTTGTAAAGACTTCCTCAGCCTCATCCTCCAGGGCAGGCCCCCTCTTACCTGAATCCATAGCATTGTACCAAAAGTTCCTCGAATAGAGTCGGCATGCCAGGACAGATATTCCTCCACCCGTGCCCGGGACTGCAGATCTGAAGGATACCAGTGACCTGGAGTATTGTATTTCTGACTCAGGTAGTGCAGGATGGCCGAACTGAGGAGGAGAAAGTACAGTCTGGTTCAGCTTCCTCCAGTTTGAGCTTTCCTATCATTCTCTTCCTTGGACCAGCTCAGGGCAATTTAGGTTTATCAAGGCAGTATCCTCATGCATTTCCATAAACAGACTCCTTCAAAAGATCAAAGGATTTCCTTTGGTCATTTCACACACCCCCCTCCCATTGTTGTACAGGAAATTGTGCCTGTGCCTGTGGATATGTGATGCCTGTGCCTGTGTCTGTGTGGGTAAGAGTGAGTTCACTGAGGGTGAGAGTGGAGGCCATAAGACTCTATGGTCTCCACCCCAAACCAGCATCCTGGCGCTCAACTTTCAATCTTTGTCAGAGCCAAAAGAGGCTTTGGGATAAGCCACTGAATTACACCAGGAGGAAAAACAAAAGTCAGTTTCTCAGAGTGATTTACAGACAAAGCCAGGACTAGAACCCAGAGCCCAAATATCCACTTTTCTCCAGCTCCAAGTTCTATTCACTCTGTCTCTGTCTCTTACTTTCTTGCTCTCTGTATCTCTGTCTCTCACTTCCACCTCACCCCCCTACCTTCTTGCTGTCTCTGTTTTTCTCTCTTCTCCTCCCTCTCTCTTTCTCTCTCTCTCTCCCCCATTCCATGCCTCTTTCTCTCTCTCTTTGTCTCTTCATCTCTTTGTCCTTCTCTTTCTCTGTTTCTCACTATCTGTTTCTCTCCCTCCTCTTTTCTCTCCTTATGCCTCTGGACATCTTTCTGGTCTCCAAGAAAGCTAAACTAATGTAGCAATGTAAGATGTGATACTTTGCCATGTCCTCAGGCCTGCTATTGGCCAATTCTAGCTTTTAAGCCATTCAAAGTCAGAAGGCCCCATCCTCTATCTCCCTCCCTCTCTTCTTCCTTTGCTTTCCTTATCTCTCTCTCTCTCTTGTCTTTTCACTAATTTTACAACCTTAGTCAAACTATAAAAATAACAATTGCTCATCTCACTCCAAAAATCTCTCAAAGGTAGAGAATGAAAGAAAATTTGGGAACAAAATGAGAGCATGAGTGCAAGAGAGCAGGAGGATGTGCTAGGGGAAGTGGGCTCAGGGCCAGGAAAGGTACCATTCAGCCAAGGTGAAATCTCCATCCTTCAGGGCAGGCACTCTCTTCAGGCTGTTCACTTTGGCAAAATCATCAGTCATTTGTTGCCCTAAAAGGAGAGCAGATGTGTCCAATGAGGCAAATAGGCCTTCTCCCCTTCCCACTAAGCTGTAGCTTCAGGGAGTTGGTCATTTGGGCATCCGTGAAGGGGGTGAGGCACTTCCAGTCTCACTGTGGGGCAGCTGGCCAGGATGTGTCTCTGAGGTCAGTAGAATTGTCACACATGTCCTCACTCCTGGGGAAAGGACTTGTCCAGGGAGGTCAGCCAGAAACTAAGGACATGATTCTGGCCAACTCAAGGCCAAGGTAGGGAGAACAGCATAGGGCTCTTCAAGTGTCTCTAGTCCAAGCCCCTCATTCTAGAAAAGATAGAACAGGTGAAAGAAGCAACAAGAGGAACCCTTACTCTGTGCTGGATTCTGGTCAAAAGAGAGACCCTGGTTGCTAAACTGGAAACGATGGAACCCTTAGGACAAGCTTGTGACTGTTGGTTTTCAGTCATTTTCAGTCACGTCCTACTCTCTGTGAGCCCGTTTGAGGTTTTCTTGGCAGTGATACCAGAGCAGTTTGCCATTTCCTTCTCCAGCTCATTTTTACAGATAAGGAAACTGAGGCAAACAGGGTTAAATGACTTGCTCAGGGTGACACTGCTACTGTCTGAGGTCAGATTTGAACTGAGAAGTTGAATTTTCCTTATTGGAGGGTGAACATTGTGCACTATGGCGCTACCTATCTGCCCCTATCTGTTTAAGACAAAATTGCTAAGTGGGTGTGGCCTGCTGGGTACCCTGAATTTCTGAAAAACAGATCCCAAAGGGTTCAAGGAAATTTCAGGTCAGATCTCACGTACCAATAGTCTGTAAGGGAAGTCAGCCCAAACCAATGGGTAGCTCTCAACCATGAAATTAATCTCTGAAGGTGTAAAGAAGTGATTCCATGAGATATGGGAACATTGAAGTTGTCCGAAGAGATGGATATAAAGCCAGTGTGAGCCCATCAACTCACTGAGGCTTTTTGTAGAAGGGGGTCATTAGGCTGGTAGATGAGGAATTTTAGTAGTGCTGGTCTAAGTAGGTTACAGCGAGCCATCTGCCAATGTCTTATTTTATATGTGTATAAAATGGAGCCAGTTGGGCTAGATGATGCCAAAAGCAAAAGTCATGGTGGATTTAGATCTGCCTGAATGATCAGACCCTCATGGCAGTCATAAACTACTCACTAGTGTCTTGGAACATTTTCCAAGTGTTCCACTGTGTCCTAGGCCAGTCAATCATTTTATCAATGATTTCGATAGAGTCATCAATGGCACAAAGTGCCATATTTCCAGGTGCTATACAGCTGGGAGGAAGAATAGTTTGGTAGGTGATTTTATCTATCCACTGCAAGCCTTGGGCTTTCACCATTACTCTCACCAAATCTCCCCCTCTTGCTAGATTATACTAAACCCAACACTTACTCCTCCTCCTCAGAATATTTGCCCCTGAGACCTTTTCCTCCCTCGGATTGAGGAGTGAAGATTCTCTATTTTAGGGCACCCAGAGCACCCATCTCATCATTTCTCATTTCCACACTCTCCTCTGGACTTCATCCAGCCTTCACTCTAGGTGTCCTTCCTTTTTCAACTTTTTTTTGGGGGGAGGGTCATTTTTAATGTATTGTCTTTCCCATTTACATTGTGAGCTCTTTAGGGCAAGGGACTGTTCTTTCCCTTTCTTTGTGTCCCCTTGACACTTATATATTACTTTAAAGCTTTGCAAAGTGCTTTGAATTAATTAACTTCTTTATCCTCACAAAAACTATGAGATGAGTGCTATAATCATTCCCAATTTAAGGAGGAGGAAATCGAGGGGATGAAGGTTAAGTGGCCTTGCCCTAGGTCACAAAACTAGTAACTACAGTGCAGTTGCCTTTTTTCTGTATCTCTCCACTGGAACATCTGGTGGCTCAGAATGGATTAAAGCCCGAGAAGGTGAGGGATTTAATGGAAAGAAACATTTACTACAATTGGTGAAGGGGCTTTCTCCAGTTCATCTAATGCATATTTAATAAATTTGGCCAAGGACTCTAAGTTTAGGTGATTAAAACTATGAGTACAAATTATACTCATTAATGGGAAATATACAAACATGATTCTATAAAGATGAATTATGAGACTGAATCAAGCAGGAAGCTCTAGAGACCAGCCGATTTCTAGAGCAGCCCCAGTCTCCAGCTCCACTCATTGATCCTCTTTTGAGAATGAAGGACCTCTTCCAATCCACTTTTCTCCCTCTAGTTTGCCATCAATCCCTTAGCTTCTCATTCCTCTCCTCCTCCTCCTCTTCTCTCTCCTTTAGCCAGATTGGAGAATTATGACTTCCCCACTTCCTCCAATTATCTTTAGATTACTTAGATTATTTTCAACAAATAACTCGATGACCAACAAAGACGAGCTGTTTCATATGGTCATGAAATTTAGAGAAGTCAAAAAGTGAAATAAGATGGGAGGTTCTTTTATCTTTTGCTTAGGGAAGTGGGGCAGAGAAGGAAAACTGAAGAGAGAAAGGAAGAAAAAGGGAATGGGGGGAAGGAAGGAAAGAGGAGAGGGGGGAAAGAGAAAAAGAAAAAGGAAGCTAGTGGGAGAAAAAGAAGAGTAAGAGAGAGCAAAAGGGATGGAGAAAAAGTCAGTGAGGAGGAGAGGAGAAAGTTCTTTTCCCTAAGTTTAAGGGTACACTTAAACAACAAAAAAAAGTAGTGTCAATAGAGAGAGGTGAGAAAAACAATCCAGTGGAAGCACTAGCCTCCAGAGTCTGGCCAGGTGGGGGAGGAGGAAGGAGCTGGTGCCTTTGTCACTGGTTCGAGAGGGGGTTCCAATTCATCTCAGCACCAGTGCTGGGAGCTAGTTGGCCTTGTGGCTAGAAAAGTTGCAGCCAGGAGGGCCTGGGTTCTAGGTTCTACCTCACACACAAAGTAGATGCGTGGCCCTCGCAAGCTCCAAGAACTCGGCGCCGTCCCCTGGCAACTCTCTCAGACTGAGCAGCTGAGGAGGTGGGAGAAGGCGTCTCTTCTTGGGAGTTTACTCAGTCAAGTTAACAAGCACCTATTAAGCACCTGCTAAGTGCGGGCCACTCCAGTAAGCCCCGGGGACACAAGATTAAAGATGTTGGTTTTGTTTAGCTGTTTTCCTTTGGTTTTGCTTAAGTCGCGCCTCTCCGGCAGTGGAAAGCTGCTATCCAGCACCCAGAAGGCTTAGCAGGAGGCTGGCGCTGCTCCAGGGCAGGGAGCCTCGGGCTGTGGGCCAGGAGAGAGGCCCTCTGGCTTCACCAGTGACTGATTCGGGCTAGCTCAGCCACCCCGGGTCCGAGGTCCAGCCTGGACTCCAGAGGTAGGAGGGGGAAGGAAACAGTTTTCAGAATGGAGGGAAAGAGTGGAGCAAGAAGTGAAAGCACTAGGGAAGGGGAAAGAGAAAGTATAGTCTGGGCCGGGGCAAAGTGAGGCCCCGGGCGCGAGGGAGGAAGGAGGAACGAGGGGGATGGGGGACTTTCCCTCCCCCGCTCCCCCCAAAAGCACACATTCCCAGCTTTATGGGGGCGGCTGCTCGGCCAACCCCACCCCCGCCCCAGCCACTTTCCTCTCAAGCTTTTCTCGCCCTTTGGACAGCAGCAAGCAGGTGTGGAGAGGCACACGCAGTGACTAGTGGGACCCCCGCCCTTGCCTCCTAAACTAAAGGGTCCCCCAAATGTCGGCGAGCCGGAGGAGAAAGGTCCAGGCGTCTTGAGTTCCCGTTTCGTCTCCCCCCTCGAATACCTATGCTGGGCGGGGGGGAGGGGCTGCCCTCTCTTCCCCAAGGAGCCCAAAGCCCATCTGCAGCACCACCACAACCCAACCCCTCCTCCCCTTCTCTCTGCATCCCCAGTTTCAGCCTTGGCGGGGCTGGACGCTGGAGGGCTGGACCTCTCGGGGCTCAGGCTGAGTGGGGGCAGGGTCTGAGTGTGGGGCAGAGATTGTTTGGGGGGCATATTTGAGACCGGGGACGGCCGGGCCCGGGCGCTCACCCTGCAGCAGCTGCACGCTCCGCATTTCGAAGGGGATGCGATTAGCCTTGGCGAACAGGTAGACGGCGCGGCAGGGCTGGGAGACCAGGTCCAGGTAGAGTTCCAAGCCCATGGGTGCAAAGAACGGCCGAGAGCCGATCGGTCCCGATGTAGTAGGCGGAGGCTCCGGCGTCCCCGCCTAAATGGGACCCGCGCGGGCCTCCGCCCTCTGGGAAGACCAATGCAAAGTCCCGGAAGGGGGAGGAGGGGGAAGGCCTGATCCACTCCTAGTTTACAGTCGCCCCCGTCTCCCTTTTCGCCCCCAGGATTCACGGTTCAAGGCCAGTACAAAGCGGAGGGGAAAGACCTCGGGAGAGACGAGTCCCCAAGTCCCTGGGCCTCCGCTGCTGCGTCGCTTGTAGCGTCCTTGCTGACTGACAGATGGAGGGCCTGCCTGACTCGGGGAACGGCTAAATGGTCACTAGCTGGGCGGATCGGGACAGAGGGGGACCACCCAGCCTCTCCTTCGGGAGCCCAGCCCCGCCCACCCGCTCCCCCGGCCCACCCCGGCCCTGCTCCGCCGCGCTGCTCCTCCACTCGGACCCCGCCCCTGCCGGCAGGATCCACGGGGAAAGCGCAGGCCCGTCCCTTTACTGAGATCTGGGCAATTTCTGACCCTTCAGGACCCAAGTTCTGCACCTGGAAAACGAAGGGATTGTTGGGCCACTTGGAGGAAGGGTCGTGTTTGTACAGCTCGGAATGTACGATCCAGTGGGGGCAGGGGGAGGTGTAGAATGGGGATGGGGGAGACAGACAGGGATAGAGGGGGGGAGGGAAAGGAAGAAGAAGGAGGAGAAGGAAAGGGAAAGGGAGGGGAGGGACACGAGAGGAGAGGAGAGAGAAACAGACAGGGAAGGCGGGGGGGGGGGGGAAGAGAAAGAGACACAGAGACAGAAGGGGAGGGAAAGGGAGAAGAAGAGGAAGAAGGAGAAAGGGAAAAGGGAGAGGGAGAGGAGATGGCTAGGGAGAAGGAGGAAGAGAGAGAAGGAGAGAGAGAGATACACACAGAGAGAGAGGAAAGTCATAGAGAGAGAGGAAAGTCAGAGAGAGAGAGGAAAGTCAGAGAGAGAGGAAGGGCGGGAGAGAGGGGAAGGAGGAGGAGGCGGGAGCGAGGGATTGTTAAGGGAAAATCAAATAAAATCTTTTTTTTTTTTTTTCAAACTTTGAGTGACTTCTGGACAGGAAACTCCTCCCAGTTCCCGTCTCTCCCACCCCCTTCCACTTTTAGGGGACCACACAGCCCAGAGAGATCTCCTCCCGGATGGGTCTCATCTCCACTCACACTCTTCTCAATAATTTATTTTTTAAGGGGGGGGGGGGAAGGGTCTTAGTAATGCGTTTTGGTTTTTCGATCAGAGTTAATTGCCGACTATCCAGCAACCGGGTCTTGTTACTCCAGAATAAAACTATCCCGAAAATAAACACTTTAAGCAAACGGAATTGATACAGTAACTGGCCCTGGGAGTTACTTATTCGCAGTTCTGGACACTCACCCGCGCTGCTCTCTGGGACTTCCCGGCTTTCCCCACTCTGTTCAGGGATTCTTTTAGGTTACCCTGTTGCCACCATGTAGCTACTTCCCTTCTCTGGCTCTCAGGGAGCCCAGGGGAATTCTTGTGTCTGCAAAATAGTCACAGTAGCCGTCTTTGCGATGGCAAAACATTGGAAATCAAGCGGACGCTAGAGGGGCGCCATGGACTGTGTGAATGGACAAGTCTGTTGCTCTTAGACATGAGAAGCATGAGAAAGCCTAAGGAATAAGAACTCAGTTATACCACACTTTAAGGTCTGCAGATCTCACTGGAGCCTTACAACACTAGGAAGCAAGTGCCAGAACTTCCACTGCACAGATAAGGAAACCCTCCACCAAGGGTTCGTTAATGTTTTCCACATTCCCTCAACCTTTGCCATTTTCCTTTTCTGTCATGTAAACCAATTTGACAGGTGGGAAGTGATACCTCAGAGTTGTTTTAATTTGAATTACTCCCGTCAGTAGTAATGTATAGCATTTTAAAAATATGATTATAGAGTCGGGAGGGTTAGGGTTAGGATTAGGGTTAGGGTTAGAGTCGTTTTGATTTCTTCCTCTGAAAATTGCCTGTTCAAATCCTTCAATCATTTATCATTTGGGGAATGACATATTGGTGATTCCATTTCAAGGGATCAGTTTAATCCTGGGGGAAGGGATGTTGCTCCTGGCAGTGAAAACCAAGCAGAGTTGCTGATGGAAAATGAAGAGGATCAAATATAAAATCTTTTGATTGGCATATGTGCCTTTCCCAACCAGATTTCAGGCTCTTTTTCCAATCTGATTGCATATAAAATTGTTAGGATCATATAGCAAGAACTGGAAGGGACCTTAGAGACCTTTTGATTCTAGTAGGGTCCCTTCCTTCTCTAGATGTAGAAATGGTCCAGGCAAGGTTCTGTCATTTTAGTCACATCCAACTCTTAGTGACCCATTTTGAGGTTGTGCAAAGATACAGGGGGCTTTGCCATTTCCTCCTTCAATTCATGTGATTGATGAGGTGACTGAAGCAAAGGGGGTGAAGAACTTGTACAAGAATATTTCAGAGTCTGATTCTTTTTGTACAGCAAAATAACGGTTTGGTCATGTATACTTATTGTGTATCTAATTTATACTTTAATATATTTAACATCTACTGGTCGTCCTGCCATCTGGGGGAGGGGGTGGGGGATAAGAGGTGAAAAATTGGAACAAGAGGTTTGGCAGTTGTCAATGCTGTAAAGTTACCCATATGTATAACCTGTAAATAAAAGGCTATTAAATAAAAAAAATTAAATTAAAAATAAATAAATAAACTACATAGAAAATGGAAAAAAAAATAACTTGTACAAGGTCACACAATTTTGCTAGTAAGTGGCTGAGGCCAGGTTTGAACTTGGGAAGATGAGTCTTCCTGACTCCTGTCACCTAGCTGCCCCATCCAATCTGAGACCCTTCCAATGGAAGATCCACTAAGATCTCAGGAAGTCCCTGGCCTTTACTTCAGGAAGTCCCAGGTTCTTCTTCCTTCTCTGTATTTCTAGACTGAGATCTCTGGAGCCTTAATGCCCAATGTGGTTCCACAGGATGAGCTCAAGTGGGCAAAAAGATTAAGGGCACCTGGAGCCAGAGAAAATTCCTCCCACAAAGAGCTCTAGCTCTAGAATAGCACAGACCCAGATACACCTTGAGGGAACTTGATCCCCCAAATTGGAGGTTAGATTTCACTCACTGGCCTATTGTTCCCACTTTGGAGTAAATCTCAGGAAAAACTTTTTTTTAAAAATATTTTCAAAATATATGCAAAAATAGTTTTCAACATTCTCTCCTGCAAAACCTTGTGTTTCAAATTTTTCTCTCTCGCTTCCCTAGACTGCAAGTAATCTGTTATACATTAAATATGTGCACATCTTCTATACATATTTCCACAATTATGCTGCACAAGAAAAATCAGATCAAAAAGGGAAAAAAATGAGAAAGAAAAAAAAGAAGTAAACAACAATCAAAAAAGTGAAAATACTATCCTGTGATCCAAGTTCAGTCCCCATAATTCTTTTTCTTGGTGTAGATGGCTCTCTCCATTACAAGTATATTGGAATTGGCCTGAATCACCTCATTATTAAAAAGAGCCACATCCATCAGAATTGATCATCACATAATCTTTTTATCCTTGTGTACAGTTTTCATGTGGTTCCACTCACTTCACCTAGTATCACTTCATGTAAATCTCTCCAGGCCTCTCTGAAATCATCCTGCAGATCATTTCTTGTGGAACAATATTATTTCATAACATTCATATACCATAACTTGTTCAGCCACTCTCTATGGGCATCCACTAAGTTTCCAGTCTCTTGCCACTACAAAAAAAGCTGCTACAAACATTTTTGCACATGTGAGTCCTTTTCTCTTTTTTATGATTGCCTTGGGATACAGACCCAGTAGAGACACTGCTAAATCTAAGAATATGCACAATTTGATAACCCTTTGGGCATAGTTTCAAATTGCTCTCTAGAATGGTTGGATCAGTTCACAACTCCACCAATAATGTATTAGTGTCCCAGTTTTTCCACATCCCCTTTTCCTGTCATCTTAGCCAATCTAAGCACAATCTGAGTGTGTATAGTGGTACCTGAGAGTTGTCTTGTTTGCATTTCTCCAATCAATAATGATTTACAGCATTAAAAAAAATAACTAGAAATAGTTTTAATTTCTCCATCTTAAAATTGTCTGTTCATGTTCTTTGAGTATTTATTTATCAGTTGAAGAATGGCTTGTATTCTTATAAATTTGAGTCAACTATATATTTTAGAAATGAGACTTTTAACAGAACCCTTGGATGTACATTTTTTCCCCTTGGATGTGCAATTCTACCCCCCTCCCCCTCACACTTTTCTGCTCTTCTAATCTTGGCTGCATTGGCTTTGTTTGTGTAAAAATTTTTTCATTTAATATAATCAAAATTATCCATTTTGAATTTTATAATGTTCTCTAGTTCTTCTTTAGCCAGAAATTCCTTCCTTCTTTACATATCTGAGATGTAGATTATCCCTTGTCCTCCCAATTTGCTTATAGTATCACCCTTTGTGTCTAAATCATGAACCCATTTCGACCTTGTCTTGGTATAGGGTGTTAAGTGTTGGTTAGTTCCTAGTTTCTGCCATGCTATGGAAAAAATCTTTAAAATAAAGCTTAAACATGACTCCTGCTGAAGATCTCCTTAAAATACCACCAATATAGTCTGGAGGATATTGGTGGAATTAGGAGGCTTCAGTTAACACACACACACACACACACACACACACACACACACACAGAGTTCCACAACACTAGCCTGGATTTTTTGGGAATGAAGAAGTTATGGGAGAGACATGGCTCTTTAAATTCACTTCATTCCCAGGTGGATTAATTTGGGATCCAGTTGTGAGCCCTTTGGGTAAGGATGACAGGTCACTTCTGCCACTCTGGCAGAGAATTCTTGGAGCTCCAGAGAATTTTATTTCTCCTTGGCTTCAACCTCATGATCTGCTTTTAGCTGGGAATATTTGAATTTATTTTTGCTAAGACAAGGTTTACTTGAACTTTTGTTTTCTGAGCAATCCATTGCATCCCATCCAGAGTTCTGAAGAAATAACTATTTTGTCTAGAAAAGGAAACTCAAAATACAGCAGGGGTATTGGGAAGAGGGGAACTATTTATTTTCTTCACTACAGAAAATGCTTAACAGGCAAGGACTCAGAGAGAGGGATTTGTGATGCATCTAATGAGAGCCCATCATCCTTCCCCAGAAAGGGGATGACAATGCAGGACTGCAGAGCAGGTCAGCCAAAGAATTGTTTTGATCAATTTAGTCTTCAGCTTCCAGATGGTTCAGAATGATCAGAATTCTTATCCCAGAAGCCTTGTGTATCAAAGAAATCACCTCCCATTGGCAGTTGGCACCTGACTCCAAAATATTCTTGAACCACGATGCTTTTGCCAAGAGTAGAAACTTCCTTCACGCTCCGCCCCCCCCAGGATTTTTGATCACTGATACACTCAAGGAAAGATACAAAATAATGTGGTTAGAAGTTGGGCTTGCCTAAGCAGGCACATGTCATCACTGCTGCCTTCTTGTAACTACAATTTCCAGTGAAGTGGGAGAGAGGAAAGAAATCCCCTCCCACATCCACCCATATTTATGGAGCACTTTGCTGGAAAAGTAATGGTGGAAGAGCATTCATACTGAGAGAAGGGACCTAAGAGAGAGAGCTCTAGGGAGAACCTCTTTTTCATAGACAGTATTGATGAAGGTGGGCTCCTGATCCAATATAAAGAATGTCTGCAGGAGGTAGTGGCCTGGGGGAACTATGCTTTTACCTCAGGTTTGCAATTTAGAGTTCTGGACTGTCTCTAGTGGGTGTGAATGGAGATGGTGGTCAAGGTGGTGGAGTCCAGGAGTACTGCTTCCCCTTGGAGTACCTTGCAGCTAAAACATGCCCCTCATCTCCACATGGTTCCCTTCTTTTCTGGTTTATGTCATTTATTTTATACAAAATATTGACAAGTACAATGAGAATTTTCATAGCCCCACCTTTGCAAGTGGATTTTTCCAAATCTCCTAAATTTTAGTGCTTTCTCTTTGCCAATTATCGCAATTTACTCTTTATGT
Organism: Sarcophilus harrisii; assembly: GCF_902635505.1. NCBI lineage: Eukaryota > Metazoa > Chordata > Mammalia > Dasyuromorphia > Dasyuridae > Sarcophilus > Sarcophilus harrisii. Next base: position 713,895,874 of record NC_045426.1, on the reverse strand, counting down.
ATTTCATTATACATGATCATTTTCAGGTAGTCTCTCCCACTGAACTGTGCTCCTTGAAAATAGGGACTATATTTGGTCTTCTTGTATATCTCCAGGTTTTAGCCTGAAAGTGATGCTTAATAAATGCTGGTTAACTTGACTATTGCTCTGAGCCCCCGGCTCAGAGCTAGGAAAATTACTAACACTTACCAAAGATTTGACTGCCTGCCTTAATTTACATTTCTGTCCAGCTCTGGTTAACTCCTGACTTCTTTGTTGTTAAAGCAATGCTCCAGTTTCTGAAGATGTACGCTTCCATAGTGTCATTGCTAGACACTAGGAAGGGGTGCTAAGGAAGGAAAGGACATTTTCTCAGAACGTTTCATAGTTCTTAAGTAGGTGGGTGTAAGTGATGTCATTAACCTGAGTCTTCTGCAATTAGAAATCCCTGGAGACTGTTTTAGGTCTCGGTGATCACAGCTCCTAAAAAGAGAAGAAACTTGTGTCCCCCACGTCCTTAGCACTGCCAACATCTGAACCACAGATCATTTTTTTAGTGGAAATAATATACAAGAACAGGCAACATTGTCCCCTGCTTTTCTAGGGCTCCCTAAGCACCTTTTCACAGGCCTTGAGACTGAATCCCTTCCCTGAGCCTCTTTGCCATGAGAACCTGTGACCAGGAGCTCACAAACCTCTGCTGTGGCCTTTGGTTCACACATTGATCCACACAGAAGGAGTTCTCTGCACAGGCTCCTTTGATCACCCATTATTTGTCCCTAGGCTGAAACCCAACTGATTATTGTAATTGGCTGAGATTCCTGACCTCCCTGGGCCTCTTCCGGAATAAGAGAGGGTTGGATTCAGTGACCTCTGAGAGGTTCCTGGCTCCAGGTCCGTGATCTGGTACAGTCTCAGGCGGAGGGGGGGGGGGTGCTGTGGGAAGGGCCCAGGGCTCTCCATGGTCCTGCCCAAGTCTATTGTTCTGTGACTGCTGAGCTGGGAAGGGAGAGAGCCAAGCTAAGGGAGGAGGGCAAGGGCTGAGTCAGGAGCTCCAGGGATACCTGGCCCAAACAAAGGGGCAGCTAAATGGGGCAGAACATGGAGCTCAGGCCTGAAGCCAGGGAGAACTGAGTCCCACTGCAGCCTTAGGCACCTGCTGGCTGTGGGGCCCTGGAAAGTCACTGGACCTCTGGTTGTGCCAGTGTCCCTGATATAAAATGGAGATAATAACAGTACCTTCCTCCTGAGGGTATAGTGAGGATCAAATGAGATAATTGTGAAGCCTTTAGCCCAGGGCCTGGCTCATAGGATGTGCTCCATAAATAGTAGTTATTAGTATTAGTGGTAAATGAGTTAATATCTGTAAATGGCTCAGCATAGTTCCTGATACATAGTGAGCACTTTGGTAGTTACTATTGCAGCACTGGGGAGCAAGCCCGAGGTGCCAGGACATTCCCCACACACTCGAGTTTCCAAGGGTTTGGGGTCTCCCTGGGATGTGGGTTCATTCTAGCAGCTCATCAGCCCTGGAGGCCTCCTCATACTGGGACATTCCTTCTGTATATCCCCCCCAAAGCTGGAGAGGCCTTCGATTCACCCCATCACACATTTGTTAGACAACTAGTAAAAGGAGACAGCTCTTGCCCTACATTCTCTGGATGAAATATATAACATATACACAACTAAAGAAAGAAGAGGCAGCTGGGTGGTGCAGTGGTTAAATCCCAGAGCCTAGAGGCAGGAAAATATCTTTTTGAGTTCAAATCTGGCCTCAGACATTTACTAGCTGTGTAATCTTGGTCAAGCCACTGTTTGCCTCAGTTCCTCATGTATAAAATGAGATAGACAAGGGAATGACAAAATAGTATTACTGCCAAGAAAATCCCCAAAGGGGTGTTATGTTAATTTAAGGATAGGTTCGGAACGCTCCTATGAATAACCTTTTTTTTTTAACTCAGTTAAAATGAAAATAAAATTATAACTCAATTAAAGTGAACATAAAGTTTAATTATACAATACACAGGATAGATTGCCTACAATAACAACCAATACAGTAAATAATACATAAAAGACAAAGAATAAGGAAAGCTATGATTAAAATAGGAGAGAGAGAGATAATATACATCACCAATCTAGGAGCACAGCTGGGGGCCCCGTTGCAGCTCGATTGGGAAAAGTGTTAGCCCAGGCAGGATAGGATCTCCATGGGTGAAGCCCAATGAGGATTAAAATGAGACTGAATGTATAGGGCTTGAAAACAAAGAAAGCACAGAACTAACTTGCTTACCTATAAAAAGTTAAGTATAGGAGAAGGAAATGCCAGTTGGGCTTCCAAGATATGACTTGATAAATGTAGATGTCAGGAGGGGCCAACCCTCACTGGCATCCATTGTGTCCCAAGGAGTGGCTAGTTCCTGGATTGTAGAGGTGAAGCCAAACACATGTGGCATATTCCCGGTCTCAAAGGGTTAAAGAAAGGCTAAGTTCCCATGGAGAGAGTCACGTTCTTGAAATGACTTGAAATGAACTTACTAATAAGAAGGCATTTCTTATTCAAGGGGTCTTAAAGAGTGGGACATGATTGAAAAATGGCTGAACAAGAAAATCAAAATAAAGCAAAAGGAAAATTGAAGTACAAAGGGAAGGGGAAGGAAACAAGCCTTTATTAAGCACCTAGATTATGCCAGGACCTGTGCTAAACACTTTACAAATACTACCTTCAGGAGAGGGAACACAAACCAGGGCAGAGTAGAGAAGGTCTCATGGAAAAGGTTGGTACCTGAGCTAAGCCTCCGGAGCTCAAAAGAAATAATACGTGTGTAAGAATATATGAACACATGCATTTATACAAACATGTACATATACAGATATGTGTATATACACACAGGGGACTTTTTACACTTTAAAGGACCATAGAAATACTAGTTGTGGTGGTTGTTGTTGTTGGAAATTATTCCCATCATCCCTCTCATCAAAGGAAGAAGAGGCTTCTGGGATGGAGCAGTCAGGATGGGGAGAACATGATGCCCTCAAAGGACATGGAGTTCAGGCAATGCCTGGGGCTTCTATTGGCTGCGTCTAGGGAAGCCATAGAAAATGGAGTTGGGAAGGCCCCCCCCAAAAAATGGGAGTAGGTGAATCATGGGGTCCTTCCTTCAGTCCCAGGATAAAGAGCTCCATGGCACTGAAGGCCCAGGGCATCATTGGGGTGCACCCACATCCCTCCTTACTGGATGCCCCTCTGAGAGAATTATGTTTCCTTTGCCTTCCCTGGCACTGGAATCCATAGGGAGGTGTACGGGCCAGTCTGCTGGACTTGGAGTTAGGAAGCCTCAGATCCAAATCTTGACTCATCTTTGGATGATCTGGGGGACCCCGGGCCTCAGTTTCCTTAGCTATAACATGAGGATGAGACTTATTGTTGCTATCAGTCACTTTGCTGCTAATACCAAGTTGTGTAGTCACTGAAAGAGCTAAGGAAGTTAAGCCCTGTGTGTCCCCTGGACCTTCAGTCCCTTTCCTTCCTCTCCCTTTCCACTGATGAAACCAGGCAAAGCCTTCAGAGAGCTGCACACTAGGCTTCCCCATCTCCTCTCATGACAACTTCCTCATTGCTCAAAGGCAGACCTTTCCCTCCAAGGCCTAGATGTACCTGGCCCCTGAGTCAACAGGGATCTGACCTCAAATCTGGCCCAGGGCCCTCTCCCCTCCTCTGGTTGTCCTGAACTGCTGCCTTTGTTCACAGAGCCCAGATTAAGAAAGCTTGATTCTGTGATCATGGGGAGAAGTGAGGAGTTGGATGAGTCTGACCCTCAATGATCTTCCCACCTGATCCAATGGAGAGGTAATATGCTTCAGAGAAGATCATATTTTAATCATGAACACATTTCCAACTGCAGCACCCAATCAGTTTCCAATTATAGCCTGTTTTCCCTCAAGTCTGAAAACATCAATGCGAACCTAGTTGCTATGTTACAGGCTTCACAACTTAAATTCATTCCAATACCCAAGTCCACAATTCTGACGAGAAATAAGCCTTCAAAACAGCTGAACTTCTTCTCCATAATGTATGGAATAGAGAAATAAGGTGAAGAACTTACAGGGATGTATGAATTCTTTTCTGTATTTTATTTTCATTATTTCTGTGTTTCCCCTCTGACCTGTATAATATGTGTAGGCTCATATCTACTTGAGCCTTGGCCAGCTAAACATATTTACTTAACTTGAGCTGATGACATTTATTGGTATTTGACATTTATCGATATTTAATCTATTAGCTGGACCACTGTCTGCTTGATTAAGCCTGAAGGCCTGACTTTCTGTTTCCTTGAAATCAGGAGATTTTGGGAAAAGAAATCTTCCATTCAATCTCCCATTATAAATAGCAACAACAATTAAATGCCTCCTCCTCCCCTTCTCAATGCTCTTACTTGGATGTAATTTCTTGTATAAAAGCTATGTATCTTTACTACTTTTAGCCCTCCTAGAGCTTTCTCTTTCTTATCTTGCGATGGATGGCTCATCCTCCTGAGGTTTTCAATAAACAACTTTTCTGCCTTCTACTGAGTAATCTCTGAGTAGTCATTTTGGGTAAGGGTCTTAAATCCCTCACAGTTGGGGGCTCGTCCGGATGGGGTCTTTGGGAAGACGGCTATGTGCATCCTGAACAGGAGAGGCCTCCACGGAGTAGTTTCTCCATGGTCTCTGGCTCTGGGTGAGCAGCCTCCCTCCCCTCTTAGACAACGACCTGAGGCAGGGATACTAGTGGAACACAGAATTGAAGATTGAAGGAAGTAGAGTCCTGATGGCCAGCATTTGCAGCCTGAAAAGAAACATATGTTCTCGAGGTAAAGCTCTTGGGAAATCTGAGGTTTATTGGTTGGGTTGAGGAAGACCCTGAGGGATTAGCCCTCTTAAATTTATTTTGGTGTGGATTGCTGTTGAACCCAACGATAAGGACTTTTCCCTAAGGAAGCTCTCGTGGCTATGGGGTGTGAGGGTAACAGGGCCCCTCCTGAGGTTGAAGGTAACAGGGCCTCCGCCAACACCTGGTAGGTCCAGGGTGGTATAAAACAGTCCAAAAAATTTGTATCAGGACGTTAGCTAGGGAATTCAAGACTGGAATGAACTTCCTAGATATAAAAGGGAAGAAAACTGGGAGGATGTTATATCCAGGACTATTTGGGTATATCAGACTTAAATCTGTATGTAAAAGGTGAAAATGGAGTTTTGTGAATGTCTATTGTATGTCTGCTTTGCATCGCCTTTGTTCTGTGTTAAAAGTTAGAAAGTTCATAAGAGATAAGAATTCAGCTTCGTGTTACAGGCTTAGAAAAATATCAGGCTGAATTGTGGAATTGGAATTCATTCAGAGTAGTAATTCTTTCAGAGTGGCTCAGAATGTATTGGTCTTAGAATTTGGAAACTAGTTTTGGGATTCTCAGGAAAGAAAATCTTTTCTCTTTCTCTCGTTCTGTCTCTGGCAGTGACTTTTGCAGGATGGAGGAAAGAAAAGGAAAAAATAAAAACATAGATTGAAAGTTTGGAATGTTTTGAGAAAATAAGAAGAACAGTGGCTATCACTTGTAAACAAGAGTCTTTATCAGGACTCAGCCAGAAAGAATTCTCAAGGTAAAGCAAGGATTGATTAACTCTTTCCTGGTTACTAAAGAAAAGACATGGAATAAAAGTATCTAGGGTAAATTTTAGAAATTTCACAAACTAAAAGTACTGTTAATTTAAAATAACTTTAAATTGGTGTTGTTAAGATTGGAAAATTTAAAATTGGAAATAAAAACTGAGATATTGGAAGGAGAATAAAAAATAGAGTAAGAGAGATAAATAGTTGAACACAGAGGTGTTTTGACTTGTTGGACCTGTGGGAAAACTAGGCATACTTCTAAAAGAAACAAAAATTTTCCAGGAGAAAAAGAAAAATCATTATTAGTAAGTTTTCCTTCATGAAATTAGAGAACAGAAAGTTTAAGAAGACTAAACTGGTAATTGTTTTCTGCAATATTTGATTAAGAGTTTTAGAAATTTACTATATTTTAAAAGGTACTATAATTTTGAAATTGAAATACAATTGAAATTGAAATAATTTTATTTGCACATGTTAGATTTATTCTGAGTGTAAAATCTTAAAATTGTTTGAATATTTAACCTTCACAACTGAAGAAAAACTTTTCTTTTTTATTATTTGGTTGGACTTCAAACTGAAATATAGGTTATTAACCAAAATGCCAGTAGCTTACCTTGGGGGCTGTGTTTGTATCTCCTACTTAAATGGTATTTGCTTTTAAAAGTATTGGGTAATTTGTAAACTATGAGTTTTATGAAATTTGGTTCAAAAAATTAATTTTGAATCTTGAAGTTTAAAGTTTAAAAAGGTGATTTAAAGACAAGGGAAAAGAAATTATTTACAAAAGCAATTAATAGTTTAAATAGAGCATTTAGTCAAGTATTTCGACAAAGTTTGAGCAAGTAGGCACTGGGAGGAGAGAGACACAAGAGATGGGACAGGGAGAATGAAACGATTTAAGAAGGATTGATTAGTAGAAGCAAATGATTTCAAGAAGAAATCCAGGAAAAAGAAGGAACTGGTTGGAAAGGGTAGTCACAGAGATACGGCTGTGAGACTGGATATGTTTTGTGGTGGGGAGAACATCAGAGCAGCAGTGGAAAGCAGCCCACTTGGTTCCTTTGGCTGAAGAAAACAAACGATTATTTAAAGGGCAAGCTACTCTTACAAGATGTTAATTGATTGAATATTTGTTTCTTTTACTAAATAATGATTTATGAATTAAAGAATATGATCAAAATGTGATCTATAGTTTGAAAGGTTATTTCAAAAAGCTTAATTGATGTTTTTAAGAACTTCTCAGATTCTTTTATGTGAAAATAGAAAGTTTTAATTAACTGTATTGATGCCAATTATCTGAAAGGGACTCCAAGGATAATAGTTTTGCCTTCTTCCTTTTGAAAATGTTTTTGTTGTGAACAATATGCAGTTTTGGATTTTTCTGTGTATTGGTATTTTAAAAGCAAAATGATTGGTATAATATTCAATTTATTCAAGATGCAACATCTACTTGGGTATGTAAGAATTGTGTGGATTTTCTGGGGATAAATTTCTTACTTTACTGATATAAAGGTTATGGTAAATAACTGTTTTGGGATTTATCTGAAACCTTGGAGATGAAATTCTTTGGCTTTAATTAATACTATTTAGGAGTTTTAAAGCACACTCTCTGATGTCTGAAAATTAGTAAAAGTGCTTATATTATGTTTTAGTTTATGTTCTTGCATTTTTCCTCCTTGACTGATTTCTATATCAGAAACAATAGTTAATAAGAACTTTAATCAATTTCAAATATGTCATACCTTCTGTTTCCAATTTGTTATATATGTAATCATTTATCCTAAATATTTAGGCAAATAAGTATTTACCTGGCCATCTTCTGTTATTGGATATTTGGGTCTGTGGATATTCAGGCTTTTTTTTAATGTTTCTAAATAATAAGAGGACAATTAACAATGGTCTGTGAAACCTAACTGCTATTTATTGGGACTATAGCCGCCTGCTTTGTCCTGTGAAGCAAACTTGTTCCTTCACATAGGAACTGTTGCCGATCTATGCTGGCCTCCCACATGTTGTTGCAGCTCCCACTGTTCTAACCTTGTTAGATTTGGGCTTTTTTTTTTTGGTTGTTCTAGATTTTGGTCAAATTACAGATTATTGCTCTTCTGAGACATGGATCGGCCCATCTGAAGCTTAAGTGAACCATACCCACCCCACATGGATTGAGAGCCATTGCCCATTTCTCAACCCAAAGCAGCTAAGATGAGACCATCGCAGTGCTCCTGATGTCTGATATGAGGAAGTGGGAAAGTGGTTGATGAATTATTGTTAAAATTACAACTCTATTACTAGAAGTTAGAAAAATGCAAATATTACTTGTGCTTAAGATTTGGGATGGAAATTGTTAAAATTGGTAACTTGCTGTTAAGGAAGTTACAATATATTTATAATATCTATTTCACTTCAGAATATTAATTGTTTGAGGGATTTGATTTGATTTGATTTTTTTAAAAAAACTCTTCCTGTACTAGTCTGTTATGTATAGGAACTGTAATTCACTTTTGGAATTTATATGTGGATGGTTATTTGACTATTTACTTTTTTTTTTTTGATGATTCCTTTCCATGAGGAAAAAAAAGAGAAGAAGAGATAGGGAACTAGGGAAACTGGTGGATTTTTCTCAAAATACCTAAAAGAGTGGGAACCTTTAGTTTTTTGTTTTTGTTTTTTTTTTTTTGTTCACTTTGCCTTAGATACTTCTGCCCCATTCCCTATACCACCAGTTCAGATTGAATTGGAAGTCCTTAAGCAGCCCTTTTTGTTTTTACTATGTTTTGGCTTTTAAACCCCTTATTCTGTGGAATTGCCCTGGCAGACTCAGCTTTTGGGACTATTTTGTTTTGTTTTGCTTTTTTTAGGAAATCTCCAAGATAAAGACACCTGTCTTGGGACTGGAGGTCTCCAACCCTGTAACCCCAGTTTCTTAATTGATATCTCAGCATTTTTAATAACATTGCAGTTTTGAGATCGAGCCTCTAAAGTTTGGGGTTTGCCTACCTTCATGGTCTAACTGTGCATGCTCTGATAGCTCTGCTCAGAAATCTGTATTCTAGTATCAGCCCTGTCTGTCCCTCTGATGGTGACAGGTAGAGCTACTCAAGCCTCACCTTTCTCCCCTGGAGTGGGTGCCCTCTGAATGGGCAGCATGACTCGAGCCCTGCTACTCCCTATATAAGCAGAAGTTGAGTTTAGTGCACAAATGACTGAAGGCCATCTAACACAGTGAACTGTCTATCTCAAAGTGTATTCTCTGGCTGAGATGAAGGCCTTTGTACTGCTGATAACTCTGGGATTGTCAGGAAGAGACTCGCCCTTACCATAAGTCCTTGCATTTTCTAGTTTCATTTTGATTTATTTGCCTCACATTGGGTTGGCCAAAATTATGGTGCTGAGACCTCTCAGATATCCAGGGGAGGTAATTCAATAATTCAAATATTCAGAAGGAGAGTGTGTAATATTGTGCCTCAGTTTCCCTAAACTGTCATATTTGTTTATTTGTATTTTTATGTTTGCCAAATGTCAATCTGTTCTGTGATAACTGTCTCTAAGATAATTGGTGGAAGCAATTTTTATGGTATGAACTTATTGCAATCAGTGGTATTTCCTGTTGCCACTATGTCTATCCTGTATAATTACATAAATAACCAGAATAGTTCAATGGTCCCTATCAAAATATTGCATACAAAAGATGCTATTAAAATGATGATTTTTCAGAGAAAAGACTGGAATGTATTAGAGAGGGATGATCTTGATTGTGAACTTGATAAACAATGTATAGATATATTAACTGATTTTGAACAGTATGTAAGTTCTCCATAGAAATATGATAAAAATCATTTACATATTAGAAGAGGGGAATTGTATGGAATAGAGAGAGATAAGGTGAAGGACTTACAGGGATGTATGAATTCTTTTTCTGTATTTTATTTTCATTATTTCTGTGTTTCCCCTCTGACCTGTATAATATGTGCAGGCTCATATCTACTTGAGCCTTGGCCAGCTAGAAACATATTTACTTAACTTGAGCTGATGACATTTATTGGTATTTGACATTTATCAATATTTAGTCTATTGGCTGGACCACTGTCTGCTTGATTAAGCCTGAAGGCCTGACTTTCTATTTCCTTGAAATCAGGAGATTTGGGGGAAACAGAAACCTTCCATTCCAATCTCTCCATTATAAATAGCAACAACCAATTAGATGCCTCCTCCTCCCCTTCTCAATGCTCTTTACTTGTGATGTAATTTCTTGTATAAAAGCTATGTATCTTTACTACTTCTTTAGCCCTCCTAGCGAGCTTTCTCTTTCTTACCTCGCGATGGGCCGGCTCATCCTCCTGAGGTTTTCAATAAACAACTTTTCTGCCTTCTACTGAGTAATCTCTGAGTAGTCATTTTGGGTAAGGGTCTTCTAAATCCCTCACAATAAGAATCCTATTAAGACCAGTTTCAGGGATTGTTGAAAGCTGAGTGATTTTGTGTAGTGTTCTCTTCTAAAAAATATAATGTTCTCTGTGAGCAGGTTTCTTGGGGGGGTTTCTGGAAGCAGCCTAAGTTTCAGTTCAGAGTAATAATCACCTAAAATGAAGCCAGCAGTTAAAGTTCAGATCCTTTATTGTCTCTTCCAAAATAGCCCAGTTAGCCTTTTTAGGTTCCGAGAGCTCTTGTTGCTAGTCCTTCACCTCTGTTAGCTTCAGCCTCTCGCTCTCTCTGAATCCAAAACCTCCAGCCAGCAGAAAGGTGATATATGGAATGAATTGACTCCTCCTCCGAGAGTGGGATTGTGGGAACTGTGACTTGTGAATCTCCTCCACTGAATCCTGACTTGTGAATAGAAGCCTTGGAATATAATGGGAGGGAGAAATAAGGTACTGTGATGGAAGGTGGGAAAAGAATACTTAGATCTGAACATCACTGGTATATATGGAAACCGTAGAGAGAGACCCCATTTCCCTGAAGAAATAAGGGGATTCTTTATGGAGGTCATTATTGTCTATGGAAACTGAGGAGGTTTTGATATCTGGGTATTTGGTAAGGAGGTCCTTTCAAGAGGAGGAAATCACACATATAAATTCAAATAAGTGTGAGAAGAGAAGGTGTCACATATCCAGGCCACCAATATTTTACTCAGATCCTATCTAATATCTCCTAGAAAAATGAATTCCTGGTTCGGCTTTTCTCTCTCCTCGCTTTTTCCTTTTCTCTCAGGGATTGAGAAAAGAAGTCAGTTCCAAGAATTTGATTTAGTACCAGATCTTCAACCAGGAGCCCAGTAGCAAAGAACTCATACCTATATTATTCTAGACAATGTTTAAAAATAGACCAAACCAGCTCTCAGCTCCTCTCCCGAGCTCGCTGCCAGGATCCGCTGCTTTGGTAACATCCCTGAAACAAGATGGTGAAGGTCGGAGTCAATGGATTTGGCCGTATCGGACGCCTGGTGACCCGTGCCGCCTTCAACTCAGGCGCAGTAGAAATTGTGGCCATCAATGACCCCTTCATTGACCTCAACTACATGGTTTATATGTTTCAATATGATTCCACCCATGGCAAGTTCAAGGGCACTGTCAAGGCTGAGAACGGAAAGCTGGTGATCAATGGGAAGGCCATTACCATCTTCCAGGAGCGGGATCCCACCAACATTAAATGGGGAGATGCTGGAGCCGAATACGTGGTTGAGTCCACTGGCGTGTTTACCACCATGGAGAAGGCTGGGGCTCACTTGAAGGGTGGAGCTAAGCGAGTCATCATCTCTGCCCCTTCCGCTGATGCCCCGATGTTTGTGATGGGGGTGAACCATGAGAAATATGACAATTCCCTTAAGATTGTCAGCAATGCCTCCTGCACTACCAACTGCTTGGCTCCCTTGGCCAAGGTCATTCACGACAACTTTGGCATTGTGGAAGGACTCATGACCACAGTTCATGCCATCACTGCTACTCAGAAGACAGTCGACGGCCCCTCTGGCAAGCTGTGGCGTGATGGGCGTGGTGCTGCCCAGAACATCATCCCTGCTTCCACCGGTGCTGCTAAGGCCGTAGGCAAGGTCATACCTGAGCTGAACGGAAAACTCACAGGCATGGCTTTCCGCGTTCCTACTCCCAACGTGTCTGTTGTGGATCTGACCTGCCGCCTGGAGAAACCCGCCAAATATGATGACATCAAGAAAGTGGTGAAGCAAGCAGCAGATGGACCCATGAAGGGCATCTTGGGCTACACAGAGGACCAGGTTGTATCCTGTGACTTCAACAGCAACACCCACTCTTCCACCTTTGATGCTGGCGCTGGCATTGCCCTCAATGACCATTTTGTCAAGCTCATTTCTTGGTATGACAACGAGTATGGTTACAGCAACCGTGTAGTGGACCTCATGGTCTACATGGCCTCCAAGGAGTAAAGTGGGAAGCCATGGATCTTCATCCCCAGCCAAAAAAAGTTATTCCACCACTGGGGAGCCCACATCCCTAATGTATGTTCCTATATTGGGGTTCTCGAGTCCCATTCACATCATTGTCCCAAAGCTACCCCTGTAGTAGGGGAGAGAACTTAGTGTCCTATATTGTGTACCATCAATAAAGTCACCGTATTAAGTGAAAAAAAAATAAAAATAAAAATAGACCAAACCTTGTACATTATTCCCAATGGTGACTACTTCTCAGACACTCAGAGCTTTGTTTTAAGGTATGGACAAGGTTAGTATGACATTATACTCACTTATATTCAATTTATCATCAGTACTGACAACATAGAGTCCTTGCCTTCTCCATGGGATGCAGTTATTAAGTTGAAATCAAATAATTCATAAAATTTAGAACAGGAATCTGAACAGGATTTGTATTTATGTTTCACTAATGGGTGGTGAAATTTCTTTTCCCTCTGTCTTCCCACTTTTCCTAGATGCTGAACAACAAATAGACTAAAAAGAAGCATTCTAAAGCATTAAAAGTATAACCAATAATTCATATCATCTAATGCCCTTTTTTCTTAGACAAAAACATACACAGTTGTAATAAAATATTTATAATTTATAGATATTGAGCCATAGAGAATTTTTATCTGTAAGTACAAAGAAAAGTACAAATGAAAAAAAAAAATCCAGAGGGATTAAATAATGACATAAGGCTACAACAAGGTTCAGAAAAGAATTCTTATCTGCCTAAGAACCATTCAGTGAAACTCATGGTGTGTCTTCAACAAGGAGAAGACAGAGTAAATAGCTGATCAGCTTCTCCTCTGATGTGATAGAAGAAATTTTCGAGAAATCAGTGGAGGAGTCTGAATTTGTTTTGCTACGGCGCAGACTTACAAAAGGTTATATATGAGTGTTGCATGGCTGTATACTGAGATCCTGCCACGTAAAGGAGGGTTTTGTAGAGAGAATTGATCGTGATAATGCATAAAACGAAAACCTATGCAGCAGCACAAAGGATAGGATTCCTTGTCAAAAAATCAGAAAGTAAACACACGCACCTGTCCTGGGGTTCATCCAGTTAAGGAAGAGTTAGCTTGAGAAATTAAAAGCAGCCCCTCTCACACCACCTCAAGAAAATAGAATTCTCCAGACATCACTGAGAGGGAACAGGCATTTCATAAATCCCTTTGCGAGTCTGAGAACTTGCTGGCCGCCATCCTGCACAATTCTGTCTTTCCCAAATAAAGGCAAATTTCCCAGCCCTCAGTTTCAGGCTCCATCAGCCCTAACGTACTCAGTACCTTTGAGATTCCCTAAGCTAGAACATGCTGACTTTCATGACAACATTTCTTCATCCAAAATGAAGAGAAAATAATGATAAATTCACTTATCCATAAGAAGGAGTAAACATAAGTTCATATTTCCCACTCATAAATGAGGTGGGAGGAGTAGAATCATCCCTAACCTTAAATTTCCTGAAGAAGGGCTCCCATGGCTTCCTACCAAGGGCTGCTCTCTGGTTGTCAGACAGGCAAAGCTGAGGAGGAGACGCAGCTTCCCTTTCTGGGCACGGGGCAGTTTCCCCTGGCTCAGGATCTGTACACTCAGCAATGACTCTGTCCTAGGATAGAAAGGCAGGGGCCAAGCACTTTTGCTGCCTCAGGCCATTAACCCTTCACTATTTACATGAAGTCAGGATGGCCGGGAAGGGAGGGAGATAAAAGACTGAGCCTAGTAGGGAGGGAGGAGTCGGGGCTTGGCCTGTTTGATGGGGAATGGGAAGGGAAAGGAGGGGAGGGGGGTTTTCTCTCTTCAGCTCTGATGTTAAGGAGACAGAATGAAAGCTGCCCTTCTGGGCAGCCCAGAAGATACAGACAGTAAGAGGCAGGGAGAGGGGAGAGCACCCCGACTCAGACTGAACAATGAGGACTTTTCTGCATCCTCCCAGTGGGAATAAGCACAGGCACATAGAGAGACACTTACTCAGAATTCCTACAAGCCTTGTAAGGAGGACTTTGAAACTGTTCTGCTCCTGTTATGTTGCTCACTTCAGGTGAGAATAGGGGGATAAAGAAGCCAATCTCCACATCTGCACGCATGTAACGTATGGGTTGAAGGTCTTCGTAGCAAATCTGCCCAGAACCTGGAAGCTGCAGCAGCAGAGACATAGCAAGGGAAAGAACGAGGTGAGAAATGCTTCTCACAATACAGGGCCACATTGCCCTGAACAGTAACCAGAGCTTTAACTCTGAGGAAGTGGAGCGACTGCTCATGCTAAAGCTAAGTCAGCTGCTTGAGTCAGGGACTGAGGAGGAACTTTTCAGCTCCAGACATGACCTGTCCATGTACAGAAGCCCAGGCTCTGATCTCCAGGTCACACTGAAGGAAACAGTGGGGAATTAGGCAGGTCTATGTGCTAGACAAGGACAATGGTGCAATATTAGTGACTATTATATACTTTCTCTCTGTCTCCCGATACATTTATTTTTAGACAATTATTGGGTCCATTCCTCTTATTCCATTTTCCACAGAGAAGTCTCAGTCTCAGAAGAATTCCGGGGACCACACTGCCTGCGGCATCTCCAGCTGCGTCCCTGCGTCCAGGGGAAACCATAAGTGCACAATTATATTTTGTCCTCTCTTTCCCTTGTTCCAAGTCAGGCTACGTCCCAGATGTGCCTTTTTAAGAAAATAGTTTAGTGACCTGACTTCAGCCAATCACCTGTGATGTAGAAACCTCATGAAATATTCTATTGTAGGTCACAACATTTATTAAATCCTTCAGAGATGAGAATTTCCATGAAAAACTGTAAAATTGTAGCTTTGCTGCTCATCCAGGTCCCTGCACCAGGGTCCACAGGAGCCAGGTCTCATGCTCAGGGCACAGTGTCATCCATTGTGAAGAGTCATTATTGAAAGTCCAGAGCTCACAGTTTTCCTCTGCTTGTGGGTCTCACTCTTTGTGGAGGATTAGAACATCCATCGGTTAGAGGTGAAAGGAACCTCAGAGCTTCCTTAGTCTAGTATATTGATGACAGATTTCCACTCTCCAACAATTAGATTGTTAAGAGACAGGTCAATTCTCCAAGAGCCTCCACATCTGTGGATCATAACATCTGAAGATGTTACAAGGGAGCCTTTGTTGACACAGGTATTGTGGACTGAGAATGAGGTAAATTGGAGGCAAAGGGAAGAGGAGAGAGGTCAGAGAACAGCAACTAACTCTCAATCTCCTTGTATCATCCTATCACAAGAGGAGATCCATTCTGGGTTGGATCTCCAGCAGCCACTGTCAGATGGCTCCCGTATATTCCAATACTAGATTAAAGACACCTGCAGGCTCATAATATTATCCACCTGAAAAGGTTGAAATCACAGGATCTACAGATACACTTTGCACTTTGGGCGATGGGAGCAATGACTTCTGAAGTCCCAGAGACATTTGGAGGAAATCATTCTGAAACCTCTACTTTACAGATGAGAAATGACTCCCAGGAGATTAGAATGACTTGTCTGCCTTTACACAATATGGAGCAGAACAATCCTGAGATTTTACCCAGAAGGTAATTCCCTTCCTACCTCAACCACTGACCTTAGACAAGTTCCCAGGGGAAGTCCTGGCAGTCAGAAACCCTTTGGCCTAGAGCTTATGGCTCCCCACTTCAGCCCTCCAGTCTGAGGGAGAGGCACCGAGTGACTGAGATGGGGCCCCATTGCTCAGTGATTCCTGTTCAAGAGGCAGTTTAATCCTGGGGGAAGGGATGCTGCTCCTGGCAGTGAAAACCAGTCAGAGCTGTGGGAGAAAAATGAAGAGAATCAAATACAAAATACTTAGGTATATATGCCTTTGCCTACTTGATCCCAGACCATCTTTCCAATCTGATTACCTACAAGAAGGCAAAGGATCCTATAGCCAGAATTGGAGGGACCTCAGAGACCTTGTGATTCCAATTTGGTCCCTTCCTTCTCTAGGTCTAGGAAATGGGTCTGGCAAGGTTCAGGCATTTTAGTCGTATCTTTTTTTTTTTTTTTGAGGTTTTCCTAGAGGGCTTTGCAGCTCCCCCTCCAACTCCTTTGATTGATGAATTAACTGAAGCAAATAAGGTGAAGGACTTGCCTTGGGTTACGAAGTGATTCCTGTAAGGGCCTGAGGCCAGATTTGAATTTACCTTCTGTCCCCTAACTGTCCCTGTCCAATCTGAGACCCTTCCAATGGAAGATCCACTCAGGATCTCTGTAAGTTCCTGGCTTCCACTTCATGGCACAGGAGCCCCACGTCCCTTCTTCTCCTCTATATTCCTATATTGAAATCTCTGGAGCCTTAACACCCAACATGGTCCAACAGGATTAGTTCCAGTGGCCAAACAGCCCATAGTCACCTGTAAGTACGGGAAGTTCCTCCCACAAATGTCTCTACATCTAGAATGCTACAGACCCAGATGTATCTTGAGGGAACTTGCCCCTCCAAATGGGGAGATCAGGCTTCTCTCACAGGCTTATTGTTCCCACTTTGGAGGAAATCTCTGGAGAAAATAACATTAAAACAAAGCTTCATTATGACTCCTGTACAGGGTCTTCTCAAAATGCTCCTCACAAAGGATATTGGTGGATTGGTGAGGCTTCAGTTACACACACACACACACACACACACACACACACACACACAAACACACACACACTCACACACAAGCACCCAAACATTTCCTGGGACATTTTGTGAATAAAGTAACTATGATAAAGACCAGTGGTTTTTAACGACTTTGTTTCCAGGTGGATTGATCTGGGATCCTGCTGGGAGCCCTTTGGGCAGGGAGACTTCAGGCAGGCCCCCCCCCCCCCCGGCAGAGAACTCCTGGAATTCCACAGACTTTGTTCCCTTTTACTCTGACCCTCCTCAGGACCCCCTTTTATCTGGGGATGTTGGGATAAATTTCTGGGAAAGACAAAGTGTGACTCAACCTTCGGGTTCTGAGGGGACCATGGCAGCCCATCCAAAACACTGAGGAGACGACGGCCATTCTGGTTAGAAAAGGGCACACATGACCCCCAGGGGGACGGGCAACAGGGCGGTTGTTCCTTTCCTTCCCCACAGAGAAGGCCCAACAGGCAAGGACTCAGACCCAGGCATCTGTGATGCATCTAATAAGGGCCCATCCTCCTTCTTGGAAGGAAACAACTTGGCAGAACTGCAAAGCAGACATTTCCATTGTCCCAGAGACCTGCCCAGTGATGGGAGGTGTAGCTCTCCAGGTCAGCCAAAGAAAGCTATGGACTCAGCTTTAGTCTTCAGCTCCTAGATGGTTCAGAATGATCAGAATTGACATCCCAGAACCCTTGTGCATCAAAGAAATCACCTCCTACTGAGAGTTGTCACCTGGCTCTAAATTACTCTTGACCCACAAAAGTGGAAACGTCCTTTTCCCCTCAGGATTTTGATCACTGAAACTTTTTTTTATTTTTGCAAAGTTAACTTTTTTTTTTTTTACTAAAATTTGTGTAGATCGGGAGAAGGGTGGGCAGCAATGGCTCAAGTGTTCATTAGCTTGAATAAAATGACTTGTGTCATTTTTTAAGTGTGAGAGTCCTAATAAGAGTTGTGTGGAAACAAGAAATAGTGTGTGTATGTATTTTGAAACACTTCAGAAAAATTCAGAAAAGAGCCTCACAGTCTTGTTTATTTAATGTTCAGGTTAAAAAATGCTTTGCAAACATCCCCTGCTGTTTTCCTTCAGTAGGATCACTGATAGGGAATAATATGGCCTGGAATAAGGCTTGCCTAGGCAGGTACACGTTCCCATGATTCCTTCTTGTAGTTACAACTTCTACTGAAGTGGGAGAGAGGTAAGAAATTTCTTCCCCACCATCCAAATCACCCTTATTGGGAAGGAAGTGTGGAAGAGAGTTCCTCTGAGAGAAAGGACCTCAAAGAGAGAGCTCCTTGCCATAGGTGAGGGAGAGAAGATATTCCTAGACAAAAGTCCCTCCCCACTCCAGCACAGGAGCCATTTAGATATGATCCACCCCAGCCCAAATACCAGGACAAAGCAAGAATTTCTGTATCCTCCCAGCAAGGTGAACATTCTTCAGCAAAGAGCCAAAATGTTTGTCCTGTTTTGTGGGTGAGCCGGGTGACAAGGGGTTTCCTACATTAACCCTCCCAGAGTCTGAAGTGAATGTCCCTGGTCTTTCTTCCACTAAGTAATTTTGGCCAGATTTTAGGTTAAGGAGAATGTGCCGGGACTAGGCTAAGCCATGGGGCATTCAAGAAGCAGAAATATAGTCCCTACTCTCAAGGAACTTAATTCAGTGAAACAGACTCCCTGCAAACAATTGTTTAAGCAAAATAGAGACAAGAAAAATTGGAGATCCATGACAGAGAGAGCCGTAGACTGAGGGAGAATTTGGAAAACCCTCTTGTAAAAGTGGGGCTGTGGAAGTTGTGTTTCCACTTGGAAATATTTTGCATAAAATAAATGACATAAACCAGAAGAGAAGGGAACACGTGGAGCTGCAGCCACAAGGGGCCCAAGGAGGGACTGTACAAATCACCCCTGGACACCGTCACTTTGAGACCATCTCCTTTCACATTCAATAAAGACAACCCACAACCATATATTGCAAACTTTGATGGCAAAAGTTTGGTTCCCCCCGGCCACTGGCTCAGCTTCCCCTGCAGTGACTGTGGGGGGAAGCAGTCCTTGGATCAGGCCCCCTTCATCATTGTAACAGCAACCACTTAGCACCTGCCATTCCAGATGAGGGAGCCACAGAGCTTTGGGGACGGTGACGCCCCCGAGCCGCCCTATATGGAAACATCCCTGGCCACTGCTTTTGGGACGTTGCCTCCCAAGCGATCACGGCTCCTAAAGCAGAAGGAAACTGGGAGTTCTCAGGACTGACCGTATCCGAACCCCAGATCCCTGCATGGATGGGAATAATATGCAAGGACAGGCCCCATTGCCCCTGCTTTGCCAGGGCTCCCTAAGCCCCTTTCGTGGCCTTGAGGCTCAATCCCCTCCCTGGGCCTTCTTTCCCATTAGAGCCAGAGACCAGGAGCTCACAGACCCTGCTGTGGCCTTTGGTTCATACATTGATCCCACAGAGGGAGTTCTCAGCACAGGCTCCTTTGATCACCATCATTTGCCCCCAGGGGGATCCCAGTTGATCCCTGTGACTGGCTGAGATCCCTGACCTCCCTGGGCCTCTTCTGGAGCAGGAGGGGTGGGACTCAGGCCCTCTGAGGGCTCCTGGCTCCAGGTCCAGGATCTGGTGCAGCCTCAGACAGAACAGGGGGGGCCTGTGGGAGGGGCCCAGGGCTCCCCATGGTCCTGCCCAAGTCTATTGCTCCTCTGACCCCTGAGCTAGGAAGGGAGAGAGCCAAGCTAAGGGGAGGACAAGGGCTGAGTCAGGAGCTCCAGGGACACCTGGCCTGAACAAAGGGGCAGCTCAGTGGGGCAGAACATGGAGCTCAGGCCTGGAGACAGGGAACTGAGTCCTACTGCAGCCTTAGGCACCTGCTGCCTATGGGACCCTGGGAAACCCCTCCGATTGCCTCAGTTTGCCCTGATGTAAATGGGGTAATAATAGCACCCTAACTCCTGAGGGTGCAGGGAAGATCAATGGGATAATCGAAAGTCCTTAGCCCAGGGCCTGGCTCATAGGATGTGCTCCATCACAGTAGTTATTAGTATTAGTCGTAAATGAGTTAATATCTGTAAATGGCTCAGCCCAGTTCCTGGCACATAGTGGGCACTTTATCCATGGCAGTGACTATTGCAGCACAGGAGAGCAGGCCTGAAGTGCCAGGATGTTCCCACACACTGTGTTTCCAAGGATCTGGGGTCTCCCTGCAACATGGGTTTATTCTAGCAGCTCACCGGCCCTGGGGCCTCCTCATGCTGGGACATTCCTTCTGTGTATCCCTCCAAAGCTGGAGAGGCCTTTGATCCCCCTCATGCATTTATTAGACACTGAGTAAGAGTGACAGCCCCATCCTCTGGGTTACATTCCTCTGGGGAGATGTAACATGCCCAGAACTAAAGGAAGAAGGGGCAGCGGGTGGGCAGTGGGGAGAGCTCCCGGCCCTGGAGTCAGGGAAACATCTTTCTGAGATCAAATGCAGTCTCAGACATTTTATCTGAGTGATCTTGGCTGTCACTGTTTGCCCCAGTCCCTCTTGTATAAAATGAGCTAGAGAAGGAATGACGACAAAATACTCCAGTGTTACTGCCAAGAAAATCCCAAATGGGGCCAGAAAGAGTAGGACGTGATTGAAAATGGCTGAACAAGAAAAGCAAAATAAAGCCAAAGGAAAATTGAAGAACTAAGGGAAGGGGGATGGAAGAAGATTAGTTAAGCCCCTACTGTGGCCAGGACCTTGTATATTCAGGACAGAGAACACACCTGGGGAGCAGAGGAGTCTCCTGAAGCCGTGGCACCTGAGCTGCCTCCGGTAAAGAAACAAAATGCACGTAAGAAATATGACACCCAGATCTAAAATTATATTATAAAGCAGCAGTCACCAAAACATCTGGTATTGGCTAAAAATAGATTAGTTGATGAAACTGGTTAGGGCCAAAGGACAAAACAGTCAATAACTTAATATTGGTGTTTGACAAACCCAAAGACTGACTCCAGCTTTTGGGATAAGAACCATGTTTGACAAAAAATTGTAAAATTGGAAATTAATGGCAGAAACTAGGCATTGATCCAATTAACACCCACACCAAGATAAGGCAAAATGGGTTCATGACCTAGGCATAAAGAATGAATTTAAAATAAATTGAGGAACATGATATTTTTCCCTCAGACCGGGAAGGGAAGGAATGAGCAAAGAAGAACTAGAGATCACTACTGACCACAAATTAGAAAATTTTATTATTTCAAGTAGAAAAAGTTTTGACAAACAAAACTAATGCAACAAGATTAGAAGGAAAAACTGGGAAACATTTTGCAGTCAAAGGTTCTGATAAACCCTATTTTAAAAAATTTGAGAATTGACTCAATTTATAAAAAATTCAAGCCATTCTCCAATTGATAAAGGCAAAGGATAGAACAGACAATTTCAGATGAAGAAATTGGCATATCTAACTTTGAAAAGATGCCCAAGTCATTATTAATCGAGAAATGCAAATTAAAAACCTAGATACTATACACACCCAGACTGGCTAGAATGACAGGGAAAGATTGGGAATGTTGAAGGGATGGGAAAAACGGGACACTAACATTGTTGGTGGGTTGTGAACGAATCCAACCATTCGGAGAGCAACGGAATTATACCCAAAAGTTATCAAACTGTATCTTTGATCCAGCAGTGTTTCTACCATAAATTTAAAAAGATAGTAAAGAAAGAAAGGGGAAGTATGTATGTACCAAAATGCTGTGGCGGCCCTGTTTGTAGTGGTAGCTGAAAATGAATGGAGCCCATCAATTGGAGAATGGGTTTAAATTTGATAATGAATGTTGTGGAATATTATTATTCTGTAAGAAATGACCAACAGGATGATTTCAAAAGGCCTGGAGAGACTTACACGAACTGGATGCTGAGGAAAAGAGGACCAGGAGATCAAATATCAACAACAAGACTTATATGATGATCAATTCTGATGGACGTGGCCCTCTTCAGCAAGGAGATGAACCAACTCAGTCCAGGAGCAGGAATGAACTGAACCAGCTACACCCCAGCGAAAGAACTCTGGAGAGATATGAACCAATCAAATTCCCAATCCCTATATTTTTGCTCACCGGGATTTTTGATTTCTTCAAATTTAATTGTACAATATTTTGGAGTCCAACTTTTCTACAGCAAAATAATGGTTTGACATTTGTACTTATTTTGTTTTAATTTTATCAAATATTTAATATATTTTATCCTTCATCTAGAGGAGGGGGGGAAAGAGGGAAAATTAGAACAAAAGGTTTGGAATTTCAATGCTATAAAATTAGCCATGCATATAACTTGTAAATAAAAAGTATTAAAATAAAACAATATGTACAAGCCCATTTATATAAGTACATACACATACAGGTGCACATATATGCACAAGGGGATTTTCCTCACCTTAAAAGTCCAAATGCCAGTTGCTATTGTTGTTGTTGTAAATTATTCTCATCATCCCCTCACCAAAGGGGAAGGAGGCTTCTGGGATGGAGCAGCCAGGATGGGGAGAACATGGTGGCCCCACAGGACCTGGGGCTCAGACAATGCCTGAGGGATCTATTTGGCTGAAGCTGGGAAGGGAAGAACCCCAGAAAATGGATCTGGTTAAGCCCCCAAAAGTGGGGCCAGGGAGCCCTGGGGTCCTTCTTTAGTTCCAGGACAAAGAGCTCCACTGAAGGCCCAGGGCATTTTGGGTGCCCCACATCCCCCTACTACATGTCCCTCAGGGGACCTGCTTCCTTTACCAATGAGAAGCCTTCCCTGGCCCTGGGCTCCACAGGGAGGGGGACTGGCCCGTCCTCTGCACAATGAGTTAGGAAGCCTGAGATCCAAATCCTGACTCATCTTTGGATAAATTGTGGGACCCCGGGCCCCAGTTTCCCTGGCTATGACATGATGCACTTGGACGTCCTGTCTCCCTGGTCCCTTCTGGCTTTCCATGGAGGCCCTTACTAACCCTCCCTCCCTCCTCCTGCCTCCCTCCCCCACTTTTCCTGGAATGCTTTCATACCAAGAGCACTGGATAATCCTTGGCTCCTGTGTGACCTTGACAAGCACCTTCCCTGTTTTGAGCCTCAGCTCCCTCAGGAGCCCCCTGGCCCTCCACATCTCCCCTTTTCTGTTCACTTGCTCCTTTGCCTTCTTCCCTCCCTCCCTAAACAGGTCTAACTGAATCCCTCAGGATGTTGGCCCATCCAGGCCATGAGGACGCCTTCCAGCCCAGACAGGGCACAGGCAGGACCTCAGTTTGCCTTTAAGGCCTCTGGGAAGGGGAAGCAGCAGGCCCGTGTGCCCTGTCTCTGGCCTAGGCTGGCTCATGTCCTGGGGATGCTCTGCCCCTCCCGGGCGACCAGGGCCACGTTTCTCTTTTAGGGATGGGTCATTTGCAGACCGGTTGGGGTCAGCAGCTGACCTGGGGCTGGACTCCGCCCCAGGGGCCCCAGAAAGCCCAGGCCTGACCCCCTCACTGCCCCATCTCCGGCCCCATGGATTCCCCAAAGCTCCCATGACGGGCTGGACAAACAGCCCCTCCAACAGCCTGGGGAGAAGCTCTTCCCAAAGCAGGGAAAAATTTCTTGTCCAGACTGAAGGTAGAGAAAAGCCCCTGGCAGGGGAGGGGGGGGACAGGGAGCAGGGAGGCTCCCGGGGGCCTCGAGCTCCCACCCTGAGCCCAAACTGCTCTTTCATGTTTTTCTTAGTTAAAGGACGCACAGCTGAGCCTCCCACCAGGGACCCCAAAGGGAACCCAGGGAAGCTCCTGCTCAGGGTCCCAGTTCATGATGGGGGATGTGGGAGCTTCCACCCCCTCCTGGGTCCCAGCAGCTCCCAGGCCCACAATAGGGGGTCCTGTCCCTCTGTCCTGTCACCTCGGGGGCCTGCTCTGGTGCTCTGTGCCCAGAGGGGCTGGCTGAGATTTCCAGCTGTGCAGCTTTGTCCAGAAAGTCCCTTCAGCCCCCACCCCCCCCAGCTGGGGCCTATCCCCTGGACAGTTGTCAGTTCCGGCCCAGTTGCCAGCAAGGCCTGGCTCCTCCTTGTTCCCTCCCCTTCTCCTATCCCCTCACCCCAAACCCCCATCACTTTACACATCCATTGGCCTTTCCTTGGGGACCAAGTGCTTGCCCTTCATTTCCCTCCCGGGCTCTGGCAGGGTCAGACTCCCCGGGGCCCCCAGGCCTCCAGACCCCCAGACCGGGGCTCCTTTTTCTAGGTTCTCTGTCCCAGGCCTCATGAGGGGAAGTAGCCCCTGGGAGGGAGGTCCCAGCCATCCCAGGAAAGGTCGGCCCTCTGGTCCTTACAGGGCCTCAAACACATCCAGCTGAAGCAGCCAGAGCCCCGAGGGGGAGCAGGGGGTGCAGCAAGTGCCAGGGAAAGCCCCAGCAGCCCCATGATCCCCTTCTATTCCCAGGCTAGGCTAGACACGTGCCAGGACCTGACATCTTTACACTGAGCACAGACATCTTTACAACAGCCGAGCTTCCAGGGGAAGTGACCTGGGCCCAGAAGGCCTGGGGACACTGGGGCAGGGCCCTGGCCCAGCTCCTGAGCAGGGTCCCTGACACTCAGCCCTCAGTCCTTGCAGGGGTTCGGCCTCAGGAGCAAAAGTGCTTTGTTGGTGGCCATGGCAGGAGCAGGAGGGTTCCCAGGCACCTTGGGCCTTCTCTGAGCTTCAGGGGCCCCACCATCCCCCCACCTAGAGCTGCCCTTAGAGCCCTGAGGGGAAAAGCAGTAGGGGCTTCTGGGAAAGTGATCCTAGAGCAGGATGTGGGGCCCCCAGTGAGGCAGCCCACAACTCTAAATTGCAAACCTTGATGGTATGAGCTTGGTTTCCCCAGTCCACTGGCTCCACTTCCATCTCAGGCCCCCAGACATTCTTGAGGGGGGCAAACCTTCCATCAGGAGCCTACTCATCAATACTGACAACACTAACTGTGGTGTTCTTTTTCCAAAACACAGCCAGGTGATAAAAGTTCAGATCTTTTATTGTTTTCTTCAATATAGCCCGGTTAGCTCAGGCCTATCTCTCTGCCTGGCTCCAAGAGATCCTGCAGCTTTGTCCTTGGCTTCTGCCTCTGCTTTCTTCAGCTTCCAGCCAGCACCAAGTTGGAAGATGCAATGAATCTCTTTTGCCTCAAAGACAGCATTTGTCGGCTTCCTCCCAGAGTGCTCCTCTCCAACCCCACTCAATGTTCCCAAGAAACTCTCACGAGTGGCTCACTGGAGCTGTATTTATGCTACTTCTCCGAGAGTGGGATTGTGGGATATCTCCCAGCATGCTCTCTGGCCCTAAGAGCTTCAATGGGAGGTGTGAATTCAGATATCTCTTTCTAAACCCTGAAATGTCTCAAACATGTGAACTCCAATGAGTACATAAATATTTCTTGCTTCTATGAGCTCTCTAAAGATGTGAACACAAGCATCGTTTCTATCATTTGTACTTAGTACCTTGTTTCAAGTTCTGGCCCAAAATATCTCCTTCTAAGATCAAATCAATCATTGAACCATGCCAAATTAGGTAATTATTGTCTCTGTCAACTCTAATAGCTTAACACTTTGTAAAGATTCCAACAACTAACCACTCAGCAATTGCCATCTACGATCAGGGAGCCCCAGAGCTTTGGTGATGGCAATGCCCCCGAGCCCTGGTCCTGCTTCCTGGAGCCGTCCTACAAGGATACCTCCCTGGCCACTGCTTTCAGGGTGTTGCCTCCTCAGTGATCACAGCTCCTAAACACAGAAGATAGTTGTGGTCCCCCAAGTCTTTAGCACTGTCAACATCTGAAACACAGATGATTTTATTAGTGTAAATCATGTAAAAGAATAGGCAATATTGCCACCTGCTTTGCCAGAGCATCCTTAAGGACCTTTTCATAGGACATGAGGCTAAACTCCCTCTCTGGGTCTCTTTGTCATTAGAATCTGTAAACTGGTGCTCACAAACCTCTGCTTTGCCCCTTGGCTGAGCACAATGATTCATACAGAGGAAATACCACATGTTCCTTTGATCAACCATTATTTACCCTTAGGCTGAAGCCCAAGTGGTTATTGTAATTGGCTGAGATCCTTGTTCTCCCTGGGCCTCTTCTGGAACAGATTCAATGGCCTGTGCATTCTCCCTGGCTCCGGGTCCATCATCTGGTAAAACCTCAGCAGCTTAACAGGGTGTACAAGTAGGAGGGGCACAGGTTCTTGAAGATCCAGCCCAATTCTATTATTCTCTGATGACTGAGATGGAAAGGGAGTGTGCCACATTTAAAGAGGAGGGGGAAGGGATAAGTCGGGAGTCCCAGGGAAATCTGGCCTGAAGAAAGGGACAGGTAAGTGAGGCAGCAGACAGAGGGCCTGCCTGGAGCCAGGAAGAACTAAGTTCAAATGTAGCCTTAGACACTTCCTAGATATCTGATCCTAAGAAATCACTGGGTTTCTCCTCTGTTTCTTCTAATGTAAAAAGGAATAATAATAACACCTCATTCCCAGGGGTAATCTCAAATAAGAATATTGTTAAGCTGTCAGTACAGTGCCTGGCTCACAGGATGTGCTCTATACATATTATTATTATTAAATGAGACGGTTTTTGTAAAGCACAGTGCCTGGCACAGAATGGGATCTATATACATGGTTCTATTATTATAGCATGGGGGGAGCAAGCCTGAGGTGGCTGGACCTTCCCTGCGCACTTGAGTTTCTAAGGATTTCGGATCTCACTGAGATGCGTGTTCATTCTAGCAGTTCACCAGCCATGGAGGCTTCCTCATCCTGTTACATTCCTTGTTCTGTCTCCCCAAAAGGCTGGAGAGGCCTTCGGTTCAACCCATCAAGCATTTATTAAACCCTTACAAAAAGGAGACAATCCCTGTTCTCTGGGAGTTTACATTCTCCTGAGTGAAATATAACATGTGCACAACTAAAGAAAGAACAGGGTAGTTGGGGAATGCATGGTTAGAGCCCTGGCCCTAGAGCCAGGCGTCCAGACTCCATCTTTCACCAGCCATGAGGCAGCCCTCCTGCTTCCTTCACTCCTCCACTAAGACCAAGGACTTGGGCTGATCCCGAGTTTCTCATAGGAATTGTGTTTTTTTTTTTTTTTCCGGAAGTATATCTCATTAATCTCAAGGGAAATGATGCTATTCCATGATGTATTCAACAGTGAATTCCAGTATTAGATGTGAATGTCAGAGATCTAAGGAAACATTACAATGAGATTCCCCTGTTCCTGAAGAAATAAGGAAGGGCTTCCTGGAGGGCATCATGGCCCATGAAAACTGAAGGGATTCTGATGTGTGGGTATTTGGCAAAGGTCATTCTAAGAGGAGGAACTTATACACACCATTGCACAGAAGTGTGGGAATAGGAGGTGCCAACTATTTAGGCCACCCATATTTTATGCAGGTCCTATCTAATGTCTCCCATGAAAAATGAGTTCCTATTTCAGCTTTTCTCTCTGACGAAGGGACCCCGAAACTCTCTGAAATTCTCCTTGAATCCTGCTCTGTGAGACCCACCCCAAGGAACCAAGATAAAGTGGTTTATCTTGGTGGGACTATGTGAGGATCGCATATTTTAAAATCAGCAGGAGTACGGAGTTCAGGTTAGGGGAAAATCGTCAGTCTTTATTCTCAGTGAAAAAGGATCCGAGGGAAGAGAATCGGCGATAGCAATGTGTACAGCTGAGTCAAGAAGCTAGCTAGACCCGCCGCAGCCACACGACCAGCAGCTAGGAGAATGGAACCCAGGCCCAATCTCTCCCAGCTTCTCTTCCTGTTCCTCTCTGTCTCCCCCCACCAAAATCGTCATTTCCTGTACAACACATCAGGATTTGCATGGAGAGTGGGCAGGGACCATTCTTTATCCAATCATGTACATTAATAGAGTATAGCCCAATTACTATTTAGCCTCAAGTACTTGGGACCTCAATGAATTAACTCAAACCTCAGCCCATTACAGGACTATTTGAAGTATTCACTTCAAAGATTTTCTACCCCTATTGTTGGCTCAAAACCACTCCCAGTATATGGCCTCACCTAGGCCTGGGGGCAGTGACAGCATTGAGGGATTGAATCTTCTGTCTCAGATTTCCTTATAAAAACTGCAATTTGGGGCTCAATCCTCACAGAGGAGCTAATATGTCATGCTAAGTAATTCTCTCTCTGCCTGGCCTAGCAGACTCTGCCCCCTGGCATCTTCTCCTTCAGTGTTACCCTCTCTCTTTATCCTCACCTATTTCCCTAATGAGACTTTATATCTCTCTGTTGGGATGTTGCCATTAAGGAATTCAGCCTTTCTATTCATGAATACCAAAGGTTGACTTCCCGATGCCAATAATCAACTTCTTTTTATCAGTCTAGCTTTTCAGGTTTGTAAATTCCTTTACGAAGGACCTCTGAGCCTCCAGAAGGGGTTTCCCCAAACTCCCTAAGCATGCACTGAATCCCAAGGGGGATTCAGGGAGCCAGACTTCTTTATTTGATTCCCCAAACCTAGAACCTGTCACTAACCTTATCATCTAAACTCCCTGACCACCAGGAACCCTAATCTCATTTTGGTTCCCTGAATTAAACCTCTTCATCTCTGCTCACTTTTTCCTTTTGTCATAGGGCCTAGAAAGAGAATTCATATCAAAGATAGTGACTTAATATTAGCTCTTCAACAGGGAGTCCAGTAGCAAAGGAAAAAAATACCTATATTATTCTGGGTAATGTTTTAAGATAGAGTAAACCTAATACATTTTCCCAGTGATTACCCCCTCTCAGACATTCTAGGCCGATTTTAGCGGAGCGTGAATTTAAGATTGTTGTAGGCCTTCAAAACCCTCAGGAATCATTGGATTCTCTGAGACATGATAAGACTCTTGTAGGACTTCAAAACTCTCAGGAATCATTGGATTCCCTGACATGTGAAGCAAGGACAATAGATTGGTTTTGGACTATCTCTTGGCTGCCGAAGAAGGCGTATGTGCGACTGCTGTTTACATACCCTCCTTCTAGGACTTCTGGAAATCTTTTACAACACCATGTTGATTCATATTGTTTGTTATGTCACCACTTGCATGTACAATTCATGTTTGTTGCACCACATTGATCCTGCACTGGTTGTAGGGAGAGTCATCACTAATAGCCTGTTCATTATTGCTGTGTGCTTGTGTAATACCTCCCATGCTGATGGGTTTGTGCATAATGAGACCCTTCAGCCCATAAATCCGCTCGCAACCCCCACTTCCCTTTGGTGCTTTTTCATCTCCATTCCTGAGATGTCAGGGGGAGCGTGATCACCTCCTTTTCTGTGTTTTCACTTCCTTTCTTGAGAAATCAGGGAGGGTGTGATCACCTCATTTTGGGGGCTCCCATCTCCCTGAGAAGTCAGGGATGGCATGACCACCTGTGTTCAAAAACAAAAGAAAGTGGAAGATGTAGAGGGCTGAAACTCTTGAGTTGATGCACTGAGGTCAGGACAGCCAAGTACTTGAGGCTAACTACCAATTGGACAATACTCTATGGGCATAAGCTTGGAAAATGGTCCTTCCCACTATCCTGTGCTGGCTTGATGATTGGTGTATATAGAGAATTGTAGGAGGACTAGGGTGTGGAATAAGATGAGCCAGAGTCACTTTGGCTGTAGATGGGGGAAAAGGAAAGTTGCAGAGATCCTGCTTCCAATCCCTTCACTTCTACCCCTAAAGACCAAGAATAAAGACTAAGGACTTTTGCTTATCCTGACTCTGGCTGATTCTGAGGTATCCAGGGTGCTAACGCAGTTATCACAATAAACCTTAACAATGCACACAGTGTAGGAAAACCTTCTTTCAGATGAAGGAACTTGTTTGATCCCAGAGGATTTACACCTGAGAGTAACCTTATGCATGCACACAGATTGTGGGAAGGCCTTATTTGAGAAAACAAACAAACAAACAAAAAACTTATGCAATACCAATGGATTCATAGTGGAGAAAAAACTTATATATAGGTTTAATGTAGAACGTCCTTCCTGTAAAAGACGCCTCTTCTTGTACACCACAGAATTCATACTGGAGAGAAACCTCATCAGTTTAGTGAATATGGAAAGGCTTTTTACTTGAACCCAGCTCTTAAACCGTACATCAAAGAGTTCACACGAGAGAAAAACATTATGAATTAATGAGGGAAATCCTTCATTCAGAGGACCCATCTTACTACAGAGAGTTCACAATGGAGAGGAGCTTTATTTATAAATGTGAAAAGTCACTTCAAGGGAGCCCACATGTTACCAAACACCAGAAAGTTCACGCAATAGTTTTACAAATAATGAATAGGGTGGGGAAAGCTTTCCCTTAGGAGTATAGTTTTTATGTTTATACTAAAATGTTCATATTGGAGAGAAATCGTGGGAGGCTTTTTCCTTGGACAATTTAATGGCGCCTTTTCCTGGGACCCTCACACTTAATAGACCCCAGTACTGGGCCTAGAGTTGCTCCTCTCCCCAATCCTGCTGGGGCAGATGGCAGACAGGGCAGAGGTCGTGCAGAGCAGAGCGGCCCCTGCAGCCTTGGGGAGCTCTGGGAGGCTCTGCCTCAGGAGAGAACGGGGTCTGACCCACCCCGGAGGGGCCTAGGCCTGTCTGCACTGGGCCAGGCACCTTTCACAGCATGAGCCCTTTCTGCTGCCGCTTTCCTTCACCCTCTGCCCAGGGTCTCACCCAGCGCCAGCAGGGGGGACCACTGACTGTCCCATGCAGACAGGAGCTGGCGTCCTTCCCTGCAAGAGAGATCCCAAAGCCCCCGCCGTGCCAGGGGCAGGACAACCTTCCCTGGACATGTTGGGCAGCTCCGGACTTGGGATCCGTGGACAATTCCCAGAGCGGAAGCTGTGTCTCAGGATCTGTTGTACAATATCCTGAGCATAATGGGCCCATAGGAAGTCATCTATGTCATGCACAATGCATGCTCCTGCTCCTTTGGTTCTGACAGGAGCTCTACTTTCTGCCATGTTCTGTGGACACATAGTAGGTGTGTTTTTATATCCTGTGGAAGGACTTGCTGTTGAAATCTTGAGTAAGGTTCCTTCACATTTGTGGAAGGTGCTGAAAATGCAAAATACGGACAGTCTTCCCATCTTAAATGAATAGAGTAAAACAATCCTTGATGTCAATGATCCATCTCTGTCATTCATAGTGATAACTTTGGGTGAGGGAAGTTCTGGCTATAAGCTGCCCATAGATTCCATTCTATTATTACTATGAATAAATCTTTTAACTTTCTCCATTTTCCTGATTTCTTTTCTAGTGAATAGGGGGGGAATTCCATGGGCTAGCGGATTGCTTTTTGTGCCCAGTTTGTAACTGTTGACAATTTCCCCAAAGCGCCTCTGTTTTTTTCATTTGTTAGGGCCCAAAGATCAACCCATTTGGGGGTTCTCCTTTCCATTTGATCTTAGGTCCAGGTTTTTTTGTATGTATTCTTTCTGATCAGTGGCCCCTATGAAAAATTTTATGCACATTCATCCCTTTTAGCAAATCTCTCTCCCATAAATGAACAGGGAGTGTCTGAAGAACTTCAGATTGGAACCGCCATTCTTTATTCTCCTTTCTCCACAATAGCCATTTAGCCCGTATACCTTGTAAAGGTTTGTGCGCTTGTATGTTGGCCAAGCTTGTGACCAAAAGCACTGTGACCTTACTGACTTATCAGTAACTAAAAGTCAATAGCTTGATATTCTCATTGATTTTGTCCTGGATTACTCGGTTCGGGGCTTTCAATAACTGGCAAAGCTAACTGCATTTCAAAAGGGACATCTTCTCCCCTTTCTTTGGCTCTCTTAACTGGCTCCTGAACTTGGTTCATTTCTATGAGAATTTAGTTTCCCTTCAGATCTGGATTTAGGAGAAGTCTCCAAACAGGTAGCTGTAGATTGTGTGGATTGTCCTTTTTGTTAACATTTAAACATTCTCTAGCTTGGACTGTGTCTCCTTCCTCCAGAGTCCTAGCAGACAGACCTACTTTAAGCACTCCAGTAGTTAATAGAACTCCCTGTGGAGGCTGAAGAGAGATTTTCAAGC
Source organism: Sarcophilus harrisii (assembly GCF_902635505.1). Classification (NCBI taxonomy): domain Eukaryota; kingdom Metazoa; phylum Chordata; class Mammalia; order Dasyuromorphia; family Dasyuridae; genus Sarcophilus; species Sarcophilus harrisii. Next base: position 713,864,155 of record NC_045426.1, on the reverse strand, counting down.
TATTTCAAATAGAAAATATAATAACCCGAAAAACTCCTGGCCCCGTCTCTCTAAAAGATTTACTCATTGATTTTCCTTCTGTCTTCCATTTCTCCCCATGCATTGTTCCTTCTTGTGAAAACCAAAAACCGCATTTTTCTATAAACTCTAAAAGTTCCTGCAACTGTCCTCGCGTAATTACCAATCCTCGCTCCTTTACTCGCTTCTTTAATAGTTTCAAATAACATTCTCAGTCCTTGTCCCCTGATTGCTTTTGCCTCTTTCTGATCCAATATGGGCACTATATTGATATCAATGGTACAAAACTCAATTTTACTTCTACCTAATGCTTGTGTTAGCCTGGAGCAAAAATAATTTCATGTTTTACCTTAATCCCTGAGCTCACCAACAGGTCACTCTCCTCTGCAGTGGCATTCAGGTCCCTGTCTAGTTCAGGGCCCAGTGTGGATGCCCACTCCCATGCCCCCAAATAGGATGAGTGTGGAAACAAAAGTACAGGAGCCAGCCAGGTACCAGCTAACATTCCATTTATTGATCTGAGAGCCAGGGTCTATATTTTCTCTAAGCTAATATTGCCAGAACAATAGAGTCTTCAGGTTACTTAGTGAATGTTTCAAGACACAGATATACATCCTGCCCTTCCTTGCAGCTTGACATGAACATTAAACAGTGATCAGCAGCAAGTCTGCCTATTGTAACAATCATAACTTGTAGCACTTGGCGGTAACAGTCTACTTACTGTAACAGAGTCATAAATTGTGTACTTCATGATGGCCTTGTTCCTATTACATTCATCAAGACTGTTATCCCAGAAATATTCCCATAAATTCTATTCTAATTATTGTTCTCTAACAAACGGCCAGCAGGATGATTTCAGAGAGAACTGGAGAGACTTGCATGAACTGATGCTGAGTGAAAAGAGCAGAACCAGCAGATCATTGTACACAGCAACAACAAGGTTATATGATGATCAATTCAGGAGGATGTGGCCCTTTTCAACAGTGAGATACTTCAGACCAGATCCAGTGGTTTAATGATAAAGAGAGCCATCCACACCCAGAGAGAGGAAGGTGGGAACTGAGTGTAGTTCACAACAGAACATTTTCACTTTATTGTTATCGTTTGATTGTATTTTATTTTGTCTATGACTTTTCTCTGGTTTGATTTGATTTTTCCTGCACAGCAAGATTATTGTATAAATATATATGAACATATTGAATTTAGTCTATATTTCTACCATATTTAACATATACTACTTGCCATCTCGAGGAGGGGATGAGGAAAGGGGGGAAATTGGAACACAAGGTTTTGCAGGGGTCAATGTTGAAGAATTGTCCATGCATATGTTTTTAAAAATAACAAGCTTTAATAAAGAAAAAAATAAAAAAAAGAAAGAAAAAGAAACACTATTCTATGCTCCCTAAACCCCCTTGGAAACAGAGCTCAGAAGGCCACATAAAGAGGTATTTCACTTCAGGTTTCACCCCAAATGCTCTGAATTCCTTTAAAATGATGATCAATACATTTTAGAGCACTATTGCTCAGAAAAAAATGGACTGGAACATTTTTCTAACCTATGACAACTTCCTATCAGGAAGGATCTATTGTGAGATAGGAGCACAGGAGGGGTACAGATCAAGACAGCCAAGTCCCAGCCCTTGCTTGATGCCAGCAAACAAGGAGGTATAACTCTGAATCTGCTGCTGTCTTGGCAGAAATATAAGGTATAATTGGGCAAATGGAAGCTAATGGCTTTATGAGAAATCCAGATACCAACAATCGAAATGTATATAATGAAAAAGTAGAAAATAATGTGATATATCTCATTGGAAAAATAATCATCACAGTGAGATCATTTTAAAATCACGGGGCTTTCTACACATCTTCTGGTATGATATTATCGAGGAAAACTCTTAGTATTCTAGATGGTAAAAGAGAAACGAAATGAATGCACTGATCACCATCTGAAGAATTCAAAAATGAAATGTCCAGAATTAGGGTTGTCAAAATCCAAAACTTTAAGGTAAATGGGAAAATATTACTAATATCTAGAAAGAAAGAAATCAAGTATTGTGGAAAGTCAGAATATACAAGATATTGTCACTCCTTCTTTAAAGGATCAGAGTGTTTGGAATGTGAATTTCTGTAGAGCAAAGAGCTAGGATTGTAACCAGGAATCACCAGCCCAGTAAAGCTGATGATGGACCTTCAGGGAAAAGGTCGGAACTCAGGGAAACAGAAAAATTCCAAGTATTTGTGATGAAAAGATAAGAGCCGAAAAAAGTTTTGATTTTCAAATACAGAATTCAGGAGAAGCACAAGTAGTTAATCAGGAAATGGAAATCATAAGGGAATTCACCTGATTGATCTCCTGACATTCTTACATGAGAGGATGATCCTTGTAATTCATGAGAAATTTCCCATCATTAGGGAAGTTAGAAGAGTGTATATAAACAGAGTGGACAGGTATGAATTGAATATGAATATGAAAGAATACTTCATGAAAGGAGTTACATTAAATCAAAGGTTTGGTGGAATGTATTGGGAGAAAGGGAAAAGGAGAAGGAAGATGGCATAAATTATCTTCTATTAAAAAAGCCACAGAAAATATTTGATAGAGGGGAAGGAAGGAGGGGAGGGAGAGTGAGTGAATATTACACTCATTTGAATTGGTTCTAAGACTAAATAATATAAACATTCAGTATACATATAGAAATCGATATTATTTTGCAAGGTAGTAAAAGGGAAAAGGAGTAAGAGCAAGGAGAAAAGAGAGGGAATATTGTGAACTGTGTGGTGAAAAGTAAAACTGTTTCATGAGGGATAAACTGAAAATAACAACAACAAATAAATGGGGAAATATAGTTAGCAATACTCATTGTGAACACAATTTTGAAGCTACTTTCTTTGCTGCAGCCAGCTTTTCTCAAATGTATAGATAAAGGAATGAAATATATTAAAATATGAGCCAGTCCTCAATAGATATTGATTAAAATATATGATATATGTTGAAAAGGCACTAAAATTAGGCAAATTCATCCACCTAAAACTAGCACTACATGGCTTGAAACCCAAAAGGGATTAAGAAAACAAGGAAAGGGTTAGAGTTAGGGTTAACCCTAACTAACCCTAAATACATACAAAAATATTGATGTCACCTCTTTTCTTGGGGAAAGAATTGTAAACTGAGGGAATTCTCAACAAATTCAGAATTGCTGAAGAAAGTGTGGTATGTAATTGTGATGATTCTGTAAGTATGATGACTAGAAAAACCTGGAAGGACAAATGAACATATGAAAACTGAAATGTAATGTGCAAAAAGGCAAGCAATAGAGTGGAGTGGTCACCTGCAAATAACTTTGTTTTTGCAACAACACAATGATCCAAAACTGCTCTGAAGGTCTTTATGGTGAAACTCTTGATGTCACACAGTTTGTAAAAGTATTATTTTTACATATTCTTTTTATTAATGCAAGGAATGATACACATATTTCTCAACAAGACATTTCTATAAATATTTTGTGTAACTGCACGTGTCATATCTCAATGGTCCTGGGGTTGGGGAAGAAGGGAGAGAATGTGGAAGTCAAAGCATTAAAAAAAGTTAAAACTATTGTTTTACATGAAACAGGGGAAAATAAAGATATCAAATTTTAAAAGAAGAAGAATTCTTGCTCCTGGAACTCCTTTGATTCTTGTTCTGTTTTGTGTTATTTTCCCATGATGTCAGGAGAATCACAAGACATTTGGGAATAAAAATGCAGCCCAGTAACCCGGCGCTGGAGGCCAAGATGGAGAAGATCTCCATGATCATCACACTTTTCCCTTTGGAGCTCTGATATGTGGGGAGGAAAGAGACCCAGACGCTGCAAAACACCAGCATGCTGAATGTGATGAACTTGGCTTCGTTGAAGGCATCGGGCAGGTTTCTGGCCAGGAAGGCTATGGTGAAGCTGCCCAGGGCCAGAAAGCCCATGTAGCCCAGGACACAGTAAAATGCAAAGGCGGAGCCCTCGTTACATGTGAGGATGATGTGCCTGGATTCAGAGCGTGTGTCTGCCTCTGGAAAGGGGGGATGGGTCCCCAACCAGATGGCACAGAAAAGCCCTTGAATTCCGGAGCAGATGAGAACCACACAGTAGGGCACTCTAGGATGAAGGAACATCCTCATCCTGCTCCCTGGCCCTGTAACCCTGAAAGCCAGAACCACGATGATGGTTTTGGCCAAAATGGAGGAAACGGCCACTGTGAACACAACTGCAAATACTGTTTGTTGGAGAAGGCAGGAAGCAGGGGTGGGACGGCCCAAGAAGAGCAAGGAGCAGAGGAAGCAGGAGGAAAGGGAGGTGAGGAGCAGGTAGCTGAGGTTCCTGTTATTGGCTTGGACTATGGGAGTGTCTTGGAATTTCACAAAGACCCACAGAACCAGGGCTGAGAGCAATGAGAGCAAAATGGCTACAGCTGTCACTGCTGTCCCCCAAGGTTCATTCACATCCAGGAAGGTCACAATCTTGGGGAGGCAGCGATCTCTCTGTTCATTGGGAAATTCATCCTCTGGGCACTTCTTACATTGCTCGGCATCTGCAGGAGACAAACAAGGACTTAAAGTTTACATTAAAGTATTTCTCTTCATTCCCACAGTAGGAAATAGTCAGGAGACCTGGAGCAATTCCTTCTGCTTCCACCGGATGCAAAACCCCATTGGCTCTCATTTACAGGCATGGTAAGTCACTTGGTACACTGATCGGATCAAATCAATTCATGCTCTTGATCACTGTTGGCTTTGGTTCAGGTTCTCTTTATTCCTTTTACATAAATGACGACACCTTTTCCTCATAACCTAATCACTAAAGACAGTAAGCTGAGACAGTGGAACCCTTTAGTATCAAAGATCCAGATGACTTCTGTGTTGTGTTGGGCAACAACTCAAATTGAAGAGCTGCTTGTTTCAATACTTCCTCATTCTTTCCAGCCCCCAGTTTACACCTTCCCACAACAGATTTATATGAATTTTAAAAATTTCCTTGGTAGATACACATAGTGTGTGTATTCTTGTCTCCTCTGATGGAATAGAAGCTTCCTGAATCAAGGATTCACTTCCTTTTTTATCATTCTAACCCATTATTTATAACCAAGTTCTTCTCATACTAAATGACTCTTGATTGACTGATTAATGACTTCTTAAATACCTAGCAAGTTTCTTATAGAAAACCTGTTTCTTTTGTTTTGAAAGTGTTCCTCTTATTTATCCTAAGAGAAATGAAGCCTTTTGAGGACATATTCAATAGTGAAAACAATAACCTTTTAATACCTTCATTTCATCAATTAATTTAAAGAAAAGTTCTCATTGGATCCTCAATTGATTTTTTCCACTAGTATTTGAAATATTGGATTGACCTTATTTTAACCCGAGCTTTCAGATCCATGAGACCTGAAATCAGCGTCTAGCATGCTTCAATGACACACTAGATCCCTTATTTCTATCTGCAGTCTCTCTGTTGCCTAGAAATTATTTTTTTCTCCCCATTAATTCTCCCTCTTTCTCTATGATCTTCACAAATCCTTTGTTGCCCCTGACACATCTGCAGTGAAAACCCAAAGAGACATGGTAGCGATGTCACAAATTACCATCCATTGTTTCAATTTTACTATGAATTATCACTAAGTAAATGACCACTTGAGTAGAAATAGGACTTGATGTAAAGAAAGTCAGAGCTAACACCCTGCCTGAGAAACACAGTTGTTATGTGACTCTGGGCAAATAACATCCTTTGGTCTGTCTTTAGTTTCCTGTCTGTGAAATAATGATGATAACCACACCATCTGTATAAGGTTATTATGAGCATCACATGAGAGAGAACATATGTGGCACAAAATTGAGCCTCTATTTACATAGTTTTTACAATTTTCATCACCATCATCCTCATCCTTCTCATCACTAAATCAAGAGTTTGCCCTCCTTGCAGGGGAGAGACCCATGAGTGCCCCACTAAGGCAGCAGATGAGATTTAAGGGATGGTCTAAATTTTGTATAAATGAGAGGATCTTCTCATAGCATCAGCTTTTTCTCTGGTTTTCTCTTTTATTGTCTCTCTTATATTCAAAACCTTGTAAGGCCAGACTCAAATGCAATGCTATTGAGTGAGCCATGGCAGCATCCATTCTGTTTTCAGATTGTGATCAGTGTTGACTCCACAAGCCCTGGGACCCATGTGGTGATTTACTTATCCCATGTCTCATTTCTTAACCTCCTGAGCTGATTAATTATCCGATGTCACTCCATGCGCAGCATGATGAAAACAAGTGATGGCCATGAAGGGGCACATGCACTTTTAACGCTGTGGAAGTCACTCTGCTCCACAATGATTTTGGTGTTTTCCAGAAAACAAGGCCCAGCTAAATACCTGACCTTCCTAGGTGGAGATTGTTCCTGCTGCAGGAGTTCCCTCTAATAGTCAAGTCCCAGGTCCAGTCCCAGGGCTATCCCTGCTTTCAACTGTGTTGATTATAATGTCAGGGGGAAAAGGACAATTTGTTTAGCATTCTTCACTATGTCGGACGTTTTTCTTACTATATTGTTCAATATCATGAAGGAAAAGAACAAGGAAATGTTGAAAGGCAATATTGGCTCATCAGTAGAAAGGGGTAATAGCATTTGGATGCCTCCTATGGAGCTTACAGAGTCAGCTAATGGCTCTGAGTTTCTTATGGGAAATGAAGCATGATTTCTGAAGTCCCTGCTAGTTTTCAGTTCTTGGTCAGTTTTGAGTAAATTTTCCACTGAAATCAGACCGATAAGTTAGAGAAAAGTCTGCAATCTATAATATGTGGAATACAGCTCCCCCACCAGGTAACTTTCTTTGCTTTTGCCTAATCCAGCTCAATATATCCGTTTCTATTTCTGGTTCTCTATTCATTTCTTTCTCTCTATCTCTGCCTTTGTCTCTCAGTATCTATCTGTTTCTCCCTTTCCATTTCTTGCAAAGACATCTCTCTCACTCCCTTATCTATAAACATATATTGACATATATGTCCATACATGAAGATGTACAGCTATATTTTTAGGTGTACATAGATACATGTAAATGTAGAAACACTTGTATATATTGTTTTTAATCTTTACCTTTGTGTATATCCATGACACACTATCTTGGAGTAAAAGGCTAAGTGATTAAAGTTCATCAAAGAAATAAAATGATGAAGAATTTCTTCGTATATATTATCTTTCTCCTTTTGCAGGAGGAAAAATTTACCATGTCATTGTGTTTGTACAGTTCCTGGCTTTGTCTTGGCAAGTACCCTTATACCTATTTTGTCTTGTTTACACTTACCTGGGATGTTTCTTTCTACGTCTTGTTTCTAGCCTTTGTTGGTAACATACAAATGGCAGTGATATATGTGGGTTTGTTTTCTATCCACCAATTGTGTTGAAAATGTTAATCGCTTCAAGTAGTTTTTGTTGATTTTCAAGGATTCTCTAAACATACCATATCTCCTGCAGAGTGATACTAGTTTTTCATTGCATACATTAATTCCTTCAATTTCACTTTGGGCTCTTATTGCTAAAAGTTACATTTCTAGTACAAAGATTCATAATAATGGTAAGAATGGGCATTCTTGTTTTCACCCTTTATCTTGTTGGAAAAGTTCCTAACTGCTGTTCTTTCTCTGGCTCATATAATCATTTACAGAGACCGTGACATTTCTGGAAAATTGAGAGAAAAGAATATATTCTTAATTTTTTCACTAGCAGAGGCTGTGAGAAGCGAGCTCCCTGCAGTAACTCACCCATATGGCTGGAGATTTCTCCTTCTGAGCAAGGGGAGCAGCTGAAGCAACAAGGAGGCTTCCCCTCCAAAGGCAACTTCCTGAATCCAGCAGGACAACTGGCACTACATACCGCAGAGGGGACCTAGGATGATGACAGGAGACTGAAATAAACATTTTTAACTGACAGCTATTTATGTTTGTGAAGAAAAACACAGCTGTTTTTTGCCATTCTGGCTTTGATAACCACCTCCACAGATCCATAAATGGGAGTGTATATGAATGATCCCAGGATCCAATTTACTCTTTCCATTTGTCACCCACTCTTCTGCAACACTCAGTGACAAACCTTCTCCTACAGAACCATTCAGAAAATGTATTTCCCACCCTGGTCATTTATAAGACAGTCCATATATTGCATAATTACAAAGAAGACTTCCTCAATCTCAGTCATAGATGTGGGAGATATCTCAACAACACTCTGAAGCTTCTCCTTCTGTACGGCCATTGTACTGCAAGTGCTGTTCACAAAGTAACGTGAATTTTGATTTCCTAGAAATATTCCTAATATGAGCAAGGTTTAAACAAGGATGCCCATTATTACCACTATTATGCAATCTTGTCCTAGAAATGTTTTCTTCAGTAATAAGTGATGAAAGAATATTTGAAGGAATTAGTGTACTCAATGAAAAAGCAAACATAACACTTTTGGCAGATCAAGTACCCGCTTGGATTTTGGAGTGACAGAACCCAGAAACATTTGGAATGTAATGTTTCAGCTTAAGATATATTGGAATGCCTTCAGGACAGGTCTGTGTGGACAGCACAGGTGGCTCATGGCCCAACAGAGGTGGGGTGCATGTAGGTACAACCTGGAGAAGTTCGACATTGGGAATTTAGTGTGAGGCTCTTAGCCAAAGTACAGCAACAGCACCTACTGTGTCCTTGTCCAGCCAGCACATCAGCAGTTCTGCTGTGAGACCTCCAGGGCAAACACAGAATAAAACCAGGGAGTCAGTGAACCTCAGCAAGCCAGCCCAGTAGCAAAGCCTGCAGCACCATTGGCCCTACACAGTCAGTGAGAGACCCCTGTTCTTCCACAAAATAAGCTTGAGACAATCTCTTGTGTGTCCAAGGAAGAGAGATCAACTTTAAAAAGTGGGAAGAGGAGCAAAATAAAGGATATCAGTCAGGAAAGATCATAATATGTGGTGTTCTCTTCTTTTGTATAATACTTGATTGTTCTCTCTGGGAGCAGGTTTCTTGGGGAGGTTTTCTGGAGGCAGCCTTAGTTTCAGTTCAAAATAATAATCACTTCAAATGCAGGCAGCTGATAAAATCCAAACGTTTATTTTCTCCTTCCAAGTCGTGTCTCTTTTCTTGGGCCCGGTTAGCTTTCTTAGAGGCCTCTCTCCCTCCTTGGTTCCAAGAGCTCTTGGAGCTCGTCTTTTGTCCCCTCCAGCTCCCTCTGAGTCTTGGTTCTCAATCTCCAACTGAAGCTTCCCTCTCAATCTTTTCAATTGAACTCTCCTTACTGAGCTCAGCTGTTTTTATCCTCTTTTAGAGGTGTAAACTCAAAGGTTGACTCCTCCTCTGAGAGTGGGATCATAGGAGGTGTGAATTTGGATATTTCATACTGAACCCTGAAATCGTCCAAACATGTGAACTAATGTGTGAGCTAATGTGTGAACTCTCAAAGGTGTTAACTTAAGCATCATTTCTATCAATTCTAATGACTTAACACTTTGTAAGGATTCCAACAATAATAGAAGCCTGGAAGAGGATAACAATTGCAAATTGTAAAAACTCAGAGGGGAATATGAACTCAGATCAAGCTCAAAAGCCTCTCTTGAAAAAGCTCAAAAAAATTCTTAAAAAAGAGATGTGAGAAAAAATTTGCAGGAATAAGAATTATGAAGGAAATTCATAACAATTTGGGAATAAAAACCTGTAGAGGGCTAGAACTATACACTGAGGTCAGAACTGCTGAGAGCTTGAGGCTAACTTCTGAATGGACAATACGCTATGGACATATGCTTGGAAAATGGTCCTTTCCACCATCCGTACTGGCTCACCTTTTGGTGTATAGAGGATTGTAGGAGGGAATAGGGGATGGAGTAAAGCTAGCCAGAGACACACTCTCAGCAGTAGATGAGGGAGAAGGGGATAGCAGAGATTCTGCTTCCATCCTGTTCAATCCTGCATAAGGGGACCGAGAATAAAGATTGAGGACTTTTGCTTATCCTGACTCCGGCTGATTCTGGGGTGTCCTAGGTGCCAGCGTGGTCGTTACAAAAACCCAGGCTTGGAAAGGGAAATAGGAAAATATCTGGAAAAAACAATTCCTCACAAAACAAATTTGGCAAAATGGGAAAAAATATAGATGATAATTATTTCTTAAAAATCATTTTGAGGAAATGGAAAAAGAAAATGACACCTAACAATAAAATTGGAAAAAATGAAAAAAAAAGCCATAAAACAAAAATTCCTCTGAAGTACAATTGGCTAAATCCAAAAGGAGATGAGAGACTCAAAGAAAACAGTGTAATTCACTAAAACTTAGAATTTGACAAATGGAAATGAATGACTCAACTAGACAATTAGAATCAATGAAGTAAAAGTAAAAAGTGAAAAATTTGAAGAAATATAAAATATTTCATTGGAAAAACAAATGCTGTGGAAAACAGAACCGGGAGTGACAAAATAGTAATGACTGAATGTTCTGAAAACTATGATAAAGAAAAGATCCCAGTAAACATTTTTCAAGAAATCATCAAGGAAAAATGTCCTGATATTTGAGAAGCAAAAGGCAAAATTCACTGAAAGAATCCACGAATTACTTCCATAAAGAGAACTAAAATGAAACCTCCAAGGAATATTGCAGCTAAGTTCCATAATCAAGGAGAAAATTCTGCAAGACTACAGAAAAAGAAGCAAAAATCAAGGCACCCCCATCAGTATTATCAAGGACTTAAAAAACTACTACATTAAAGGATTTGAGGGCCTAGAATACAATATTCTGGGAGGTTAAAGAGTTTGGAGATGACCAGAAATCAGCTACTCAGAACAATTAAGCATTATCTTGCCAAGAGGAAATTAGATATTTAATGAAAAATGAGATTTTCAATCTTTTCTAATGAAAAGACCAAAGCTATAAATAAAATGTGAGCTTCAAATACAAGAGTAAAGAGTATCAGAAAAAGTTAAATCAGGATAAAACCAGGCAGAAGGTGTAGTAATAAGTTAACATCAATGTGATGATATAAAAATAAATTAAAGGTGGAAAATAATTGTACTGGGAGAAGAAAAAGGGGAAGTAAAATGAGCTAAATGACATTATTCAAAGAGGCACACATGACCTGTTACAGTATAGGGAATGAAGGGAGAGGTATGAACATTGCTGGACTCTTAATCTCCTGTGTTTGGACTCACCTAGAGAATATCCTACATATTTTATTATGTATTGAATTTTTGGGAATGTGAAAGAAAAAAAAAAGAAAGCTAATAGAGGGGAAGCCAGAAGTAGAAGGGAAAAGGATAAAAAAATGGAAAGTGACTGAAAAGGGGGAGGGCAGACTGAGGGATGTGAAGATCAGAAGCAAAACAGTGGTGAGGAAGGAAAGGGTGAAGGGAGAGAGTAAAGTACAATGTAGAAAACATAGATTCCATAGATTATGGAATTAGGAAATAGAGAATTACTAATCTTAAGTGTGAAAAGAGAAGTAGAGAGCAGAATGGATTAAAGGCCAGATTCCTCAACATGTTGTTTGCAACAAACAAATGTGGAACAATAATATACATATAGATTAAAAGTAAACAGTAGAGCAGAATATATTATTCTTCAGCTGAAGTAAAAAAAAAAAAAAAGCAGAAGTAGTGATCCTGATTCTAGACCAAGTAAAAGCAAAAATAGATACAATTTAAAGAGATAAGAAGAAAAACCAAATCTTATTGAGGAGTATCAGAGATAAAGAGGTAAAATTAATACTAATGAACAGAACTCAGAGAACATTTTGCTAAGTAGTAAGATTATATGATGATCAGCTGGGGTGGACTTGATTCATTTCAACAATGAGATGATACAAAATACTTCTAATAGACTTTGGTTTTACGTGCTTGTGAGTGTGTATGAGTGTGTGTGAGTATGTGTGTGTGTGTGTGTGTGTGTGTGTATGAATTGGGATTAAGTGACTTGCTCGGGGTTGTGGGGAATGGAAAGATAAGACAAAGAACTTACATGAATGTTTAAATTCTTTTTCTGAATTTTTTTATTATTTCGATTTCTCTGTGACCAACATAATTATGGTGTGTGCAAGGCAACATTTACTTAAAACTTTAGATATATTTAGTTAAGCAGAAATGATGACATTTATCCTTGTTCAATGTTATCAACAGTTAGACTATTAGTTTAAATGATGTCAGCTCAGTAATCTGAAGTTTGAAGGTCTGATTGATGATTCCTCTCAGAATCAGGGAAACAAAGCATTCCGTTCTAAGCTGCCTTTGACACCAATGTTTAACATTCAGTTAGGGGAGGGGGCAGCTATTTCTCAATGCTCCCCAACTGATGATGTAACAGAAACCTTCCATTCCAATCTCTCTGAATAACAGCATTCATTTAGATCCCCCCTCTTCTCAATGCTCTCTTACTTGTGATGTAATCTCTTATATAAAAGCTATGCATCTTTACTACTTCTTCAGCCCTCCTACCAGGAGCTTTCTCTTTCTTATCTCGTGATGGGACGGCTCATAATCCGGAGGTTTTCAATAAACAAATTTTGTGCTTTTTTAACTGAATGATCTCTGAGTAGTCATTTTAGGTAACTGTCTTCTACATCCCCCAGTAGGTCAAACATCTAGGCAGTGTTCAGTGTCTCAGACTGGATGTAAACTCAAGTCCCCCTGGGTCCAGATAGAGCATTGTGACTAAACAAGATGTGGTGTATATAATAGTGAGAGAACAGTATTGTGCTATTACACATGATGAGCTGGTTGATTTTAGAAAAACAGGGGGAAAGTGGCATGAAATAATAAAAAGTAAAATGACTTGAACTAAGAAAATATTGTTCACAGTAACAGCGATGGTTTTCCAAGAACACTTTTGAAGTCTAAGGCATTTTGTGTGCTATAACTTCTAAAATCAATCACAAAGGACAGATGCAAGTATAAACAATTTACCTCCAAAGAGAGATAGAACATGGATACTTTTACACATACATGCACACACACACAGATAGATACACAGAAATATTTTTTAGGAAAAAAGGAAGCCATGTGAAATGGAAAGTCATAGTTATATATTAAATCTTCTATGTTGGGTTGCATACAAGTTAAAGGTTTTTTCATTCTTTCCTATTTAAGGTGAAAATAAATATAAATTAAAACATATTTATGCCTTCTTTGGACATGTCAAAGAATGGGGATATGAAATGGGATCTATAAACTGAAGATTTGTTGAACTACATATTATATTTATAGGTATCTGTGAATACATAGATACAAATTTACATATATTTATATGTGCAACAAAATTTCTCCGCGTGTTTAACAATATACCTATGTAGATGTATATAAATATAACAAAGTATTATAGTGGTGTAAGAAATGATAAAGACGATTTTGCTACAGAGAAAACAGAAGAGACGTGTATGAACCTATGACAAGTGAAACAGAACCAGGGCTTATAGTCTAGCCATTTTCCCACCCAGCGGCATCTGTCAGTAATGGAGAGTACAGCACATGAGTCAAGGATTCTTCCTCTGTTCAGGAGCATAAATTAACATTAAAAATGTGTCTGACCTTTGAACTCCATGGGTTCCACACGATGACATTTGCACAAATTGTAAACTCTTCACTGAGCTGAGCTTCTGGGATAAAGTCCCCCACGTACAGAAGATGATCATTATAATAATTGACGTATATATAGTTCATAATGGCATAGTGAGCCTCTGTGCGTCTGTTCTCATCCACAAACACCTGCTCACCAACAACGTTCTTAAACTGGGTGTTCTTCAGGTAAGAGTGTAGCTGAAAAAGAGGAGAAATGCTCATCAGTGAGCGGTACCTGAGGGAAAGGCAATTGTACACGACACTTTATGGAGTCTTGTGCTCTTATTTTCAGGTGGGATCAAATCTGAGTTTCTTCTGGGACACAGAAATGACTCTCTGAAACCTGCAGGTGCCTGCATCTCCTAGTTTCAGTTTCACACTCAAGTCCTCATTGTTTCTCACCCCTTTTATATAATTTATTGCCAAGGTCTGCTTGCAGCATCTCTCTAATATGTTCCCCTCCTGTTCTCTGCTACTGGAACATCTTCCTGACTTCACACTGGTCTTATCCCAATAGCCTCCTGGTGGGTGCCTCTGCCTTAAACCTCTCCCATTCTGCCCTCCATCCTGCCTTGGAAGGGATTGTTCTGAAGTGCAGGCCAGACCGTGGCTCTCCCATCCTTGATAATCTCCAGTGGTTTTCTCCCATCTCCAGGATAAACTATGAAACCATTTGTGTGACATTCAAAGCACTCAGTGTAAACCAGGAGCTCAATACAGCAGCCACTGAATACACCGCACCTGAAGAAACAGCAGAAGTGGCAGCCATTGCAGGAGTGCTTGGAACACGGATGTTAAGAGGGTTGAAGAGCTTGTCAGAAGGTATTACAGGGGTCTCTTTTAAAGCCCTGGGACGGCACTCGGTTGCTTTGCCAACAGCCAGATCGAGCACACCTTCCTGGCTCACAGTGTTAGAGTGAGGAAGAGAACTAGCACAGGACAAGATTTAGGGACAGTGGAATATACTGCATATATTCTGCTGCTGCTTAATATCTTTTCATAGCTGCAGGGCAGGAAAAAGTGTTTGTGGCAACTCTCAGAATACAATAGAGGGCCGGACATTAATAAAAACATTCCTTCTAATATTAATCAATTTTGAAAGAACTGAAACTTCCAGCTCCCTAGAAGAATCCCTGAAAATAGCTGTACAAAACTCTAGAAGCTTGGGGCATTGGCCCCTTTACTCTGAAAACAGGGCACTACTCTAGTACACAGGTAAAGTCACATAATAGCCTGGGGAATTGGCAAACACCAGAAAATGGTTCTGATCATAGAAAATTACTGTGATGAACAGGAAGATGAAAAATCCATACTAAGAAGAAAATAACAAAGTCAAAACTCCTTTATCCAAAATCCGCAACATAAGTAAGAATTGGTCTAAAGCCACAGAAGAGTTCAAAATGAAATTTCAAAATTTTCAAAACATAGATAGAGAAAAAATTATGAAGAGAAATGAGAGAGATGTAAAAGGAAGCAGAAAAAGACATAGGCGAGAAAAATGTCTTAAACATCAGAATTGGATAAATGGAACAGGAAATATAGAGGCCCATTGAGGAGAATATTTCCTTAAAAATTAGAACCAAGAAAGTACAAGGTAATGACACTTTGAGGGATAAAAGAAAAAGCCAAAAGGAAAAAGAATGGAAAATAATACGCAAAATAACAATGGAAAATGCTGACCTGGAAAACAGAAGAGAGAGCATTTAACATTATGAGACTACATGAGTTCTACAATGAAAAAGAACATGGATTTTCTCTTTCAAGAAAGTATCAAGTAAATTTCTCCTGCATTCCAGAATATCAAGGCAAAATAGAGCATGAAAGAAGCCACAGATCATCTACTGAAAAAGATCTCCAGAGGCAATCATCAGGGGTATTTTAAATTCTAAAACTCCAAGGTGAAGGAGAAAATACTGCAAGAATGCAGAAAGAAACAAATCTATTCACTGGAGCCACAGTAAGAATGAAAAATACTCCTCACCTTCTTAATGGAAAGATCAGAGTACTTGGAATAAGATAATTTTGAGAAAAAAAAGGATCTGGCTTACAACAAAGGATCACCTACCCAGAAAACCTGAGTTCAGTCCTTTAGGAAAAAAATGGGTTCCTAATGAAATAAAGGGCCTTCAAATATTTATGATGAAGAAGTCCAAAAGTGAATAGAAAATATGGAACCTAAGGTTTTTTACAACCTTAAGACTCTAAGAAGGAAGTTTAATTTAATTTTATATGCAATTTGACATATTGGACACCAACAATAAAATCATTGAGGAATATACAGTCAGAATAATTTTAGAAATTGTAAAGTCTTCATTGTCTCCTGTGTCCCACTTCTTGATCAAATACATACTCAAAAAATCCCTAAAAAGGCACCGCATTTTGAATATTACCTGCCATGAATGAGGCAATGCAGATTCTTCATTTCTCAAGGATCTTTTCTCAGATCTTTTCATAAGTATTTCATGGAGAGCCCACGCCACAGCATATAAAGCATTATACATGTTATAACCCAAGATAGATGTTGTCATGTCCACAGGGTAAAAAGGTAAATCTTTCAGGGAGCCATTTGATAAATATAAATCTTGCTCTGGGGTATCTGGTTGATCTGAGCATTTCAAAGATGATGGCTTATGTGCTTGAAGAAAAGACTCCCGCATAAGTAAAGGAGATATAACCTTCCTGAGCAAACTCTCAAACCCAGGTATTGGACTAGTCAAGTGTGAAAAAAAGAGAGAAGCATGGAAAGTGAAACCATAAGAGTACCAGGCTCTTTTTGTAGTGTCTGAATGAGATGTGGCAATCCACACCTTCTTGGTTGGGAATAAAAATTCTGATGGGAGTCCCATAATTGTAAATGAGTCTGTCTCAGGATGGATGACAATGACTTTGACTTCTGAAATAAGGATCCTGGACTTGAAGGCCTCAGCTGTTTCCCTAATTTTTTTGTCACTGAGAGGGATCTTCTCTGTATAGGACACACAGACTCCATTCTTTTTCATTTCCTCTCTCATTTCCCTGAGGAATTCCTCACCTTTCAAATCATCAAAGACAATCAGACCTATCCAGTTCCACTGGAAATATACCAATAAGCGGACAATACCTCGGTGAAGAGAAGAGGACTTGTGGGCCATCTGATAGAGGGAAGGAAACTGGACTTTGTCAGCAAGACCGGGATCAAACGGACCATAAGTAATCTGGATGAGAAAAAAATATGGATGAGCAGATGCATGTTGCTGCTGAGAGAACTAAAGTAAAATACACTTATTCAAATGGGCATATTTATTGTTAGAAGAAAGTTTTAGATTTTATTGTAAAGTTTCTCATACATGAAAATTTCCCTCTGAAAATCTTTCCATTTATCTCTCGAAATCTATTTTTTATTCTCCAAGAGACTTCAGAACTTCTGCCCCGAAATTTGTTAACCATTACCACAATCTTTGGCCGGAACATTTCTCTCTTTGACAAAAAAACAGATATTCATGGACTGCACGAGAGGGCTGCTAAAAATTCAAATCATCTGTGACAAATAGTGTTTCAGAGCTGAGGGTCAGATATATACCCGCACATCACAGTAGGAAAGAATCTGCCTGTTCGGCGAAGGAGACTTATCCAATTTATCCTGCCATGCTCTGTTTGACCAGAATCAAGGAAAAATAATAATCCCAGCTTAGGATGCCTCTTCTCTAGACCAGACTTCCTGCTATGATATTATCTGACAACAAAGATGCTAGATGTATCCTTTCTCATGATTCCCTCAATTAGACAGTTCAGTCATGTTTCCACAAGGACATCTAGAGTTAATTCCTACTCTCTTTGAGCTTGTAAGTTTTTGTTTTTACTATTCTCCAAATATATGGTCAGGACTATTTATAGTTTCAATGTTAGTGAGACACCAAAGATCCCAACTGGTTTTTCTCCAAGGACCTTAAATACTGAATCTCAAATAATTAGTATTAAAAAAATTATAGTTAAATAATATTAAATTATACTTAAATAATGTTAGGTTCAATCAAGAGAGCTTTAAAATAAGATATGTGGATATAAATGGAGAGAGGCTTCCAGTCCTTCACCTTTTTATATGCACAGTTCCATATTTAAAACTGATCTCCATTTCCTTTAAATGAAACAATCTAAATTGTCATTATTTCTCTTCCATGAAATCATCCCTAATTTTCTTCTTGCTTCTGAACACACAAAACAGTCACTCATCTGACTGACCAGTGACAAAGTTCACTAAGCTGCTTAAACTACAGTGCTCAGAGAGGTCGCTTTTCAGTTTTGAAAAGATGAGGTGCTTTCTAAAATGTCGCTCCTTGCCCCGTATGTATCTCATTCCTTCTGTGCCCATTAATTGTTAGTTTCCTCTTTGAGAACAATGTCAGGAATGTTCGCAAACTCTTGTACATTCATAAATGTACTTGTGGAGTTCTTAGGACAGCTCAGTGGACAGGCTTCCCAGTGCTCCCCAAAACAAGCCCCTTATATATCAGTGCTCATGCTCAGTTTCCTTTTATAAATAATTTGCATTTCAATACATTCTGGACTAATAGTATTATGATTATGAAAAATGAAGGTCATAGAATGAGATGTAAAAGACTGAAAGATCATTCAACTTAAAGTCAAGAATGGTAAGATCTCATCAGTTCTCTTCCACCAGTGAATAGTGTCGTGTTGAGTAAACACTTAACCTTCTCCCATCATTATTGAAGTTATCTGTATAATGACCAAATATAACTAGTTTTGCTTTCAGATCCTTTCTTGGGTTGAAAGCTAATTGGCTTCTTGCCTTACAATAGGGTTGATATTCCAGGAGTTGTTAAATTTCCTTGATGATGAAAACAGCGGCTTTGTTCAGTCACTAGAGAGCTAAGCGGTTCTAAAAAGACCTAGATTAATTAGTATCAGTTAATCATGAGCTGCATGATAACAATTTAACTTTTCTCAGGCACAGTAGCCTCCACTGAAAATGGGAATTACAAGAATATCTTCATATGAGGTTATTGTGAAGATCGAACGAAATACATTTGTAAAACTTTTTTTATTTTTTATTTTTAAAAGTATACATAGATGCCTTTTATTTTACTGCTGCTGCTCCTGCTACATCTACCACTAGTCATACTGCTATGACTACGAGGCTGTACAGAAGAACAGAGAATCTATTAGGTTCTATCTCATTCACCTGGGGTAAATGGTAGAGGTCAAGCAGGCTCCCCATCTGAACAGAGAGAGCTGATGTGGCTCCTCCAATGACAGCCACAACCTTTCCTCTCTCTCTGCAGTTGTAATTAGGGATGAGCTGGTCTGTTCCAGACAGCCACCACAGGTAATTCTGTAAGGTGTTTTCTTCACTGGAATAGGAGTTGTACATACGGTATCCCAGGGAAATGTTGGGCAACAGTCTAGGATTCTTGTTAATTTCATGTAGAGTGAAGACCGGCATGAGGTATTGCTGGTAATTTTTTTCAATAGTTCTGGTGAATTAATGGTAAAGGTTACAGAACATTAAAACAACCTTCACACAGAATTCATTTCAGACATTTAGTCCAAACTAAGGAACAAAATAGCTGTTTAGCTCCTTCCATTTGAATTTAAACTAGCCTCTATCCATACACATTGTTCTACTATTCTTTTCTTTTTGTAAATTCTGAAAGTGTGAGGACTATTCGCTTTATGTCCTCAGGTAACTGCTTGCTTGAGCCATTCACACATTCCCCAAGAAGACTTGGATAGCTGTTGACTCTAGAAGCCTTAGAGTATAATGGAAGGAAGAAATAAGGTCCTGTGACATTATACCCACTTATATTCAATTTGCATCAAATTATCATCAGTGCTGACAATAAAGAGGCCTTGCCTTCTGCAGGGGGTGCAGTTCTCAAGGTAAAAATCAAATAATTCACAAAACAGAAAAGGGCATTTGATTTAGAACAGGATTGCTATTTAATGTTTCTAAATGGTGGGTGAAACTTCTCCCTCTAGGTCAAACCTCCCACTTTTCCTAGATGATGAACAAGAAATAGAATAAAAAGGATCATACTAAAGCATTTAAACGAGAACCAATAATTCATGTCATTTAATGGCCTTGTTTCTTAGACAAAATATACACAGTTGTTATAAAATATTTATAATTTATGACTATTGATTCATAGAGAATTTTTATTTGTAACTACAAAGAAAAGTATAAATAAAAAAGAATCCAGAGGGATTAAATAATGACATAAGGCTACAACAAGGTTCAGAAAAGAATTCTTATCTGCCAGAGAACCATTCAGTGAAACTCATGCTGTGTCTTCACAAGCAGAGCACAGAGTAAATAGCGGATCAGCTTCTCCTCTGATGTGACAGAGGACAATGATCCAGAAATCGGTGGAGGAGTCTGAAGTTTTTTGCTACAGCGCAGACTTACAAAAGGTTATACATGAGTGTTGCCTGGCTATATATTGAGATCCTGCCATGTAAAGGAGGGTTTTGCAAAGAGGGTTGATAGTGACAATGCATAAAACTAAGACTATGCAGCAGCAGCAGGAAGGTCAGGATGCCTTGAAAAATCCCAGAAAGTAAACACACACCCACCTGTCCTGGGTTCATGCAGTTAAGGAAGAGTTCGCTTGAGAAATTAAAGGATTCCCCCCTCACACCATCCCGAGAAAACAGAACTCTCCAGACATCACTGAGAGGGAACAGACATTTCCCAAAGCCATTTGCGAATCTGAAAACTTGCTGGCCTCCATCCTTTACAATTGTGTCTTTCCCCAATAAAAAGCTCAGTTTCCCAGGCTCAGTTTCAGGCTCCATCAGTCCTAACGTACTCGGTACATTTGAGATTCCCTAAGCTGGCACACGCTGACTTTCCTGACAACATGACTTTGACCAAAATGAAGAGAAAATAACGATAAATTCACTCACCCACAGGAAGGAGTAAACATAAGCTCATATTTCTGCTCATAAATGAGGTGGGAGGAGTAGAATTATCCCCAACCCTAAAATTTCCTGAAGAAGGGCTCCCATGGCTTCCTACAAGGGCTGCTCTCTGCTTGTCAGACAGGCAGAGCTGGGGAGGAGACGCAGCTTCCCTTCCTGGGAACGGGGCAGTTTCCCCTGGCTCAGGATCTGTACACTCAGCAATGACTCTGTCCTGGGACAGAAAGGCAGGGGCCCAAGCACTTCTGCTGCCTCAGGCCATTAACCCTTCACTATTTACATGAAGTCAGGATGGCCTAGAAGGGAGGGAGACAAAAGTCTGAGCCCGGCAGGGAGGGAGAAGCCTGGGCTCAGCCTGTTTGATGGGGAATGGGAAGGGAAAGGAGGGGAGGGGGGTTTTCTTTCTTCAGCTCTGACATTAAGGAGACAGAATGAAAGCGGCCAAGAAGATACAGACAGTAAGAGGCAGGGAGAGGGGAGAGTGCCCGACTCAGACTGAACAATGAGGACTTTTCCTGCATCCTCCCAGGGGGAATGAGCACAGACAGAGAGAGACACTCACTTATATTCCCTACAAGTCTTGTTAGGGGGACTCTGAAACCGGGCTGCTCCTGTTACGTTGCTCACTGCAGGTGAATATACGGGTAAAAAGAAGCCAATCTCCACATCTCCAGGGAGAGAATGCATGGGTTGCTCTTCATAGCAAAACTGCCCAGAACCTGGAAGCTGCAACAACAGACACACAGCAAGGGAAGGAAGGAGGTGAGAAATGCTTCTCACAATACAGGGCCACATGCCCCTGAACAGTAGCCAGAGCTTTAACTCTGAGGAAGTGGAGCGACTGCTCATGCTACGGCCAAGGCAGCTGCTTGAGTCAGGGACTGAGGAGGGACTTTTCCGCACCAGACACGACCTGTCTCTCTACAGAAGCCCGGGCTCTGATCTCCAGGTCACACTGGAGGAAACAGGGGGACATGTGCCAGGTCCATGTGCGAGACAAGGACAATGGTGCAGGATGAGTGACTGTTATATACTTTCTCTCTGTCTCCCGGTACATTTATTTTTAGACAATTATTGGGTCCACTCCTCTTATTCCATTTTCCACAGAGAAGTCTCAGTCTCAGAAGAATTCCGGGGACCGGACTGCCTGCGGCATCTCCAGCTGCCTCCCTGAGTCCAGGGGAAACCATAAGTGCAAAATCATATTTTGCCCTCTCTTTCCCTTGTGCCAAGTCAGGTTACATCCCAGACGTGCCTTTTGTGGGAAAATAGTTTTGTGACCTGAATTCAATCAAGCACCTGCGATGTAGAAAACTCATGAAATATTCTATTGTAGGTCACAAGATTTATTAAATCCTTCAGAGATGAGAATTTCCCTAAAAGGTTTGTGGCAGCCCTGTTTGTAGTGGCTAGAAACTGGAAACTGAGTGGATGCCCATCAGTTGGAGAATGGCTGAATAAATTGTGGTATATGAAAATTATGGAATATTACTGTTCTGTAAGAAATGACCAACAGGATGATTTCAGAAAGGCCTGGAGAGACTTACACGAACTGATGCTGAGTGAAATGAGCAGGACCAGGAGATCATTATATACTTCAACAACAATACTATATGATGATCAGTTCTGATGGACCTGGCCATCCTCAGCAATGAGATCAACCAAATCATTTCCAATGGAGCAGTAATGAACAGAACCAGCTATGCCCAGAAAAAGATCTCTGGGAGATGACTAAAAACCATTACATTGAATTCCCAATCCTATATTTATGCACACCTGCATTTTGGATTTCCTTCACAGGCTAATTGTACAATATTTCAGAGTCCGATTCTTTTTGTACAGCAAAATAATGGTTTGGTCATGTATACTTATTGTGTATCTAATTTATATTTTAATATATTTAATATCTACCGGTCATCCTGCCATCTGGGGGAGGGGGGGTAAGACGTGAAAAATTGGAACAAGAGGTTTGGCAATTGTTAATGCTGTAAAGTTACCCATACATATAACCCGTAAATAAAAGGCTGTTAAATAAAAAAAAAAAAGAAAGTAGAACCAACATCCAGAAGAGGCTAGTAAAAATCTTGACTCCATGTTATTTAGATATTGGTTGAGAGAAATGGGGACTTTTAGCTTGAAGAAAAAGTGGTAGGGACTTGAAATGTTTCTTGAAATATTTGAAAAAATAGAAGAGAGATAAAACATATTCTTTTGTGTGATTACATAGGTCAGAACTAAGAACAATGATTGAAAGTTGCAAGAAGATAAACTGAAATATAATGTTAAGTTAAAAAAAAGAAAATAAATCCTTACATTTGGGGCTATCCCAAAGTAAAATAGAAAAAAAAGAGAGAGAGAATTTCCCTAAAAGACTGTAAAATTGTAGCCTTGCTGCTCATCCAGGTCCCTGCACCAGGGTCCCTGTGAGCCAGGTCTCCTACTCCAGGCAAAGTGTCATCCATTTAGAAGAGTCATCGGAGAAAGTCCAGAGCTCATAGTTTTCCTGTGCTAGTGGGTCTCACTCTTTATGGAGGATTAGAACATCCATCTGTTAGAGGTGAAAGGAACCTCGGAGCTTCCTCAGTCCAGCATTTTGATGACAAATTTCCACTCTCCAACAACTAGAACAAAGACACCTGCAGGCCCATCTTCCCCACCTGAGAAGGTAGAAATCACAGGATCTACAGATACACTTTGCACTTTGGGCGATGGGAGCAAGGACTTCTGAAGTCCCAGAGACATTTGGAGGAAATCTTTCCTGAAATCTCTACTTTACAGATGAGAAATGACCCCCAGGAGGTTAGAATGACTCATCTGCCTTTACACAATATGGAGCAGAACAATCCTGAGATTTCACCCAGAAGCTAATTTCCTTCCTACTCCCAACCACTGCCCTTAGACAAGTTCCCAGGGGGAGTCCTGGCAGTCAGAAACCCTTTGGGCCAGAGCTTATGGCTCCAGCCTTCGGCCCTCCAGTCTGAGGGAGAAAAATGAAGAGAATCAAACAGGAAATACTTTGGTATATATGCCTTTGCCTTCTGGATCTCAGGTCATCTTCCTCACCTGATTATGTACGAGAAGGCAAAGGATCCTATAGCCAGACCTGGCAGGGACTTCAGAGACCTTGTGATGCTGGTTTGGTCCCTTCCTCCTCTGGATCTAGGAAATGGGCCTGGCAAGGTTCAGGCATTTCAGTCAGGTCTCATCTTCAGTGACCTCATTTTGAGATTTTCTTAGAGGACTTTGCAGCTCCCCCCCCCCACTTTGATGAAGTAACAAATAAATAAGGTGAAGGACTTGCCTTTAGTCACAAAGTGATTCCAGTAAGTGTCTGAGGCCAGATTTGAACTTGCCTCCTGTCCCCTAACTGTCCCTGTCCAATCTGAGACCCTTCCAATGGAAGATCCACTTTTGGCTCTTCAGGGAACTTGCCCCTCCCCATGGGGAGGTCGGGGTCCTCTCAGGGGCTCCTTCTTTCCCCTTTGAAGTAAATCTCAGGGAAAAAAATAACATTAAAACAAAGCTTCATTATGAAGTCGGGTCTCCCCAAAGTGCTCCTAGCAGAGGATACTGGGGGTATGAGGTGGGGCTTCATTTCATTATGCCATAGTTCTCTTTAACTGTTCTGATTCGGTTTCCCTGAACTAGTTTCCTTTGTCTCAGTTTCCATAACTGTTCTGTCAAATCCCCTTAGTCGTAAAAACCCACTCTGGTCCATTAAGATTGGGAACCATTTACTCTAAGGTTATAAATTGCTAGCAAGATAAACAAGAGAGCAGAACTCCTGACCCTCCCCTGTCCTCAAGAATTTACAATATCCCTCTAAAATATTCCAAGATACCTCACTGACATCTTTATCTCTGGGTATTCAGACACCCTGTCTCTGGGCTTTTAGGATTTGTGGTCTCCCCCAACCTGACAGAAACTTTCACACGCTTTTTGGTTCTTTGTCTTTAGAGAATATTTAAGAGGTTGGCTTTCTCCTATTGATTGCTGGATTCTTTGAGATGACAGTCTCCCCAGCCCTGGGACCAACCTGGATTCCTTGGTCCCAGTAAATCTTTATCTCTGTCTGACTGGATAATTTGAGACGAGAGTCCTGTTCAGTCAATTATGCTCTCCAATTAATAAAATATTAAAAAGCTCTTTAATCTCTCTCCTGCCTCAGTTTCTCTGGCATTACAATTTAACACACACACACACACGCACACACACACACACACACACACACTCACACTCATACACACACTCATACACACACACACACACACACACACAAGCACCAGAACATTGCCTGGGACATTTTGTGAATAAAGAAGCTATGGCAGACACCAGTGGTTTTTAAGGACTTTGTTTCCAGGTGGATTGATCTGGGATCCTGCTGGGAGCCCTTTGGGCAGGGAGACTTCAGGCAGCCCTCCCCCTCTGGCAGAGAACTCCTGGAATCCCACAGGACTTTGTTCCCTTTCACTCTGACCTTCCCCAGGAGCCCCCTTTAGCTGAGGATGTTGGGATGAATTTCTGGGAAAGACAAGGTGTGACTGAACCTCTGGGTTCTGAGGGGACCATTGCAGCCCATCCATCACACAGAAGACACAACGGCCATTCTGGCTAGAAAGGGGAACACATGACCCCCAGGGGGACGGGCAGCAGGGCAGCTGTCCCTTTCCTTCCCCACAGAGAAGGCCCAACAAGCAAGGGTTCAGAACCAGGCATCTGTGGTGCATCCAATAAGGGCCCATCCTCCTTCCTGGAAGGGAACGACTTTCCGGACGCTGCCTCCCCAGCGATCACAGCTTCTAAAGCAGAAGGAAACTGGGATTCCCGAGGGCTCAGGACTGCCTGTATCCGAACCCCAGATCCCGGCATCAATGGGAATACAAGGACAGGCCCCATTGCCCCTGCTTTGCCAGGGCTTCCTAAGCCCCTTTTTCACAGGCCTTGAGGCTGAATCCCCTCCCTGGGCCTCTTTGCCATTAGAGCCCATGACCAGGAGCTCACAGACCTCTGCTGTGGCATTTGGATCACACATTGATCCCACAGAGGGAGTTCTCAGCACAGGCTCCTTTGATCACCATCATTTGCCACCAGGGGGATCCCAGCTGATCCCTGTGACTGGCTGAGATCCCTGATCTCCCTGGGCCTCTTCTGGAGCAGGAGGGGTTGGACACAGGCCCTCTAAGGGCTCCTGGCTCCAGGTCCAGGATCTGGTGCAGCCTCAGGCAGAACAGGGGGGGCCTGAGGGAGGGGTCCAGGGCTCTCCATGGTCCTGCCCAAGTCTATTGTTCTCTGACCTCTGAGCTGGGAAGGGAGAGAGCCAAGCTAAGGGAGGGGCAAGGGCTGAGTCAGGAGCTCCAGGGACACCTGGCCTGAACAAAAGGGCAGCTAAGTGAGACAGTACATGGAGCTCAGGCCTGGAGCCAGGGAGAACCGAGTCCCACTGCAGCCTTAGATACCTGCTACCTGTGGGAGCCTGGGAAACCCCTGTGATTGCCTCGGTTTGCCCTGATGTAAAATGGGGTAATAAGAACACCTAATTCCTGGAGGTGCAGTGAGGATCAAATGAGATAATTGTGAAGCTCTTAGCACAGGGCCTGGCTCATAGGATGTGCTCCTTAAATAGTAGTTATTAGTATTAGTAGTAATGTGTTAATATCTGTAAATGGCTCAGCACAGTACCTGGTATTTAATGGGCCTGTATACATACTAGTTATTATTATAGCACAGGGGATCAAGCGGCTGGACATTCCCTGCACACTCGAGTTTCCAAGCACTTGGAATCTTGTGCGGTGTTTGTTCATTCTAGCAGCTCACCGTCCATGGGGGCCTCCTCATCCTGGGGCATTCTATAATGTCCAGGCTATCTCTCTGCACTGCCTCGGGATGATCCCAAATCGTTGGTCTTTAGTTGGAGAAGTGAAGGCCACACTGCTGTCTGCTCTCGGGATTTAACTATAAAGAGAGGAGTCAGAACTCCTTTTCAGACCCCTCAGCAGAATGAACTGTATGCAGTCATTCTAGCTCTTACTTATTATCCAGGAGATATAAATATAATATCTGAATCAGCCTATTCAGTAGGTGGGTACAAAAGAATTGCCACAGCCCAGAGAAAATTTGTAGCTTCTAATATATATCAGCTCTTTAAGGGACTTCAAGAGTAAGTGAGAGCAATCTGGAATTATGCCCAAAAAGTTATCAAACTGTGCATACCCTTTGATCCAGCAGTGTTTCTACTGGGCTTATACCCCAAGGAGATACTAAAGAAGGGAAAGGGACCAGTATGTGCCAAAATGTTTGTGGCAGCCCTGTTTGTAGTGGCCAGAAGCTGGAAACTGGCGGATGCCCATCAATTGGAGAATGGTTGGGTAAATTGTGGTATATGAATGTTATGGAATATTATTGTTCTGTAAGAAATGACCAGCAAGATGAATACAGAAGAAGCTTGGAAGAATTACATGAACTGATGCTAAGTGAAATAGGCAGAACCAAGAGATCATTATATACATCAACAACGATACTTGTAGAAATGTAATCTGATGGAAGTGGATTTCTTTGACAAGAGACCTAATTCAGTTTCAATTGATCAAATGATGGACAGAAGCAGCTACACCCAAGAAAAACACTGGGAAATGAATGTAAACTGTTTCATTTTGTTTTCTTCCTGGGTTATTTCTACCTTCTGAATCAATTCTCCCTGTGCAACAAGAAAACTGTTTGGATCTGCACCATTGTATCTAGGATATCTAGGACATATTCAACATATATAGGACCTTGCCATCTAGGGGAGGGTGGAGGGTGGGAGGGAAAAAAATCGGAACAGAAGTGAGTGCAAGGGATAATGTTGTAAAAAAAAATTACCCTAGCATGGATTCTGTCAATAAAAAGTTACTATAATAAAAAAAAAAGAAGGTGAGTTTAACAGAAATAAAAAAAAAGATGGATCACAAATTAAAAAAAAAAAAAAGAGTAAGTGAGAAAGCTTCCAGGTAAGATCTATATTTGCCGGTCCACTCTCCTAGTGGACTTCCAGGTCCTATTTTTCATTGAAATTCAAAGGCAAATTGTAGAGGGTCACAGTCAGTGGGGAAACTCTGGGTGAGGTATAAGACCCTTCAGCCCAGAGGGAAACCTACTGACAATGTCTGGTTCTGCTCCCCATCTCCCCTAAGGGCTCTCGGCCTTCCTGAGGAGTCAGGGGGCAGTGACACTCTGTGTGGAGATTGGGGCAGAGGGATACCAGGTGGCAAACTACAACAGCAAGTTGTTTATGTGGTCCCACGTGCTCAGAGTTGTTTTTGCTAATTATGTACAGGGGAAAGCCCCTGAAATAAATGGACTCCATTTCCCCTGGCCTGTGATCATAGATAACAGAATAGTGCTGGGTTATCTGTTAGCTGCCAAAGGTGGTGTACAGGTGGTTGGGACTTCATCTTGCTGGGTATAGAAATCACAACAGGTACTTACAAATGTTCATCATCTCCACCAGGCAGCCCAATGGATGGAAAATACAAGGCCCCAATTATTACCTATATGGTCATTATGAGATAAGTGGAAATCATTAATTGTTTCCTGCTGGTTCTTTGTACTTGTATTATTAGTTCATATCCGCATAATTTTTACTATTTTAAAAGTCATAATTTACTGCTTCCTTGACCTTGGCCCTGAGGTATATTTGCTCTAATTATAAGAAAAGAAAGGGGTAGGTGTTTATGGCCCAGACCCTTTGTCTTTGGAGAACTTTGCTAATCAATTCTGGCTGGGCTTCTGCATCTCCCCTGCAGGGGGCAGGCCTTCTGAGAAGTCAGGAGATGTGTCTATCCTTGCTGATTTCTAGTACCAAAAATCTCTGGAAGAGACAAGGTTACTGAGTTCTAAGAAACGTGTTTTGGAGGAATCTGCCAGACATTCTATTTTAGAAATTGACTCTAATTTATAAGAAATCAAATCATTCTCCAACTGATAAAAGGACAAATGATATGAACAGACAATTTTCAGATGAAGAAATTGAACTATTTCTAGTCATGTGAAAAGATGCTCAAATCACAATTGATTAGACAATGAAAATTAAGACAAGTCTGAGATACCACTAACACCTGTCAGACTTGTCTAGAATGACGGAAAAGATAGGGCAGAATGTTGGAAGGGATGTGGAAAACAGGGACACAAATACATTATTGATGGAATTGTGAACCATCCAACCATTCTGGAGAGAGATTTGGAACTATGCTCGAAAGTTATCAAACTGTCATACCCTTTGATCCAACAGTGCTACTACTGGGCTTATATCCCAAAGAGATCTTAAAAGGAGGGAAAGGGACCTGTGTTGCAAGAATGTTTGTGGTAGCCCCGTTTGTAGTGGCTAGAAGCTGGAAATTGAGTAGATGCCCATCAATTGGAGAATATCTGAATAAATTGTTAGTATATGAATGTTGTGGAAATTATTATTCAGTGAAATGACCAACAGGACAATTTTAGAAAGGCCTGGAGAGTTACACGAACTGATGCTGAGTGAAATCAGCAGGACTAGGAGATCATATACTTCAACAACAATTCTATATGATGATCAGTTCTGATGGACGCAGCCATCTCCAGCAATGAGATGAACCAAATCAGCTCCAATAGAGCAGTAATGAATTGAACCAGCTACACTCAGTGAAAGAACTCTGAGAGATGACTATGAACCATTACATAGAATTTCCAATCCTGTTATTTTTGTGCATTTTTGATTTCCTTCACAGGCTAATTGTACAGATTTCAAACTCTGATTCTTTTGTACAGCAAAATAATTGTTTGGACATGTATATTTATAGTTTATTTAATTTATACTTTAACATATT
Source organism: Sarcophilus harrisii (assembly GCF_902635505.1). Classification (NCBI taxonomy): domain Eukaryota; kingdom Metazoa; phylum Chordata; class Mammalia; order Dasyuromorphia; family Dasyuridae; genus Sarcophilus; species Sarcophilus harrisii. Next base: position 713,834,804 of record NC_045426.1, on the reverse strand, counting down.
TAACATGTATTGGTCAACCTGCCATCTGGGGAGGGTGGGAGGAAGGAGGAGAAAAATTAGAACAAAATGTTTGGCAATTGTCAATGCTGGAAAATTACTCATGCATATAACTTGTAAATAAAATGGTATAATAAAAAAAGAAAGAAAGAAAGAAAGAAAGAAAGAAACAAACAAACAAACAACTGGGAGTATGATTTCAGAAACGCCTGGAGAGACTTACATGAACTAATGGTAAGTGAAATGAGCAGAACCAGGAGATCATTATGCATGGCAACAAAAATCGATTCCCTGGGCCCAGAAGGCCTGGAGACAATGGGGCAGGGACCGTGTTCAGCTGCTACACAGGGTCCCTGATACTTAGCTCTTTGTCCTTGTAGGGGTCTTACCTCAGGAACTAAAGTGCTTGTATTGGTGGCAATGGAAGGAGCAGGAAGCCTTCCCGGCCACCAAAGGAGCAGGAGCATGCTTTGTGTAGGACACGGATGACGTCCTATATGCCCATTATGCTCGGGATATTGTACAGCAGATACTGAGACACAGCTTCTGCTCTGGGAATTGTCCGCGGATCCCAGGACCGGAGCTGCCCAACATGTCCAGGGAAAGGCTGTCCTGTCCTTGGCATGGCTTGGGCCCTTGGGATCTCTCTCACAGGGAGGGATGCAGGCTCTTATATCTACATGGGACGGTCAGTGGTCCAGCCCTGCTGACACTGGGTGAGTCCCCGGGCAGAGGGCGGAGGAAAGCTGCAGCACAAAGGACTCGTGTTGGGGCAAGGCACCCGGCCCAGTGCAGACAGGCCTGGGCCCCTCCAGGGTGGGACAGATGCCGTTCTTTCCCTGGTCAGTCTCCCAGAGCTGCCTGAGTCTGCAGGGGACAGTTCTGCTCTGCAAGACCTCTGCCCTGTCTGCAATCTTCCCTGGCAGGATTGGAGAGAGGAGCAACTCCAGGCCCAGTGCTGGGATCTATTAGGTGTGAGGGTCCCAGAAAAGGCGCCATTAAATTATCAAATAGAAAAGCCTCCCATGGACGCCCTTCTCTGTCATTTGACCCCAAGTCTTCCGGAAACATGTTACTGGACCCAAATCTACATCCAAGCCATTCCTGCAGACATTTCCACACTGACAATTCCCCCTCTTCCCATGCCCTTCCCCAACAAGACTTTTTGCCTAGAGACAATGGCACAAATACCAGGAGAAAGTCACCCCATGCCCCAATGCCATTCTTGGGAACATTCCAAGGGCAGAATAACTACCTCCCATGATCTCCCCATCCCGGGACCCTCCTCTCAGGGTTGGGTGCTCCGGTCTCCCAAAATGAGCAATCAGATTCCAGCCCAGCAGAGGGTAGTGAGGAGTTCCCTACTCAAGTATGAGACCACATGACCTCCTGGAGTGGGCAGCTCCCAGCAGGAGGAGGGAAGGCAATGACAAAGACAGGTCGTACTGGCATAGGTCAGAAAGGTGACCTTTGAGTTCCCAGAGCAGCCACTTACCACACACAAAAAGCCAGAAGCCCCGACCTGGGGAACCCTGCTCTTCTCTCACCAGTTTCCTCTTCTCCTTTTGCCAGACGCTTCGTTTTCTGCTTCTCCTGATGGATAACACGAGATATCTGCTGGCCTCCAGCGAGTACTTCCTGCATCGGGCCAAATACACAAATCCTCCGCCTGAGCTGTTCCTGCAGGCGGCACTGCCACTGCCAGTATTCAGATCCTTCCAATGACTAAGTGATCATCACATGTTAGAGGTGTGGGAGTTCTTTCTTTCTCATCCAGTCTGGGGCATAAAAACCAATCTGCCAGTGAGAAGCCACTCTGATCAAAAACAAACAAAAAAGATTGTCTCAAGTACTATACTTAGTAAGTTCTCAGGGTGTCTTTATCCCTTTCTTCTGTTTTGGAAGTAATGTTTTAATATCTCTATTAATCCACTGTAGCTTGTCCTTGGTGATTGAAAGGTTTCCCTGCAGACTGGGCCCTGAGACTGATTTCCTGAAGATTTCCCCTAAATCTACGTTCTGATGCCCAATGAAACCCTTTTCCACATTTTGGACATTTAGATATTGGTCTATTCTCTTATTTCCTTTCTGTCAGCACTGAGGCTTCATATGACTCGATTTTCCACAATGAAAACACTTTATTTCTCCTGACTTGTTCCCCTCCAATGCCTATACTGCAAAATCCCGAAATGCTTCCATCTTAGTTTTAGCATAAAATACATGAGTGCCTACTTGTGCACAACACCTAATTATTTCATCTAGAGATGCATCTTGAGAGAGACTTAAAATAATCTTTCTACAATCTTCATCAGCCTTCTCTTTTGCCACTTGCGATTAATAATTCATTAGCAGCCATCTCACCTACAGTTCTTGTAATCTCCCTATAAAATCTGCAAGTTACTCAAGTTGGACCTTGAGTTATTTTAGTAAATTATTCCCCTTTGTCTTACCAACCAGGGATGCTGCTCCATGCTCTTGACGCTGCAGCTGCTGTTTGTTCCTAAGCACCTATTGGGTAGTGAATTTCTCTCAAAGTATCAGCGTAATCACCTGCTCCTGCTAATTGATCCACAGTAACTTGCACTTGAATCTGGCATCCTAGTCCTTTGTTCCTGGACTTGGCATAATTCCCTGAATTCAGACATTAATTGGCAAGTTTGTCCCAGTTCTAGAAAGTTTTTGCTCTGCTTTTGTGATGAATAGATGTTAATATTTCATAAGCCAAATCATCTAATAACATGCTCACCTACGGTAATGTGGCTCCTTATTGAGAAGAAGATTTTTTCTTAATCTTTCAATATACTAAGGGCAAAAGGAGCGTGTTGGTGCCATTTCTCACCTGGCCGGCATTTGGATCTTATTCCTTTATAACAAGAAAGCTTGCTAAGAGGTTCCCAATGTATTCTCCACTTTCTTTTGCTTTCATAAGGGCTATTTCTAATCGTGAATATTGAGGATATTCCTCGATTGCTGCATTTTGACAGCCTTCCAAAACACTGGTGCTGAATCTTAAAGGCAGGGGTGGGGGGGGGGGTTGAGTTAGGGTTCTGAAATAGAAAGAGGAGGCAACTGCTGTGGAGTAAAGAAAGGAGTACTTCACCTTTGAGCACTATTTTGAACTCTTACCTTCCTCTTTTTTCTCCTTTCTTCTCCAGCGGAACGTCCCTGGTGCCTCCAGCCTGCTCTCCGGTGCTGCAATACTCACTGCCATGTATAAACTGCCCACTATGTGCCAGGAACTGGGCTGAGCCATTTACAGATATTAACTCATTGACTACTAATATTAATAACTACTATTTATGGAGCACATCCTATGAGCCAGGCCCTGGGGTAAGGGCTTCACAATTGCTTCATTTGACCTCATTGCGCCCTAGGAGTTAGGTGCTGTTATTACCTTATTTTACATCAGGGCAAACTGAGGCAATCACAGGGGTTTCCCAGGGTCCCATAGGCGGCAGGTGCCTAAGGCTGCAGTGGGACTCGGTTCTCCATGTACTGTCCCACTGAGCTGCCCCTTTCTTTGGGCCGGGTGTCCCTGGAGCTCCTGACTCAACCCTTGCCCTCCCCCCTTAGCTTGGCTCTCTCCCTTCCCAGCTCAGGGGTCAGAGAACAATAGACTTGGGTAGGACCATGGAGAGCCCTGGGCCCCTCCCACAGGCCCCCCCTGTTCTGCCTGAGGCTGCACCATATCCTGGACCTGGAGCCAGGAGCCCTCAGAGGGCCCGAGTCCAATTCCTTCTGCTCCAGAAGAGGCCCAGGGAGGTCAGGGATCTCAGCCAGTCACAGGGATCAGCTGGGATCCCCCTGGGGGCACATGATGGTGATCAAAGGAGCCTGTGCTGAGAACTCCCTCTGTGGGATCAATGTGTGATCCAAAGGCCACAGCAGAGGTCTGTGAACTGCCGGTCATGGGCTCTAATGGGAAAGGGGCCCAGGGAGGGGATTCAGCCTCAAGGCCTGTGAAAAGGGGCTTAGGAAGCCCTTTGTTTTTGAAGCCTTTTGCTTAGGAAGCAAAGCAGGGGCAATGGGGCCTGTCCTTGTAGATTGTTCCCATCGATGCAGGGATCTGGGGTTGGGATACGGGCAGTCCTGAGCCCTCGGGAATCCCAGTTTCCTTCTGTTTTAGGAGCCATGATCCCTGGGGAGGCAGCGCCCGGAAAGTCGTTCCCTTCCAGGAAGGAGGATGGGCCCTCATTGGATGCACCACAGATGCCTGGTTCTGAGCCCTTGCCCGTTGGGCCTTCTCTGTGGGGAAGGAAAGGAACAGCTGCCCTGCTGCCCGTCCCCCTGGGGGTCGTGTTCCCCTTTCTAGCCAGAATGGCCGTCGTCTCCTCAGTGTTCTGGATGGGCTGCAAGGGGCCCCTCAGAACCCGGAGGTTCAGTCACACCTTCTCTTTCCCAGAAATTTATCCCAACATCCCCAGATAAAAGGGGGTCCTGGGGAGGGTCAGAGTGAAAGGGAACAAAGTCCTGTGGGATTCCAGGAGTTCTCTGCCGGGGAGGGGGGGGAAGGGAAGGCTGCCTGAAGTCTCCCTGCCCAAAGGGCTCCCAGCAGGATCCCAGATCAATCCACCTGGAAACAAAGTCATTGAAAACCACTGGTCTCTGCCATAGCTTCTTTATTCACAAAATGTCCCAGGAAATGTTCTGATGCTTGTGTGTGTGTGTGTGTATGAGTGTGAGTGTGTGTTAAATGAAGTCCTCCTCATTCCCCCAGTATCCTCTGCTAGGAGCACTTTGGGGAGTCTCTACTTCATAATGAAGCTTTGTTTTAACGTTATTTTGTCCCTGAAATTTGCTCCAAAGTGGGAAGAATGAGCCCCTGAGAGGACCCCGACCTCCCCATGGGGAGGGGCAAGTTCCCTGAAGAGCCAAAAGTGGATCTTCCCTTTGAAGGGTTTCAGTTTGGACAGGGACAGGAGGGGACAGGAGGCAAGTTCAAATCTGGCCTCAGGCACTTACGGAATCACTTTGTGACCCAGGGCAAGTCCTTCACCTTATTTGCTTCAGTTACTTCATCAATCAAAGGAGGGGGAGGGGGAGCTGCAAAGCCCTCTAGGAAATCCTCAAAATGAGGTCACTGAAGATTAGATCTGACTGAAATGCCTGAACCTTGCCGGGGCCATTTCCTAGATCCAGAGAAGGAAGGGACCAAATTCGCACCAGGAGGTCTCTGAGGTCCCTGCAATTCTGGCTATAGGATCCTTTGCCTTCTTGTACTTAATCAGGATGGGAAGATGGCCTGGGATCCAGGACGCAAAGGCATATATACCAAAGTATTTTGTATTTGATTCTCTTCATTTTGCTCCCACAGCTCTGACTGGTTTTCACAGCCAGGAGCAGCATCCCTTCCCCCAGGACTAACCTGATCTCTCTTTTTTTTTTTATTTAATAGCCTTTTTTTTACAGGATATATGCATGGGTAACTTTACAGCACTAACAACTGCCAAACCTCTTGTTCCAATTTTTCACCTCTTGCCCCCCACCCCCTCCCCTAGATGGCAGGATGACCAGTAGATGTTAAATACATTAAAATATAAATTAGATACACAATAAATATACATGACCAAAATGTTATTTTGCTGTACAGAAAGAATCAGACTCTGATATATTATACAATTAGCTTGTGAAGGAAATCAAAAATGCAGGTGGGCATAAATATAGGGATTGGGAATTCAATGTAATGGTTTTTAGTTATCTCCCAGAGTTCTTTTCCTGGGCATAGCTGGTTCAGTTCATTACCGCTCCATTGGAAATGATTTGGTTGATCTTGCTGAGGATGGCCAGGTCCATCAGAACTGATCATCATATAGTATTGTTGTTGAAGTATATAATGATCTCCTGGTCCTGCTCATTTCACTCAGCATCAGTTCATGTAAGTCTCTCCAGGCCTTTCTGAAATCATCCTGTTGGTCATTTCTTACAGAACAGTAATATTCCATAATATTCATATACCACAATTTATTCAGCCATTCTCCAACTGATGGACATCCATTCAGTTTCTAGCCACTACAAAAAGGGCTGCCACAAACATTCGTGCACATACAGGTCCCTTTCCCTTCTTTATAATCTCTTTGGGATATAATCCCAGTAGTAACACTGCTGGATCAAAGGGTATGCACAGTTTGATAACTTTTTGAGCATAGTTCCAAACTACTCTCCAAAATGGTTGGATTCGTTCACAACTCCACCAACAATGAATCAATGTCCCAGTTTTCCCACATCCCCTCCAACAATCATCATTATTTTTTCCTGTCATCTTAGCCAATCTGACAGGTGTGTAGTGGTATCTTAGAGTTGTCTTAATTTGCATTTCTCTGATTAATAATGACTTGGAGCATCTTTTCATATGACTAGAAATAGTTTCAATTTCTTCATCTGAGAATTGTCTGTTCATATCCTTTGACCATTTTTCAATTGGAGAATGGCTTGATTTTTTATAAATTAGAGTTAATTCTCTATATATTTTGGAAATGAGGCCTTTATCAGAACCTTTGACTGTAAAAATATTTTCCCAGTTTATTGCTTCCCTTCTAATCTTGTCTGCATTAGTTTTGTTTGTACAAAAACTTTTCAGTTTGGTATAATCGAAATTTTCTATTTTGTGATCAGTAATGATCTCTAGTTCTGCTTTGGTCATAAAGACCTTCCCCTTCCACAGGTCTGAGAGGTAAACTATCCTGTCTTCCTCGAATTTATTTATAATCTCATTCTTTATGCCTAGGTCACGAACCCATTTTGACCTTATCTTGGTGTACGGTGTTAAGTGTGGATCAATGCCTAGTTTCTGCCATATTAGTTCCTAATTTTCCCAGCAATTTTTGTCAAACAGGAAGTTCTTATCCCAAAAGCTGGGGTCTTTGGGTTTGTCAAACACTAGGTTGCTATACTTGTTGACTGTTTTGTACTTTGAACTTAACCTATTCCACTGATCAACTAGTCTATTCCTTAGCCAATACCAAATGGTTTTGGTAACTGCTGCTCTATAATATAATTTTAGATCTGGTACAGCTAAGCCACCTTCATTTGATTTTTTTTTCATTAATTCCCTTGAAATTCTTGACCTTTTGTTTTTCCATATGAACTTTGTTGTTATTTTTTCTAGGTCATTAAAAGAGTTTTTTGGGATTCTGATGGGTATAGCGCTAAATAAATAGATTAGGTAATATTGTCATCTTTATTATATTTGCACGCCCTATCCAAGAGCATTTAATATTTTTCCAATTGGTTACATCAGACTTAATTTGTGTGGAAAGTGATCTGTAATTTTGCTCATAAAGTTTCTGATTTTCCCTTGGCAGATAGATTCCTAAATATTTTATATTATCAGTAGTTACTTTAAATGGAATTTCTCTTTGTAACTCTGACTGTTGGATTTTGTTAGTGATATATAAGAATGCTGATGACTTATGTGGGTTTATTTTATAACCAGCAACTTTGCTAAAGTTGTGGATTATTTCTAATAACTTTTTAGTAGAATCTCTGGGGTTCTCTAAATATACCAAATATACCAGATATCGTCGGCAAAGAGTGGTAATTTGGTTTCCTCATTGCCTATTCTTATTCCTTTCATCTCTTTCTCAGCTCTTATTGCCAAAGCTAGCGTTTCTAATACAATATTAAATAGTAACGGTGATAGTGGGCAACCTTGTTTCACTCCAGATCTTATTGGGAATGGTTGCAGTTTGTCTCCATTACATATGATGCTTACTGATGGTTTTAAATAGATGCTGCTGATTATTTTAAGGAAAAGTCCATTTATTCCTATACTCTCAAGTGTTTTTAATAGGAATGGATGTTGGGTTTTGTCAAATGCTTTTTCTGCATCTATTGAGATGATCATATGGTTTTTCTTAATTTGGTTGTTAATATGGCCAATTATATTGATAGTTTTCCTAACATTGAACCAGCCCTGCATTCCTGGTATAAATCCTACTTGATCATAGTGTATTATCTTGGAGATGATTTTCTGTAGTCTTTTTGCTAATATCTTATTTAAGATTTTAGCATCAATATTCATTAGGGAGATTGGTCTATAATTTTCTTTCTCTGTTTTCAGCCTACCTGGTTTAGGTATCAGTACCATGTCTGTGTCATAGAAGGAATTTGGTAGGACTCCTTCATTCCCTATTTTATCAAATAATTTATATAGCATTGGGGCCAATTGTTCTTTAAATGTTTGGTAAAATTCACATGTAAATCCATCTGGTCCTGGGGATTTTTTCTTAGGGAGTTGTTTAATTGCCTGTTCTATTTCTTTTTCTGAAATGGGACTATTCAAGCAATTTACTTCCTCCTCTGTTAGTCTGGGAAGTCTATATTTTTGGAGGTAGTCATCCATTTCACTTAGGTTATCAAATTTATTGGCATAAAGTAGAGCAAAATAACTCCTTATTATTTCTCTAATTTCCTCTTCATTGGTGGAAAGTTCTCCCTTTTCATTTTTAAGACTACTAATTTCATTTTCTTCCCTCCTTTTTGTAATCAGATTTACCAAAGGCTTATCTATTTTATCGGCTTTTTCATAGAACCAACTCTTAGTTTGATTAATTAGTTCAATAGTTTTTTTACTTTCAATATTTTTAATTTCTCCTTTTAATTTTAGAATTTCAAATTTAGTATTTGATTGGGGGGTTTTAATTTGGTCTTTTTTTTTGTTTTTTTAGTTGCAAGCCCAATTCATTAATCTTTTCTTTCTCTGTTTTATTTAAGTAAGCCTCTAAGGATATAAAATATAAACTGGTCTCTTGAACAGGAATCACTGAGCAAAGTGGCCCCCTCTCAGGCATTCTCGTGCCTCCCCTCAGACTAGAGGACTGAAGTGGGGAGCCATAAGCTCTGGTCCAAAGGGTTTCTGACTGCAAGAACTCCCCCTGGGAACTTGTCTAAGGACAGTGGTTGGGAGTAGGAAGGGAATTGGCTTCTGGGAAAAATCTGAGGATTGTTCTACTCCATATTGTGTAAAGGCAGACGAGTCATTCTAATCTCCTGGGGGTCATTTCTCATCTGTACAGTAGAGATTTCAGGAAAGATTTCCTCCAAATGTCTCTGGGACTTCAGAAGTCATTGCTCCCATCGCCCAAAGTGCAAAGTGTATCTGTAGATCCTGTGAGTTCTACCTTCTCAGGTGGGGAAGATGGTCCTGCAGGTGTCTTTGTTCTAGTGGTTGGAGAGTGGAAAAATGTCAGTAAAATCCTGAACTAAGGAACTTCTGAGGTTCCTTTCACCTCTAACAGATGGATGTTCTAATCCTCCATAAGGAGTGAGACCCACTAGCAGAAGAAAACTATGAGCTCTGGACTTTCTATAATGACTCTTCAAAATGGATGACACTGTGCCCTCAGCAGGAGACCTGGCTCACATGGACCCTGGTGCAGGGACCTGGATGAGCAGCAAGGCTACAATTTTGCAGTTTTTCATGGAAATTCTCATCTCTGAAGGATTTAATAAATCTTGTGATGTGAATATTACATGAGGTTTCTACATCACAGGTGATTGAATTCAGGTCACAAAACTATTTTCCTACAAAAGGCACGACTGGGATGTAGCCTGACTTGGAACAAGGGAAAGAGAGGGCAAAATATAATTGTGCACTTATGGTTTCCCCTGGACGCAGGGACGCAGCTGGAGATGCCGCAGGCAGTCCGGTCCCCGGAATTCTTCTGAGACGGAGACTTCTCTGTGGAAAATGGAAGAAGGGGAATGGACCCAATAATTATCTAAAAATAAATGTACCGGAAGACAGAGAGAAAGTATATAAGGGTCACTCATCCTGCACCATTGTCCTTGTCTCGCACATGGACCTGGCTGATGTCCCCCTGTTTCCTCCAGTGTGACCTGGAGAGCAGAGCCCGGGCTTCTGTACATGGACAGGTCGTGTCTGGTGCAGAAAAGTCCCTCCTCAGTCCCTGACTCAAGCAGCTGACTTGGCTGTAGCATGAGCAGTCGCTCCACTTCCTCAGAGTTAAAGCTCTGGCTACTGTTCAGGGGGATGTGGCCCTGCCTTGTGAGAAGCATTTCTCACCTCCTTCCTTCCCTTGCTGTGTGTCTGTTGCTGCAGCTTCCAGGATCTGGGCAGTTTTGCTATGAAGACCAACAACCCATAGGTTACATCCCTGGAGATGTGGAGATTGGCTTCTTTATTCCCCTATACTCACCTGCAGTGAACAACGTAACAGGAGCAGCCCGGTTTCAGAGGCCTCCTAACAAGGCTTGTAGGGATTTTGAGTAAGTGTCTCTATGTGCCTGTGCTTATTCCCACTGCAAGGATGCAGAAAAGTCCTCATTGTTCAGTCTGAGTCGGGCACTCTCCCCTCTCCCTGCCTCTTACTGTCTGGATCTTCTTGGCAGCTTTCATTCTGTCTCCTTAACGTCAGAGCTGAAGAGAGAAAACCCCCCTCCCCTCCTTTCCCTTCCCATTCCCCATCAAACAGGCCGAGCCCAGGCTTCTCCCTCCCTACTGGGCTCAGTCTTTTGTCTCCCTCCCTTCCCTCAATTCACATAAATAGTGAAGGGTTAATGGCCAGAAGCAGCTTCTAGAAGTGCTCGGGCCCCTGCCTTTCTATCCCAGGACAGAGTCATTGCTGAGTGTACAGATCCTGAGCCAGGGGAAACTGCCCCGTTCCCAGGAGGGGAAGCTGGGTCTCCTCCCCAGCTTTGCCTGTCTGACACCCAGAGAGCAGCCCTTGTAGGAAGCCATGGGAGCCCTTCTTCAGGAAATTTAGGATTAGGGATAATTCTCCTCCTCCCACCTCATTTATGAGCAGGAAATATGATCTTCTGGTTACTCCTTCCAGTGGGTGAGTGAATTTATCGTTATTTTCTCTTCGTTTTGGATGAAATCATGTTGTCATGAAAGTCAGCGTGTCCCAGCTTAGGGAATCTCAAAGGTACCGAGTACGTTGGGACTGATGGAGCCTGAAACTGAGCCTGGGAAATTTGCTTTTATTTGGGAAAGACAGAATTGTGCGGGATGGCGGCCAGCAAGTTCTCAGACTCGCAAATGGCTTTAGGAAATGCCTGTTCCTCCCAGTGATGTCTGGAGAATTCTGTTTTCTCCAGGTGGTGTGAGAGGGGCTGCTTTTAATTTCTCAAGCTAACTCTTCCTTAACTGCATGAACCCGGGACAGTTTGCTTTTCTAGGTGTGTTTACTTTCTAGGATTTTTCAAGGCATCCTGACCTTCCTGCTGCTGCTGCATAGTCTTAGTTTTATGCATTGTCACTATCAGCCCTCTTTGCAAATCCCTCCTTTACATGGCAGGTTCTCAGTATATAGCCAGGCAAAACTCATATATAACCTTTTGTAAGTCTGCGCTGTAGCAAAAAACTTCAGACTCCTCCACCGATTTCTGGATCATTGTCCTTTGTCACATCAGAGGAGAAGCTGATCCGCTATTTACTCTGTGCTCTGCTTGTGAAGACACACCATGAGTTTCACTGAATGGTTCTCTGGCAGATAAGAATTCTTTTCTGAACCTTCTTGTAGCCTTATGTCATTATTTAATCCCTCTGGATTCTTTGTTCCTGTGAATCTTTCTTTGTAGTTACAAATAAAAATTCTCTATGAATCAATAGTCATAAATCATAAATATTTTATAGCAATTGTGTATATTTTTGTCTAAGAAACAAGGCCATTAAATGGTATAAATTATTGGTTATTCCTTTAATGCTTTAGTAGGCTTCTTTTTATTCTATTTGTTGTTCATCATCTAGGAAAAGTGAGAGATTTGACCTAGAGGGAGAAGTGTCACCCACCATTTTGAAACATTAAATAGCAATCCTGTTCTAAATCAAATGCCCTTTTCTGTTTCATGAATTATTTCATTTTTACCTTGAGAACTGCACCCCATGCAGAAGGCAGGGCCTCTATATTGTCAGCACTGATGATAATTTGATGGAAATTGAATATAAGTGGGTATAATGTCACAGGACCTTATTTCTTCCTTCCATTATACTCTAAGGCTTTAGAGTCAACGGCTATCCACGTTTTCTTGGGGAATGAATGAATGGCTCAAGCAAGAGAGTTATTTGAAGACATAAAGCCAGTAGTCCTCACCCTTTAAGAAATTACAAAAATAAAAGAATAGGGGAACAATGTGTATGGATAGAGGCTAGTTTGAATTCAAATGGAAGGAGCTAAACAGCTATGGCAGCCCTTAGTTTTGACTAAATGTTGGGAAAGTCCATCTTCTGAAATGAATTCTGTGTCAAGGTTGTTTTAATGTTCTGTAACCTTTACCATTAATTCACCAGAACTATTGCAAAAAATTACCAGCAAATCTTCATGCCTGCCTTCACTCTACGTGAGATTAACAGGAATCCCAAACTGTTGCCCAACATTTCCCTGGGATACCGTATGTACAACTCCTATTCCCTTGAAGAAAGGACCTTGGAGAGCTACCTGTGGTGGCTGTCTGGAACAGACCAGCTCATCCCTAATTACAACTGCAGAGAAAGAGAAAAGATTGTGGCTGTCATTGGAGGAGCCACGTCAGCTCTCTCTGTTCAGATGGGGACCCTATTTGACCTCTACCATTTAACCCAGGTGAATGACATAGAAACTAATAGATTCTCTGTTTTTCTCTACAGCCTAGTGGGCATAGCAGTAGGACTGAAAGTAGATGTAGCAGGAACAGCAGCAGCAAAACAAAATACATCTATGTATACCTTTAACAATTAGAAAAGATATTTTACATATGCATTTCTTTTTATCTTCACAATAAACTCATAATGAAGATATTCTTCTAACTCTCAATTACACTGGAGACTATTGTGACTGAGAAAAGTTAAATTGTTATCATGCAGCTAATGATTGACTGTGATACTAATTAATCTAGGTCTTCTTAGAACAGTTTAACTCTCTAGTGACTGAACAAAGCCATTGTTTTCATCCTCAGGAATTTTGAATAACTCCTGGAATATCAACCATATTGTAAGCCAAGAAGCCATGTAGCTTTCAACCCAAGAAAGGATCTGAAAGAAAAATTAGTTGTATTTGCTCATTGTAAAGATAACTTCAATAATGACTGGAGAAGTTAAAGTGTTAACTCAACATGACACAATTCACTGGTGGAAGAGAAGTGATGAGATCTTACCATTCTTGACTTTAAGTTGAATGATCTTTCAGTCTTTTACATCTCATTCTATGAGTTTCTGTTTTCATAATCATAATACTATTAGTCCAGAATTTATTGAGATGAGAATTATTTATAAAAGGAAACTGAGCATGAGCACTGATGTATAAGGTACTTGTTTTGGGGAGCACTGGGAAGCCTGTCCACAGAGCTGTCCAAAGAACTCCATAAGTACATTTACAAATGTCCAAGAGTTTGAGAACATTCCTAATACTGTTCTCAAAGAGGAAACTAACACTTAATGGGCACAGAAGGAAAGCAGAAACATAACAGTGCAAGGAGCAACGTTTCAAAAAGCACCTCATCTTTTCAAAACTGAAAAGCGACCTCTCTGAGCACTGTAGTTGAAGCTGCTTAGTGAACTTTGTCACTGGTCAGTCAGATGAGTGACTGCTTTGGGGATGAAAATTAGGGATGATTTCATGGAGAAAAGCAATGAAAATTTAGATTATTTCATTTAAAAGAAATGGAGATCAGTTTTGAATATGGACCTATGTATATAAAAATGTGAAGGACTAGAAGCCTCTCCATTTATATCCACATTTCTTATTTTAAAGATTGATTGAACCTAAGATTATTTAACTACAATTTAACATTATTTAACTATAATTTCTTTAATATTCAATATTTCAGATTCTATATGTAAAGCCTTTGGAGAAAAACCAGTTGGGATCTTTGGTGTGTCACTAACATTGAATGATTGTATATAAATAGTACTGACCATTGGAGAATAGTAAAAACAAAAACTTACAAGCTCAAAGAGCATAGGAATTAACTCTAGATGTGCTTGTGGAAACATGACTGAACTCTCTAATTGAGGGAATCATGAGAAAAGGTACATCTAGCATCTTTGTTGCCAGATAATATAATAGCAGGAGTCTGGTCTAGAGAAGAGGCAACCTAAGCTGGAATTATTATTTTTACTTGATTCTGATCAAATGGAGCATGGCAGGATAAGTTGAATAAGTCTCCTTTCCAAAACAGGCAGATTCTTTCCTACTGTGGTGTGGGTATATACCCTCAAATCTGAAACACTCTTTGTCATAGATGATTTAAATTTTTAGCAGCCCTCTTATGCAGTCCATGAATATCTGTTTTTTTTGTCAATGAGATAAATGTTCTTGCAAAAGATTGTGGTAATAGTTAACAAATTTTGGGGCAGACGTTCTGATGTCTCGTTGAGAGCAAACAATACATTTCAAGAGATAAATGGAGAAACTTTCAGAGGGAAATTTTCATCTATAATAAACTTTACAATAAAATCTAAAACTTTTTTCTAACAATAAACATGCCAGTTTGGCTAAGTATATTTTACTTTAGTTCTCACAGCAGCAGTGTGCACCTGCTCATCCATATTTTTTTTCTCATCCAGATTACTTATGGTCCATTTGATCCCAGTCTTGCTGACAAAGTCCAATTTCCTTCCCTCTATCAGATGGCCCACAAATCCTCTTCTCTTCACCGAGGAATTGTCCTCTTATTGGTATATTTTCATTGGAACTGGATAGGTCTGATTGTCTTAGATGATATGAGAGGTGAGGAATTCCTCAGGGAAATGAGAGAGGAAATGAAAAAGAATAGAGTCTGTATGTCCTTCACAGAGAAGATCCCTCTCAGTGACAGAAAAAAAAGGGAGACCTCCGAGGCCTTCAAGTCCAGGATCCTAATTTCAGAAGTCAAAGTCATTGTCATCCATCCCGACACAGATTCATTTACAATTATGGGAAAGCTACCAGGATCTTTATTCCCAACCAAGAAGGTGTGGATTGTCACATTTCATTCAGACATTACATCAAAAGCTTTGTACCATTATGGCTTCCCTTTCCATGCTTCTCTCTTCTTTTCACACTTGCCTAGTCCAATACCTGGGTTTGAGAGTTTTGTCAGGAATTTTATACCTCCTTTAAGTATGAAGATTGGTCTTCTTGAAGCACATAAGCCATCACCTTTGAAATGCTCAGATCAACCAGATATCCCAGAGCAAGATTTATATTTTCCAAATGCATCCATGAAACATTTACCTTTTTACCCTATGGAAATGACAACATCTACCTTGAGTTACAACATCTACAATGCTTTATATGCTGTGGCGTGGGCTCTCCATGAAATAGTGATGAAAAGATCCGAGAAAAGGTCCTTGGGAAATGAAGAATCTGTATTGCCTCACCCATGGCAGGTAATATGGAAAGTGTGGTGCCTTTTCAGTGATGATTTTTTGAGTATGTATTTTAGCAAGAAGTGGGACACAGGAGACATGGAAGACTTTTCAATTTCTAAAATTATTCTGATTGTATATTCCTCAATGATTTTATTGTTGGTTTCCAATATTTGTCAAATTGCATATAAAGCTAAAATTAAACTTCTTTCCTAGAGTCTTAGAGATGTAAATAAACTTACGTTTTATATTTCCTATTCAGTTCTGGACTTTTTTTTATCATAACTATTTGAAGGCCCTTTATTTCATTGGGAACCCATTTTTTTCCCCTGAAGGACTGAACTCAGGTTTTCTGGGTAGGTGATCCTTACTTGTAAGCCAGATCCTTTTTTGTGAATTTATCCTATTCTAAGCACTCTGATCTTTCAATATAGAAGGTGAGGGCTCTTTTGTCATCCTGACTGTATCTCCAACAAATAGATGTGCTTTTTTCTGCATCCTTGCACTATTTGCTTCTTCCCCTTGGAGATCTAGAATTGGGTTAAAATATCCCTGGTAATTTCCTCTGGGGATCTTTTTCAGTATCTGATTTATGGCTTCTTTCATACTCTATTTCACCTACATTTTCTAGAATACAGGAGAAATTTACTTGACACTTTCTTGAAAGATAGAATCCATGTGCTTTTTGATTGTAGAACTGATGTAGTCTCATAATGTTAAATGCTCTCTCTTCTATCAGTTTTCCATTTCAGCATTTTCTATTGGGATATTGTGTATTATTTTCCATTCTTTTTCCTTTTGGCTTTTTCTTTTATTTCTCAAGGTGTCATTACGTTCTACCTTCTTAGTTCTAATTTTTAAGGAAATATTCTCCTCAGTAGTCCTCTATATTTCCTGTTCAATTTATCCAATTCTGATTTTTAAAGCATTTTTCTCCTCTATTGTCTTTTTCTGCTTTCTTTTACATCTCTCTCATTTCTCTTCATAGTGTTGTCTGTCCCCTTTTGAAATTTTTTAACTCTTCTGTGACTTTAGACCAATTCTTACTTAGGTTGCAGATTTAGTTGATAAAGGAGTTTTGACTTTGTTATTTTCTTCTTAGTATGGATTTCTCATCTTCCTGTTCATCACAATAATTTTCTATAATCAGAACCATTTTCTGTTGTTTACCAATTTCCCCAAGCTATTATTTGACTTTACCGGTGTATTACAGTAGTGCCCTGTTTCTAGGGTAAATGGGCCAATGGCTCAAGCTTCAGGAATTTGTACAGCTATGTTCAGAGATTCTTCAAGGGAGCTGGATGTTTCACTTTTTCCAAGGTTGTCTGACCTTAGAAGAAATGTGTTCATTAATGTCCTGGCCCCTATTCTGTTCTATGAGTTACCACAAGCACTTTTAACTGCCCTGCAACTGTGAGAAGATCCATATTCCGCTGCTGCTAAATGTTGTCCTGTGCTAGTTCTCTTCCTCTCTCTCACACTGTGAGCCAGGAAGGTGTGCTCCATTTGGGTACTTGCAAAGCAATTGAGTTCTGTCCCAGGGCTTTAAAAGAGACTCCTGTAATACCTTCTGACAAGCTCTTCAACCCTATTAACATCTGTGCTCCAAGCACTCCTACAATGGCTGCCACATCTGCTGTTTTTTCAGGCGCTGTGTATGCAGTGGCTGCTGTATTAGCTACTGGTTTACACCAAGTGCTTTGAATATCACACAAATAGTTTGATAGTTTATCCTGGAGATGGGAGAAAACCACTGGAGATTATCAAGGATGAGAGAGCCGTGGTCTGGCCTGCATTTCAGAACAATCCCTTCCAAGGCAAGATGGAGGGCAGAATGAGAGAGGTTTACTCAGAGGCACCCACCAGGAGGCTATGACAATAATCTGGGTATGAAGTCATGAGGATGTTCCAGTATCAGAGAACAGGGGGGAACATATTAGAGAAATGCTGCAAGCAGACCTTGGCAATAAATTAAATAAAGGGGGGTGAGAAACGGTGAGGACTTCTGTGTGAAACTGAAACCACAAACTCGGGAAATACAGGAACCCTGCAGGTGTCAGAAGGTCATTTCTGTGTCCCAGAAGAAACTCAGATTTGATCCCACCTGAAAAATAAGAGCACAAGACTCCATAAATTCTCATGTACAATTGCCTTTCCCTCGGGTACCACTCACTGATAAGCATTTCTCCTCTTTTTTCAGCTACACTCCTACCTGAAGAACACCCAGTTTAAGAACGTTGTTGGTGAGCAGGTGTTTGTGGATGAGAACAGACGCACAGAGGCTCACTATGCCATTATGAACTATATATACTTCGATATTTATACTGATCATCTTCTGTACGTGGGGGACTTTATCCCAGAAGCTCAGCTCAGTCAAGAGTTTGCAATTTGTGCAAATGTCATAGTGTGGGACGCATGGAGTTCAAAGGTCAGACACATTTTTAATGTTATTTTATGCTCCTCAACAGGAAGGATCCATGACTCATGTGAGGTACTCTCCAGTACTGACAGGTGCAGCTGGGTGGGAAAATGGCTAGACTGTAAACCCTGGTTCTGTTTCACTTGTCATAAGTTCATACATGTCTCCCCTGTTTTCTCTGTAGCAATCCTCTTTATCATTTTTACAGCATTATCATACTTCATTATATTTATACACATCTACAACATATATTGTTAAACACAGAGAGAAATTTTGTTGCATATATATACATGTGTTATGTGATTTTAGGGAAAAGTTCGGATTCGCTTCTATTAATGACACTCTCAGACTCAATCAAATGAAAGTAAAATTTAATTACGCAATGCGTGAAGTAGAGTGCTTACAATATCAATTACACTATACACGGAATAGAATGCTTACAATAATAACTAATACAGCAAATAATACATAAAGACAAAGAATAATGAGAATTATAATTAGGATAGCAGATAGAGAATAGTTCACTGATTGGGGGAGCTCCGACTCTAATTGACTCGCATTGGCTGGGAAACCCCGGTAATTCAGCCTTTGAGTCCCGAACGAGAAAATCCTAGGCAGATCGTCATCTCCATAGGTGAGGTTTCAAATAGAGAATGTTTTACCCGCCTTTTATAGGAATCAGGACAAAGAAGGCTTTGAGCCAAGTAAAGACATCATATAAGATAGGGAAGTACCGACAAGGACTCCAGGTGGTTGTGATCAAGTGTTGCATCGACAAGAAGGCCAATCCTTATCGACAGCAACTGTTCCAAGGAGTGGCGAGTTCCCAGAATCATGTAGTTGGAGCTAAAATACATGTGGTACGTTCCCAGCTTATAGGTTAAAACATGGTCAAGTTCTCATGGGAGAAGGAGCTAAAACACCTGTTCTTATGGGTTAGGGAATGGTCAAGTTCCCACAGGAGAAGGAGCTAAAACAGATGAGAGAACGGTCAAGTTCTCACAGAAGTCACATCATACCTTGATTAGGTTCACATGGTTCGGATGGAGATTAGTTTCACATGGGGAAAGTCATTCACATGGAGATTGGGTTCACATGGTTCGAACGGAGATTAGGTTCACATGGGGAAACTCACGTTCTTATAATGATTTGAAATGAACTTACTATTAATATGGAGATTTCCTATTCAACATGTATATGTAAATTTATATCTATGTATTCACACAGATATCTATAAATATAATACCATTTCATATTCCCATGTTTTGCCATTTCCAAAGCAGGCATGAATATATTTTAATTTGTCTTTCTTTTCGACTTATATAGCTTCTATGCAGCACAACATAGAGGATTCAATATATAACCATAACATTCCATTTCACTAAAAAAGTATCTGTGTATCTGTTTATCTCTGTGTGTGAGTGTGTGTGTGTATGTATGTATGTATGTGTGTGTGTGTGTGTGTAAAATGAAAGTATTCATGTTCTATCTCTCTTTGGAGGTAAATTGTTTATACTTGCATCTGTGCTTTGTGATTGATTTTAGAATTTATAGCACACAAAATGACTTAGACTTCAAAACTGTTCTTAGAAAACCATTAATGTTACTATGAACAATATTTTCCTAGTTCAACTCATTTTACTTTTTGTTATTTCATGCAAGTTTTACTAAAATCAAACAGGCCATAATGTCTAACAGCACACCACTATTCTCTCACTATTATATATACCAAATTTGTTTAATCACAGTGAATAGAGCCCCGATCCTGGAGCCAGGGAGACCTGAGTTTACATCCAGTCTGAGACACTGAACACTGCCTAGATGTTTGACCCTGAGCCAAGTCACTTAATCCCAATTCACACACACACATACACACACACACAAACACACACACATACTCACAACCAAGACTAAAGTCTATTAGAATTTTCTTTTATCATCTCATTGTTGAAATGAAACAAGTCCATCCCAGCTGATCATCATATAATCTTACTATGTAAAATGTTCTCCGGGTTCTATTCATTAGTATTAATAATACCTCTTTATCTCTGGTACTCCTCAGTAAGAGTTTGTTTTCTTCCTTATCTCTTTAAATTGTATCTATTTTTGGTTTTACTTGGTCTAGAATCAGGATCATTACTTCTGCTTTTATTTTTACTTCAGCTGAAGAATAATATATTCTGTTCTACTGTTTACCTTTCATCTGTATGTATAGTTTTCTTTGCATTTGTTTGTTGCAAACAACATATTGAAGATTCTGGCCTTTAATCCATCCTGCTCTCTAGTTCTCTTTTCTGGGAGTGCTCATCACATTCATATTTACACTTAAGATTACTAACTCCCTATTTCCTGGCAATTGATGTTTTTCCCATTATACTTTTCTCTCTCCTTTCACCCTTTCCTTCCTCGTCAGTGTTTTCCTTCTGATTCTCACATCCGGCAATATGCCCTCCCCCTTTTTCAGTCACTTCCCATTTTCTTTATCCTTTTCCTTTCTACTTCTCGCTTTCCTTCTAATAGCTTTCTTTTTTTTTCTTTCCCAGTCCCATTTCTATTTCTATAGACAGTGAAAAAAAATTCACTACCTAATAAAATATGTAGGATTTTCCCTTTCTGAGTCCAAACCCAGGAGATTAAGAGCCCACCAATGCTCATACTTCTCCCTTCTTTCCTTATATTGTAATAGGCCATGTGGGCCTCTTTGAATGATCTCATTTACCTCATGTTACTTCCCTTTTTTCTTCTCCCAATGCAATTGTTTTCCACCTTTAATTTCGTTTTTATATCATCACATTAATGTTAACTTATTCCTTTCCCTTCTGCCTAGGTATACTATCCCTCTTTTTATCCCGATCTAACTTTTTCTGATACTCTTTCCTCTTGTATTGAAGTTCGCATTTTATTTATAGCTTAGGTCTTTTCATCAGAAAAGATTGAAAATCTTTTATTTCATTAAATATCTAATTTTCTCTCAGAAAGATAATGCATAATTTTTCTGAGTAGTTGATTTTTGATTGTATTCAACCTCTTTTTTCCCCTATTTTTTATTATAACTTTTTATTGACCGAACATATGCATGGGTAATTTTTTACAACATTATCCCTTGCACTCACTTCTGTTCCAACTTTTCCCTTCCCTTCCTCCACCCCCTCCCCTAGATGGCAAGCAGACTTATACATGTTAAATATGTTATAGTATATCCTAGATACAATATATATCTGCAGAACCGAACGGTTCTCTTGTTGCACAAGAAGAATTGGATTCAGAAGGTAAAAATAACCTGGGAAGAAAAACAAAAATGCCAACAGTTTACACTCATTTCCCATTGTTCCTTCTATGGGTGTAACTGCTTCTGTCCATCATTGATCAATTGGAACTGAATTAGATCTTCTCTTTGTCAAAGAAATCCACTTCCATCATAATACATCCTCATACAGTATCGTTGTTGAAGTACATAGTGATCTCCTGGTTCTGCTCATTTCACTCAGTATCAGTTCATGTAAGTCTCTCCAAGCCTGTCTGTATTCATCCTGCTGGTCATTTCTTATCGAACAATAATATTCCATAATATTCATATACCACAATTTACCCAACCATTCTCCAATGGATGGGCATTCATTCATTTTCCAGTTTCTGGCCACTACAAACAAGGCTGCCACAAACATTTTGGCACATATGGGTACCTTTCCTTTCTTTAGTATCTCTTTGGGTTATAAGCCCAGTAGTAGCACTGCTGGATCAAAGGGTATGCACCGTTTGATACTTTTTTGGCATAATTCCCAATTGTTCTCCAGAATGGTTGGATTTGTTCACAATTCCACCAACAATGCATCAGTGTCCCAGTTTTCCTGCATCCCCTCCAACAGTCATCATTATTTTTTCCTGTCATCTTAGGCAATCTGACAGGTGTATAGTGGTATCTCAGAATTGTCTTAATTTGCATTTCTCTGATCAATAGTGATTTAGAACGCTTTCATATGGGTGGAAATAGTTTCAATTTCATCATCTGAAAATTGTCTGTTCATATCCTTTGACCATTTATCAACTGGACAATATTTTGACTTCTTATAAATTAGACTCAATTCTCTATATATTTTGGGAGGCCTTTATCAGAACCTTTAACTGTAAAAATGTTTTCCCAGGTTGTTGCTTCCCTTCTAACTTTGTTTACATTAGTTTTGTTTGTACAAAGGCCTTTTAATTTGATGTAATCACAATTTTCTATTTTGTGTTCAATAACGATCTCTAGTTCTTCTCTGGTCAAAAATTCCTTCCTCCTCCACAAGTCTGAGAGGAAAACT
This sequence comes from Sarcophilus harrisii, assembly GCF_902635505.1. NCBI lineage: Eukaryota > Metazoa > Chordata > Mammalia > Dasyuromorphia > Dasyuridae > Sarcophilus > Sarcophilus harrisii. The sequence goes on along the minus strand of NC_045426.1, from coordinate 713,812,798 downwards.
ATCCTATGTTCCTCTAATTTATTTATGATCTTGTTCTTTATGCCTCAATCATGGACCCCTTGGGATCTTAATTTGGTGTTCGGTGTTAAGTGTGGGTCCATGCCTAACTTCTGCCATACTAATTTCCAGTTATCCCAGCAGTTTTTGTCAAATAATGAATTCTTATCCCAAAAGTTGGGATCTTTGGGTATGTCAAACACTAGATTGCTATAGTTATTGACTATTTTGTCTTGTGAACCTAACCTATTCCACTGATCAACTAATCTATTTCTTAGCCAATACCAAATGGTTTTGGTGACTGCTGCTTTATAATATAGTTTTAGATCAGGTAAAGCTAGGCCTTCTCCATTTGATTTTTTTTTCACTAATTCCCTTGACATTCTCGATGTTTTGTTCTTCCATGTGAATTTTGGTGTTATTTTCTCTAGGTCATTAAAATAGTTTCCTGGAAGTCTGATTGGTATGGCACTAAATAAATAGATTAGTTTAGGGATTATTGTCATCTTTATTATATTCGCTGGGCCTATCCAAGAGCAAATAATATTTTTCCAATTATTTAAATCTGACTTTATTTATGTGCAAAGTGTTTTGTAATTTTGCTCATATAATTCCTGACTTACCTTTGGTAGATAGATTCCCAAATATTTTATGCTATTGACAATTATTTTGAATGGAATTTCTCTTTGTATTTCTTGCTGTTGGATTTTGTTGGTGATGTATAAAAATGCTTAGGATTTATGTTGATTTTGTATCTTGAAACTTTGTTAAAGTTCTGAATTATTTCTAATAGCTTTTTAGTAGGATCTCTGGGGTTCTCTAAGTATACCATCATATCATCTATAAAGAGTGATAGTTTGGTTTCCTCATTACCTACTCTAATTCCTTTAATCTCTTTCTCAACTCTTATTGCTGAGACTAGCGTTTCTAATACAATATTGAATAATAATGGTGAGAGTGGGCAACCTTGTTGTACTCTTGATCTTACTGGGAAAGGTTCCAGTTTTTCTGCATTGAATATGATGTTTACTGATGGTTTTAAATATATGCTCCTGACTATTTTAAGGGGAAAGTCCATTTCTTCCTATCCTTTCAAGTGTTTTTATTAGGAATGGATGTTGTAGGAATGGATTTTATGTAATCTTTTTGCTAATATTTTATTTAAGATTTTAGCATCAATATTCATTAGGAAGATTGCTCCATAATTTTCTTTCTCTGTTCTTAACCTACCTCATTTAGGTAGCAGTACCATGTCTGTGTCATAACAGGAATTTGGTAGGACTCCTTCAATCCCTATCTTTTCAAATTATTATTATTCTTTAAATGTTTGGTAGAATTCACATATAAATCCATCTGGTCCTGGGGATTTTTTCTAAGGGAGTTGGTTGATAACTTGTTCTATTTCTTTTTCTAAAATGTGACTGTTTAGTCTATTTATTTCTTCCTCTGTTAATCTGGGCAAACTATATTTTTGAAGGTATTCTTCCATTTCAATTAAGTTAACAAATTTATTGCCATAAAGTTGGGCAGAGTAACTCCTAATTATTACTCTAATTTCGTCTTAGTGGCTACTTCTCCGTTTTCATTTTTAAGACTAACAATTTGATTTTCCTCTTTCCTTTTTTTAATCAGATTTACTAAGGGTTTGTCTATTTTGTTGTTTTTTTCATAGAAGCAATTCTTAATTTTATTAATTTAATAGCTTTTTTTTTACTTTCAATTTTATTGATTTCTCCTTTTATTTTTAGAATTTAAAGTTTACTGTTTTATTGGGGGTTTTTAATTTGTTCCTTTTCTAGCATTTTTAGTTGCAAGCCCAATTCACTGACCTTTTCTTTCTCTAGTTTATGCAAGTAGGCCTCTAGAGATATGAAATTTCCCCTTATTACCGCTTTGGCTGCATCCCACACATTTTGGTATGATGTCTCATTATTGTCATTTTCTTGGGTGAAGTTATTTATTATGTCTATGATTTGCTGTTTCACCCAATCATTCTTTAGTATGAGATTATTCAGTTTCCAATTATTTTTTGGTCTACTTTCCCCTGGGTTTTTGTTGAATGTAATTTTTATTGCATTGTGGTCTGAAAAGGATGCATTTACTATTTCTGCCTTACTGCATTTGAGTTTGAGGTTTTTATGTCCTAATATATGGTCAATTTTTGTATAGGTTCCATGAAATGCTGAGAAGAAAGTATTCACCTTTTTGTCTCCATTTAGTTTTCTCCAAAGATCTATCATATCTTACTTTTCTAGTATTCTTTTTACCTCTTTGACTTCTTTCTTATTTATTTTGTGGTTTGATTTATCTAATTCTGAGAGTGCAAAGTTGAGATCTCCTACTATTATAGTGTTGCTGTCTATTTCTTCTTGCAGCTCTCTTAATTCCTCTTTTAAGAATTTAAATGCTACATCACTTAGTGCACATATGTTTAATATTGATATTTTTTCATTAAGCATGCTACCCTTTACCAAGATATAGTGCCCTTCCTTATCTCTTTCAATTAGAACAACTTTTCCTTTTGCTTGATCTGAGATCAGGATGGCTACCCCTGCTTTTTTTTTTCACCTGAAGCATAGTAGATTCTGCTCCAACCTTTTACCTTTACTCTGTATGTATCACCCTGCTTCAGGTGTGTTTCCTGTAAAGAACATATTGTAGGATTCTGGCTTTTAATTCATTCTGCTAACTGCTTCCTCTTTATAGAGGAGTTTACCCCATTCAAATTTATAGTTAAAATTACCAATTCTGTATTACTTGCTATCTTGTTAACCCCTGTTTATGCTTTTCTTCTTTCCTTCCCCCTTAACATCCTTCCCAGTATCAAATTTGTGAGTACCGCTTGCTTCTCACAATCTCCCTTTTTAGTATCTCTCCCCCCACCTTAGAGTTCCTCCCTCTATCTTACTCCTTTTCCTCACAATTTCTTTATTCCCTTCCGCTTAGCTTACTCCTTTCTTTTTCCTTTTCCCCTCCCACTTTTCAATGAGTTGGGAGAAGTTTCACCATAAATGGAATATGTCTAATATTTTTCCCTTTAAGCCAATTCTGATGGCAGTAAGATACACACTATGTTCATCCCCCCCTTTATTTCTCTCAGATATAACAGGTTTCCATTGCTGCTTTGTGAGATGCAGTATTCCCACTTTACCCTTTTCCAGGTACAATGTCCTTTCCACCTCTAGTTTCTAGAACAAGGTATATATGTATTCGTTATATATCTTTGTAGCAGAAATATAGTTCCCAAGATTTCTTTTTATGTTTCTCTTGAGTTCTATATTTGTAGATCAAACTTTTTGTTTAGTTCTGGTTTTTTTCATCAAAAATAAATAAAATTCACTTATTTCGTTGAATCTCCATCTTCTTCCCTGGAAAAAGAGGCTCATTTTGGCTGGGTAAGTTATTTTTGGCTGCATACCTAGTTCCTTAGCCTTTTGGAATATCATATTCCAGGCCCTTCGATCTTTTAATGTGGATGCTGCTAAATCCTAGGTAATCCTTATTGTGGCTCCTCTATATTTGAATTGATTTTTTCTAGCATTTGGCAGCATTTTTCCTTCGTCTGATAGTTCTGGAATTTGACCACTATATTTCTTGGTGTTTTGATTTTGGGATCTCTTTCAGTAGGTGATGGATGAATTTTTTCAATTTTTATTTTATCCTCTGTTTCTATAACTTCTGGGCAGTTCTCTTTGATAATTTCCTGGAAAACAGTGTCCAGACTCTTTTTTTCAACATATTTTTCAGGGAGTCCAATAATTCTCAGATTGTCTCTCCTAGATCTATTTCCAGGTCTGTTGTTTTACCAAGAAAGCATTTGACATTTTTTCTGTTGTTTCATTTTTTTTTTTTTTTTGGTTTTGCTGGACTGATTCTTGGTGTCTCCTCTAGTGATTCAATTCCATTTGCTCGAATCTGATTTTTTTAATAGCCTTTTATTTACAGGATATATGCATGGGTAACTTTACAGCATTAACAATTGCCAAACTTCTTGTTCCAATTTTTCACCTCTTACCTCCCCACCCCCTCCCCTAGATGGCAGGATGACCAGTAGATGTTAAATATATTAAAATATAAATTAGATACACAATAAGTATACATGACCAAAACGTTATTTTGCTGTACAAAAAGAATCAGACTCTGAAATATTGTACAATTAGCTTGTGAAGGAAATCAAAAATGCAGGTGGGCATAAATATAGGGATTGGGAATTCAATGTAATGGTTTTTAGTCATCTCCCAGAGTTCTTTTTCTGGGCATAGCTAGTTCAGTTCATTACTGCTCCATTAGAAATGATTTGGTTGATCTCGTTGCTGAGGATGGCCTGGTCCATCAGAACTGGTCATCATATAGTATTGTTGTTGAAGTATATAATGATCTCCTGGTCCTGCTCATTTCACTCAGCATCAGTTCGTGTAAGTCTCTCCAGGCCTTTCTGAAATCATCCTGTTGGTCATTTCTTACAGAACAGTAATATTCCATAATTTTCATATACCACAATTTATTCAGCCATTCTCCAACTGATGGACATCCATTCAGTTTCCAGTTTCTAGCCACTACAAAAAGGGCTGCCACAAACATTCGTGCACATACAGGTCCCTTTCCCTTCTTTATAATCTCTTTGGGATATAATCCCAGTAGTAACACTGCTGGATCAAAGGGTATGCACAGTTTGATAACTTTTTGAGCATAGTTCCAAACTACTCTCCAAAATGGTTGGATTCGTTCACAACTCCACCAACAATGAATCAATGTCCCAGTTTTCCCACATCCCCTCCAACAATCATCATTATTTTTTCCTGTCATCTTAGCCAATCTGACAGGTGTGTAGTGGTATCTTAGAGTTGTCTTAATTTGCATTTCTCTGATTAATAATGACTTGGAGCATCTTTTCATATGACTAGAAATAGTTTCAATTTCTTCATCTGAGAATTGTCTGTTCATATCCTTTGACCATTTTTCAATTGGAGAATGGCTTGATTTTTTATAAATTAGAGTCAATTCTCTCTATATTTTGGAAATGAGGCCTTTATCAGAACCTTTGACTGTAAAAATATTTTCCCAGTTTATTGCTTCCCTTCTAATCTTGTCTGCATTAGTTTTGTTTGTACAAAAACTTTTCAGTTTGGTATAATCGAAATTTTCTATTTTGTGATCAGTAATGATCTCTAGTTCTGCTTTGGTCATAAAGACCTTCCCCTTCCACAGGTCTGAGAGGTAAACTATCCTATGTTCCTCTAATTTATTAATAATTTCATTCTTTATGCCTAGGTCATGAACCCATTTTGACCTTATCTTGGTGTACGGCGTTAAGTATGGATCAATGCCTAGTTTCTGCCATATTAGTTTCCAATTTTCCCAGCAATTTTTATCAAACAGTAAGTTCTTATCCCAAAAGCTGGGATCTTTGGGTTTGTCAAAGACTAGGTTGCTATATTTGTTGACTGTTTTATCCCTTGAACCTAATCTATTCCACTGATCAACTAATCTATTCCTTAGCCAATACCAAATAGTTTTGGTAACTGCTGCTCTATAATATAATTTTAGATCTGGTACAGCTAAGCCACCTTCATTTGATTTTTTTCATTAATTCCCTTGAAATTCTTGACCTTTTGTTTTTCCATATGAACTTTGTTGTTATTTTTCTAGGTCATTAAAATAGTTTTTGGGACTCTGATTGGTATAGCGCTAAATAAATAGATTAGTTTAGGTAATATTGTCAACTTTATTATATTTGCTCGCCCTATCCAAAGAGCATTTAATATTTTCCAATTGATTAGATCAGACTTAATTTGTGTGAAAAGTGGTCTGTAATTTTGCTCATAAAGTTTCTGATTTTCCCTTGGCAGATAGATTCCTAAATATTTTATATTATCAGTAGTTACTTTAAATGGAATTTCTCTTTGTAACTCTGACTGTTGGATTTTGTTAGTGATATATAAGAGTGCTGATGACTTATGTGGGTTTATTTTATAACCAGCAACTTTGCTAAAGTTGTGGATTATTTCTAATAACTTTTTAGCAGAATCTCTGGGGTTCTCTAAGTATACCATCATGTCATCGGCAAAGAGTGATAATTTGGCTTCCTCATTGCCTATTCTTATTCCTTTAATCTCTTTCTCAGCTCTTATTGCTATAGCTAGCGTTTCTAATACAATATTAAATAGTAACGGTGATAGTGGGCAACCTTGTTTCACTCCAGATCTTATTGGGAATGGTTGCAGTTTGTCTCCATTACATATGATGCTTACTGATGGTTTTAAATAGATGCTGCTGATTATTTTAAGGAAAAGTCCATTTATTCCTATACTCTCAAGTGTTTTTAATAGGAATGGATGTTGGATTTTATCAAATGCTTTTTCTGCATCTATTGAGATGATCATATGGTTTTGTTAATTTGGTTATTAACATGGCCAATTATATTGATAGTTTTCCTAATATTGAACCAGCCCTACATTCCTGGTATAAATCCTACTTGATCATAGTATATTATCTTGGAGATGATTTTCTGTAGTCTTTTTGCTAATATCTTATTTAAGATTTTAGCATCAATATTCATTAGGGAGATTGGTCTATAATTTTCTTTCTCTGTTTTCAGCCTACCTGGTTTAGGAATCAGTACCATGTCTGTGTCATAGAAGGAATTTGGTAGGACTCCTTCATTCCCTATTTTATCAAATAATATATATATATATAGCATTGGGGCCAATTGTTCTCTAAATGTTTGGTAAAATTCACATGTAAATCCATCTGGTCCTGGGGATTTTTTCTTAGGGAGTTGTTTAATTGCCTGTTCTATTTCTTTTTCTGAAATGGGACTATTCAAGCAATTTACTCGAATCTGATTTTCAATGAAGTATTTTCTTCACTCACTTTTTTGTATCTTTTTCTAACTGTCCAATTGAGTTTTTAAGTGAGTTGTTTGGTTCTATGGAATTTTTTCCATTTTGCCAATCTTATTTTTTAGAGAGCTATTTTCTGTAGAGGGCTGAAACTCTTGAGTCAATGCATTGAGGTCAGGACAGCTGAGCACTTGAGGCTAACTATTGATTGGACCATACTCTATGGGCATCTGCTTGGAAAATGGCCCTTACCACTATCCTGTGCTGGCTCAATGATTGGTGTATACAGAGGATTGTAGGAGGGACTAGGGGGTGGAGTAAGACTAGCCAGAGTCATTTCTTGCAGTAGATGAAGAAGAAGGCGGTTGTGGAGATTCCACTTCCATCCTGTTCACTTTTACCCCTGAGGACTAAGAATAAAGACTAGGGACTTTTGCTTATCCTGACTCCAGCTGATTCTGGGGTATCTAGGGTGCTAGCACATTCTTCACAATTTTCTTTTTCTAACTCACTAATTTTGTTTTTCAAGGATTTGATTTTTTTATCCACTCTATCTCTAAATGAGTTGGAAGATTTATCCAGATTCTCTTGCCAAGTTTCCCTTTCCTTTTTTTCTTCTAGCTCTCTTGTGAGAGTCTTTTTAATTTCTTCTATGAGAGTTTTTTGTGTTGAGGACCAGATCATATCTTCTTTGGGGATTCATCTGGAGACATTCTGTTTTTAGTCTCCTCAGGGTTTAAATTTTGCTCTCTATACATATAGAAGCTATCAATAGTTAGGGTCTGTTGAAATTTTTTGCTCATTTTGTCAGAGAAGAATCAAAGAAGACAAACTAGCAAAAAAAAGATGCAGTCGGCTTCTTTTTTGGGGGGTGGGGGGCTGGAGGATTACAAGCTTCCTCTATAGACTTCGGGGAGGGAGGGAAAGGGAGGGTGAGGCACTAGCAGGACAGCAATGGCTGCAGCTGCATATGCGCTCTGAGACTCTGAAAGCATGCTGAGATGCTGTGGGTGGATGTGGCCACGTCCCAGAGTCCCTAGCTGTTTGGGTTGTATTCTTCACCCCTGTGTTTTAGCTTCTCTGCTTGTCTACTGGCTTGCTTCCAGGGCAAAGTATCCAATACTGTAGTAAAGCTTTACCTGTAGAGATGGCTAAGATCACACCCCACTCCCCCTCCGGTCTGCTCAGTGTGAGCTGCCTGCTGTGATCTCTTGGCTGCTGCTTGCCCTCAGCCTGTGCCCAGTCAAATTGTCCTTCGAACAAAAACAGACCTTTTCTGGTGAATTTCAAAGATGTTGTCTGTTAGTAATTATCTGGGGGGGGGGGTTTCAGTCAAGCACTAATTCTGAGGCTTGTCATGAAATAAATTCTGAAAGAAAATGTGGAGCTTAAGTAAATGTGTGCATCCTGTCCACCATCTTAGCCAGAAGTCCTGTATTCAAACTCTTTTATCTCCTGGAATATTGTATTTGTGGCCCTTAAATCCTTTAATATAGTAGTTTTCAGTCCTGGGTAATACTGATGGTGGTGCCACAATTTTTGCTTCTTTTTCTGTAATCTTGCAGAATTTTCCTCTTGTTTCTAGAACTTAGTGTGAAGATCGCGTATTTTAAAATCAGCAGGAGTCAGGAATTCAGGTTAGGGAAAATCGTCAGTCTTTATTCTCAGTGAAGAAGGATCGGAGGTGGAAGAGAATCGGCGATAGCAATGTGTGCAGCTGAGTCAAGAAGCTAGCTAGACCAGCAGCCACACGACCAGCAGCTAGGAGTATCAGACCCAGGCCCAATCTCTCCCAGCTTCTCTTCCTGTCTTTCTCTGCCTCCACCCACCAAAATCGTCATCTCCTATACAACACATCAGGACTTGCACAGAGAGGGAGGGAACATTTAATAGAGTATAGCCCAATTACTATTTAGCCTCACGTACTTGGGACCTCAGTGCATCAACTCAAACCTCAGCCCATTACAACTTAGCTACAATATTCCTTTGGAAGTTTCATTTTAGGTCTCTTTAAAAAAGTAATTTGGGGATTCTTTCAATTAATTTTACTTTCTGCTTCTCAAATATCAGGACAGTTTTTCTTGATGATTTCTTGAAAAATGTTTACTGGGTGCTTTTATTTATCATATTTTTCAGAACATCCAGTAATTGCAATTTTGTCCTCCTGGTTCCGTTTTCTACATCATTTGTTTCTCAATGAAATATTTTATATTTTCTTCCAATTTTTAAGTTTTACTTTTATTTCATTTATTCTAGATACTTAGTTGAGTCATTCATTTCCATTTGTCAAATTCTAAGTTTTAGTGAATTACTTTTTTTCCATGAGCCTTTCACCTCCTTTTGCATTTGGCAATTGTACTTCAGAAGAATTTTTATTCTATGGCTTTTTTCATTACTCAATTTTATTTTTAGGTGTTATTTTCTTTTTCCATTTCCTCAAGTTGATTTTTAAGAAATAATTATCTTCTATATTTTTCCCATTTTGCCAAATTTGTTTTTGAGGAGTTGTTTCTTTTAGACATTTTCCTATTTCCCTTTGCAAGTTACCAAATTGTAATAATTTTCCTCCATACTTCTTATTCCTTCTAATTTTTTCTCACATCTCTTTTGAAAGATTTTTTGACCTTTTTCAGAGGAAGCTTTTGAGCTTGACCTCAGTTCATATTCCCCTCTGAGATTTTACTCATAGACATTTTGCAATTGTTATCCTCTTCAGGCTTCTATTATGATCTTCCTTGACTAATATGTCTGTATGGTAAAAGCTTTTTTTTGCTCTTCTTCGCACTTTTAAAATTTGAGTACTATTCCTAGGACACACAAGAGATTGTCTCAAGCTTCTTTTGTAGAAGAACAGGGGTCTCTCACTGATATGGTGGGGCTAATGGTGCTGCAGGCTTTGTCACTTGTGCTGACTTGCAGAAGTTCACTGACTCCCAGGTTCTCTTCTATATTTGCCCTGGAGGTCTCACAGCAGAACTGCTGGTATGCTGGCTTTCTAGATCAGGACACAAGTAGGTGCTGTTGCTGTATTTTGGCTAAGAGCCTCACACTGAATTCCCAATGCTGGACTTCCCCAGGCTGTACCTAAATCCATACCACCTCTGCTGGGCCATGAGTCACCTGTGCTGCCCAAATAGACCTGTCCTAAAGGCATTCCCATATATTTTTTATTATTGTTATAGCTTTTTATTTGCAAATATATGCATAGGTAATTTTTAAGCATTGACAGTTCCAAATCCTTTTGTTCCAACTTTTTCCCTCCTTCCCTCCACCCCTTCCCCTAGATGGCAGGTTGGCCAATAAATGTTAAATGTGTTCAAATATAAGTTAAATAAAATATATGCATACATGTTCAAACAGTTATTTTGCTGTATAAAAAGAGTCAGACTTTGAAATAGTGTACAATTTGCCTGTGAAGGAAACCAAAATGCAGGTGGACAAAATAGAGGGATTAGAATTCTATGTAGTGGTTCATAGTCATCACCCAGAATTCTTTCCTTGGGTGTAGCTGATTCAGTTCATTATTGCTCTATTGGAACTGATTTGGTTCATCTCATTGTTGAAGTGGGCCACGTCCATCAGAATTGATCATCATATAGTATTGTTGTTGAAGTATACAATGATCTTCAGATCCTGCTCATTTCACTCAGCATCAGTTTGTGTAAGTTTCTCCAGGCCTTTCTGAAATCATCCTGCTGGTCATTTCTTACAGAAAATAATATTCCATAATATTCATATACCATAATTTATTTAGCCATTCTCCAATTGATGGGCATCCACTCAGTTTCCAGTTTCTGAGCCAATGCAACGAGGGCTGCCATGAACATTCTTACACATACAGGTCGCTTTCCCTTCTTTAAAATCTCTTTGGGATATAAGCCCAGTTATAACTCTGCTGAGTCAAAGGGTATGCACAGTTTGATAGCTTTCTGAGCATAATTCCTAATTGCTCTCCAGAATGGCTGGATGTATCACAATTCCACCGACAATGTATCAGTGTCCCAGTTTTCCCCTCAACGAATGTCGCATTAATTTTCCCTGTCATTCTAGCCAATCTGACAGGTGTGTAGTGGTATCTCAGAGTTGTCTTAATATGCATTTCTCTAATTAATAATGACTCAGAGCATCTTTTCATATGGCTAGAAATAGTTTCAATTTCTTCATCTGAGAATTGTCTGTTCACATCCTTTGACCATTTATCAATTGGAGAATGGCTTGATTTCTTATAAATTAGAGTCAATTCTCTATATATTTTGGAAATGAGGCCTTTATCAGAACCTTTGACTATAAAAATGTTTTCCCAGTTTATTGATTCCCTTCTAATCTTATCTGCATTAGTTTAGTTTGTACAAAACTTTTCAATTTGATATAATCAAATTTTTCTATTTTGTGATCAATAATGACCTCTAATTCTTTTTGGTCATAAATTCCTTCCTCTTCCACAGGTCTGAGAGGTAAACTACCCTATGCTCTTCCACTTTATTTATACTCTCATTCTTTATGCCTAGGTCATGAACCCATTTTGACCTTATCTTGGTGTCAGTGTTAAATGTGGGGCAATGCCTACTTCCTGCCATACTAATTTCCAATTTCCTCAGCAATTTTTGTCAAACAGTGAGGTCTTATCCCAAAAGCTGGGGTCTTTGGTTTGTCAAACACTAGATTATCAAAGTTATTGGCTGTTTGTCCTTTGAATTCTATTGATCAACTACTCTATTTCTTATCCAATTCAAATAGCCTTGGTAACCGCTACTTTATAATATAATTTTTAGATCTATACAACTACCACCTTCATTTAATTTTTTTCATCAATTCGAAATTTTGACCTTTTGTTTTTTCCATTGAACTTTGTTGTTATTTTTCTAGGTCATTAAAATGTTTTTGGGAGTCTGATTGGTAGAACTAAATAAATAGTTAGTTTAAGTATTATTGTCATCTTCATTATTTTGTCACCCTAATCAAGAGATTTAATATTTTTCAATTTTAGATCAGACTTAATTTGTGTGGAAAGAGTTTTGTACTTTTGCTCATATAGTTTCGATTTTCCGGCAGAGATTCCTAAATATTTTATACTGTCAGTATTACTTTTAAATGGAATTTTCTTTGTATCTCTAACTGTTGGATTTTGTTAATGATAAAAGAATGCTGATGACTTATGTTTTATTTTGTATCCTGCAACTTTCTAAAGGGTGGATTGTTTCTAATTTTTAATAGACTTTTGGAGTTCTAAGTATACTATATATCATCTTCAAAGTGTGATAGTTTGGTTTCCTCATTGCCTATTCGTTCCTTTAATTTTTTCTCGACTCTTTTGCCAACAGTGTTTTAATACAATTTGAAAATAATGGTGATATGGGAACTTTGCTTTACTCCAGATCTTACTGGGAAAGGTTCCAGTTTTTCCCATTGCATATGATTTACTAATGTTTTAAATATATCTCCTGATTATTTTAAGGAAAAAGCCATTTATTCCTATACTCTCAAGTGTTTGTAATAGTAATGGATTTGGATTTTTTGGGAAATGCTTTTTTCTGCATCTATAAAGATGATCATATGGTTTTTTGTTTTTGGTTTTAATATGGCCAATTATCTGATAGTTTTTTCTAATACTGAACCAACCCTCATTCCTGGTATAAATCCTACTTGAAATGGTGTATTATCCCGGGGATGATTTTTCTGATCTTTTTTAATATTTTATTTAAGATTTTAGCATCAATATTCATTAGGAGAATAGTCAAAATTTTTCTTCCTCTGTTTCAACCTATCTGGTTTTTGGTTTTGAGTTTTTTTATTTTAGGTCTTTTTCGAAGGTGATGATTTCTTTTTGATGAATTCTTTCAACAGCTATTTTATCTTCGGGGTCTATCACTCCTGGGCAGTTCTCTTTGAGATTTCCTGTAAAATGTATCTGGCTCTTTTTTTCATCTAATTTTCGGGTAATCCGATATCCCTTTTATCTCCCCTATTCTATTTTCCGGTCTGTTCTTGTTCCAAGTAAATATTTGATATTTTTTTCCAACTTACTTTTTTTTTTTTGGTTTTCTTGACTGATTCTTGATTCTCAATGAATCAATCATTTTTTTTTCAGTTCTGATTTTTTGTAGTTATTTTCCATTATTTTTTTTTATTTTTTGTAAATGTCCAATTGCATTTTAAATGGTTGTTTTGTCTATGGGTTTTTCCATTTCACTAATTTTTTTTAGTATTTTTTCTTTTTCAATTCAAATTCTATTTCCCTCACTTCTTGGGGTTTTTACCTTTTCAATTAAATTTCAGGAAGTTGTTGCTCTCTTGTAAGCTTCTTTCCTTTCCTATTTTTCTTCTAGTTCTCTTTTGGTTTTTGAGACTCTTCAGGAAACCTTTTGTGTTGGGGACCAACAATTGTCTGGGCTGTCTTTATTAGTCTCTCGGGGTTGAAAAAATTTTTCTTTCTGAATAAAACTATCATCCTTTTAATTTTTTTACTCATTTTTTAAAGCCTGTAGAGTCGCCTTCGGGAAACAGGTTAAACTTCCTCCAGAGCAGTGATAGGGTTGGATGGATAGCTGTCCCCAACTAGCTACAAAAGAGCAGGGGTACTGGTGTGCTCTGGGAAGGTTCCCCACCAGAAAGTAACTCAGGCCTGCAGGGCTGAGGTGGGAAAGTGCCCTGAAAAGAACCTTGCTGTGAAGGTTAAGGACTGCCCTGGGGCTAGAAGATGAGCAGTGAAAGTTTCAATACCCCAAGGCAAATCCCACCCTGGGGCTGTGGGTGATAGGGGCTGAGCAGTGGATAGTGCAAGGGACCAGAAGTGTCTTTGCCCTGGGAAGCACAATCCTTGTGAAACTTCTATTGCCCCAGGCTGAGCCCCACACTGAGCAGTTTATAGGCTGCCCTGGGCTGTGCCACCCTGTCGTGCAGATTTTTCCTGTCCGGCAAAAGCCTCGAACTGCAGGATATGGCTGCATGGCTGTGTTACAAGTCTGCCTGAGTCACTTCTGGTTTGGGGTGGTTCTGGCCAGATCTTGTTAGGTTCTGGCGTTTTTAGAGTACTCTCCTTTTAGGCTTTAATTTCTCTGCTGGTTTACTGCTTTGTAATCAAGGAAGAGCAGTTTGCCTATAGCAAAGTTGTCCTATAACTTCTCTAGCCACAGAGATCATCCCGCCACGGTCTGCTCAGGATGTGAGTCTCTCCCTGCCTGTGCTGGTCTGTTCCTGGCCCCTCAGGACAAACCTTTCCTGGCCATCTTCCAGATTATCTTTGGCTGGTAAATTGTGTGCTTCTAATCTTCACGAATTTTAGCAGTCAAGCACTATTTTGAGGCTGAATTTAATAGTTGGTTGTGAGGGGATGAGAGAAAGTTGCCTGAGCCTTCTCTGCCATCTTGGTTCTGCCCCCATTCCAATATATCTTAAGCTGAAAAATTACATTCCAAATGTTTCTGAGTTCTGTCCTCCAAAATCCCATTGGGCACTTGATCTGCCAAAAGTGTTATTTTTGATTTTTCATTGAGTACACCAATTCCTTCCATTTCTCTTTCATTACTTATTACTGAAGAAAAAATTCCAGTACAATATTGCATAATAGTGGTGTTAATGGACATCCGTGTTTAAACCTTGATCTTATTAGGAATACTTCTAAGAAATCAAAATTCATATTGCCTTGGAATTGCACTTGCAGTACAATGACCCTGCCAAGGAGAAGCTTCAGGGTCTTACTGAGACATCTTCCATATCCATGACTAAGACTGGGAAGTCAACTTCTTTGTAATTAGCCAATACATGGACTATCTTATAAATGACCAAAATGTGAGACACATTTTTGTGACTGGTTCAGTAGGAGAAGGTTTGTCACTGAGTGTTGCAGAAGAGTGGGTGACAAATGGAAAGAGTAAGTTGGACCCTCAGATCATTCATATACATGCCTAATTGTGTACCTGTGGAGGTGGTTATCAAAACCAGAATGGCAAAAACATCTGTGTTTTCGTCACAAACATAAATAGCTGTCAGTTTAAAATGTTTATTCCAGTCTCCTGTCACCATCTTAGGTTCCCTCTGCGGTATGTAGTGCCAGTTGTCCTGCTGGATTCAGGAAGTTGCCTTTGGAGGGAAGCCTCCTTGTTGCTTCAGTTGCTCCCTTGCTCAGAAGGAGAAATTTCCAGCCATATGGGTGAGTTACTGCAGGGAGCTCTCTTCTCACGGCCCCTGCTAGTAAAAAAAATACTAAGAGCATATTCTTTGTCTCAGTTTTCTAAATATGTGGCAGCCTCTGTAAATGATTATATGAGCCTGAGAAAGAGCAGAAACTAGAAAGTTTTCCAATAAGACAAAGGGTGAAAACAAGAATGCTCATTATTACCAATAGTATTAATCTTTGTACTAGCAATGTTACTTTTAACAATAAGAGAACAAAATGATATTGAAGGAATTAATGTATGCAATGAAAAATACTAGTATCACTCTTTGTAGAGATATGGTATGTTTACAGAATCCTTGAAAATCAACAAAAATTACTTGAAACAATTAACATTTTCAACACAATTGGTGGATATAAAACAAACCAACATATATCACTGCCATTTGTATATTATGAACAAAGTGCCAGGCATGAGAAATAGAAAGAGACATCCCAGGTAAGTGTAAAAAAGACAAAATGTGTGGAAGTCTCCTTGCTAAGACAAAGCCAAGAACTGTACAAACCAATGACATAGGTAAATTTTTCCTGCTACAAAAGAGAAAGATAATATATAGGAAGAATTTATTCATCACCTTATTTCTTTGATAAACTGCAATCACTTGCCCTTTTACTCCAAGATAATGTGTCATGGATATACACAAAGGTAAAGATTAAAAACAATATATACAAGTGTCTATATATTTATATGTATATATATAAAATAGAGGTGTACATATTTATGTACGCACATAGATGTAAATACGTATGTTTATACATTAGGGAATAAGACAGATGTCTTTAAAGAAATAGAAAGGGAGAAACAGATAGATATTGAGAGATAAAGGCACAGACAGAGATAGAAAGAAATGAATAAACAGGAATAGAAACAGAAATACTGAGATAGAGAAGGCAAAAGTATAGAAAGTTACCTAATGGAGGAATTGTATTCCATACATTATAGACTGCAGATTTTTCTCTAATTTATGGGTCTGGTTTCAGTGGAAAATTTATCCAACACTGACCAAGAGCTGAAAATTAGCAGTCTTCAGAGAACATTCTTCATGTCCCATAACAAACCCAGAGCCATTAGCTGACTCCATAAGCTCCATAGGAGACATCCAAATGCTATTACACCTTTCTACTGATGATCCAATATTGCCTTTCCCTATTTCATTGTTCTAATGCTTTATGGTATTGAACAATATAGTAACAAAAAAGTCAGACATAGTGAGGAATGCTAAACAATTTGGCCTTTTCCCCTGATATTTTACTCAACAGTTGAAAGCAGGGATAGCCCTGGGACTGGACCTGGGACTTGTGGTTAGAGGAACTTCTGCAGTAGGAACAATCTCTACTAAGAAGGTCAGGTATTTAGCTGGGCCTTGTTTTTGGGAGATACCAAAAATATTGTGGAGCAGAGTGACTTACACAGTATAAAAGTGCATCTGCCCCTTCATGGCCATCACCTGTTTTCATCACGCTGCACATGGGGTGACTTCAGATAATTACTCAGCTCAGGAGGTAAGAAATGAGACATGGGATAAGTAAATCACTACGTGGGTCACAGGGCTTGTGGAGTCAACACTGCATCACAAGCTCAAAGCAGAATGGCTGCTGCCATGGCTTATGCAATAGCATTGCATTTGAGTCTGGCCTTACATGGTTTTGAATACAAGAGAGAAGGCAAGAGAGGAAACCAGAGAAAAGGCTGCTTCTATGAGAATATCTTACAATTTGTACAAAATTTAGATCATCCCTTAATCTCCTGTGCTGCCTTAATGGGGCACACATGGGTCTCTCCTGCAATGAGACCAAATTCTTGATTTAGCAACAAGAATGATGAGGATGATGGTCATAAAATTATAAGAACCATGTAAATAGAGGCTCGATTTTGTACTACATTTGTTCTCTATCATTTGATGCTCATAATAACCTTAGAAAGATGGTGTGATTATTATTCTGATTTCACTGAAAGGAAAACAAAACAGACCAAAGGATAATATTTGCCCAGAATTACATAACAATTTTTTTCTGAGGCAGGATGTAAACTCTGACTTTCTTGACTTCAAGTCCTATTCACATTCAAGTAGTCATTTCCTTCCTGATAGAGCATAGTCAGATTGAAACAGTTGATGGTAATTTGTGACATAGCTAGCATATCTCTTCTGGTTTTCACTGCAGATATGACAGGGGCAATAAAAGATTTGTGAAGATCACAGAGAAAGAGGGAGAATCAATGAGGAGGAAAAAATAATTTTAGGCATCAGAGAGACTGATGATAGCAAGTACGGTTCTACTGTTCATTGAAGCATTCTCGATTCTAAATTCAGGTCTCATGGATCTGAAAGCTAGGGTTGAAATAAGGTCAATCCAATATTCCAAATAGTAAATGAAAAATCCAATTGAAGATCCAAAGAGAATTTTTCTTTAAATTAATTGATGAAATGAAGGGATTAACGGGTTATCATATTCCCTATTGAATATATCCTGAAAGGCTTCATTCCTCTTGAATAAATAAAAGGAATACTTCCAAAACAAAAGAAACAGGTTTTCTATAAGAAACTTGCCAGTCAATGAGGAAACCAAATTATCACTCTTTGCTGATTATATGATGGTATACTTAGAGAACCCCAGATATTCTACTAAAAGTTATTAGAAATAATCCACAACTTTAGCAAAGTTGCAGGATACAAAATAAACACACATAAATCATCAGCATTCTTATATATCATAACAAGATCCAACAGTCAGAGTTACAAAGAGAAATTCCATTTAAAGTAACTACTGATACTATAAAATATTTAGGAATCTATCTACCAAGGGAAAATCAGAAATTTTATGAGCAAAATTACAAACCACTTTTCACACACATTAAGCCTGATCTAATCAATTGAAAATATTAAATGCTCTTGGATAGGGTGAGCAAATATAATAAAGATGACAATACCCCTAAACTACTCTATTTGTTTAGCGGTATACCAATCAGATTCCCAAAACTATTTTAATGACCTAGAAAAATAATAACAAAATTCATATTGAAAACAAAAGGTCAAGAATTTCAAGGAATTAATGGAAAAAATCAAATGAAGGTGGCTTAGCTGTACCAGATCTAAAATTATATTATAGAGCAGCAGTTACCAGAACCATTTGGTATTGGCTAAGGAATAGATTAGTTGATCAGTGGAACAGGTTAGGTTCAAAGGACAAAATTGCCAATAACTTTAATTATCCAGTGTTTGACAAACCCAAAAACCCCATTTTTTTGGGATAAGAATGCATTATTTGACAAAAATTGCTAGGAAAACTGGAAATTAGTATGGCAGAAACTAGGTATTGACCCACACTTAACATCGTACACCAAGATAAGGTCAAAATGGGTTCATGACCTAGGCATAAAGAATGAGATTATAAATAAATTAGAGGAAGACAGGATAGTTTACCTCTCAGACCTGTAGAAGAGGAAGGAATTTATGACCAAAGAAGAACTAAAGATCATTACTGATCACAAAATAGAAAATTTTGACTGTACTAAACTGAAAAGTTTTTGTACAAACAAAACTAATGCAGACAAGATTAGAAGGTAAGCAATAAACTGGGAAAATATGTTTACAATCAAAGGTTCTAATAAAGGCCTCATTTCCAAAATATATACAGAATTGACTCTAATTTATAAGAAATCAAGCCATTCTTCAATTCATAAATGGTCAAAGGATATGAACAGACAATTCTCAGATGAAGAAATTGAAACTATTTCTAGCCATATGAAAAGATGCTCCAAGTCATTATTAATCAGAGAAATGCAAATTAAGACAACTCTGAGATACCACTACACACCTGTCAGACTGGCTAGAATGACAGGGAAAGAAAATGTGGAATGTTAGAAGGGATGTGGGAAAACAGGGACACTAATCCCTTGTTGATGGAACTGTGATTACATCCAACCATTCCTGTAATGACATAGGAAATCATTGGGGCCTCGGTACCTTCCATCTTCGTTGGCTGCCTGGTGGGGATGATGAATATTGGCAAGTACCTGTTGGGATTTCTATACACAGCAAGATGAAGTCCCAACCCCTGCTTTACACCACCTTTGGTAGCTGCCAGATGGGACCCAGCGTTATTCTTGTTATCTAGGACTCAGGCTGGGAACTGCACAATTCCTGTAAATTTCAGCGGTTTCATTAGCACCTCAACGCACACATTAATATTAGTTAAAAGACCATGATCGCCATATCCCGGATAGAGGATATGAGCTCAGAGTTTCTCTGGCCCACTGGAAGAAACGATCCCAGGTGGATCACCTTTATGGGGCAGTGGGCAGCGGGACCGGGAGGAGTCTAGACCACAAGACCAAGGGTGACCTGGTGGGCACTGCCCAGCACTGATGCCGAGGCTTGACCTCGAGTTCCTGGAGCGCGGTGACCGCGTCCTGACTGGTGTTGCTGAATGAGCCCCGTCAAACCATCAAGCAGGTTCTGTTGGTCTTCCACAACGAGAGAATTTCGGTTTCCTCCCTCTCCTTTTTGCTGGACGCCCACTTTCTGCCTTCTCCTGATGGATAATGATGGAGATACTGGCTTGGCCTCCAGCGAGTGCTTCCTGCGCCGGGGCAACACACAACAAACCCTCCGCCCGACAGCCCTTGCAGGCGGCACTGCCACTGCCCGGATATTCGGATCCTTCCCACATGACTAAGGATCATCACATGTAAGAGGTGTGGGAGTTCTTTCTTTCTCATCCAGTCTAAAGAAGTTAAAACCAATTTGCCAGTGAGAAGGCCACTCTTGATCAAAAACAAAGAAAAAAAGATTGTCTCAAGCACTATATTTAGTAAGTTCCTTTAGGGTGTTCATTGCTTTCCCTCCTGTTTTGGAAGTAATGTTTTGATACTGGCTAATCCATTCCACTGTAGCTTGTCCTGGTGATTGAAAGGTTTCCGCAGACTGGGCCCTGGAGATTGATTTTGAAGATTTCTTAAATCTACATTCTGATGCCCAATGGTGTCTCCCTTTTCTACATTTTGGACATTTAGATTTGGTCTATTCTCTTTTCTTTCTTATTTCTCTGTCAGCACTGAGGCTTCATATGACCTGATTTTCCACAAAGAAACACACACTTTATTTCTCCTGACTCCTGTTCCCTCCAATTCCTGTACTGCAAATCCCGAAATGCTTCCATCTTAGTTTTAGTTATTAAAATACATGAGTGCCTACTTGTGCACAACACCTAATTATTTCATCTAGAGATGCATCTTGAGAGAGACTTAAAATCATCTTTTTACAATCTTCTTACTGCCTTCTCTTTGCCACTTGGTGATTAATAATCATTAGCAAGTCATCTCACCTACAGTTCTTGTAACTTCCCTATAAAATCTGCAAGTTACCCAGTTGGACCTTTGAGTTATTTAGCAAATTATTCCCTTATCTTACCAACCAGGGATGTTGCTCCATGCTCTTGACGCTGCAGCTGCTATTTGTCTCTGGCTAACTCATTGGCAGTGAATTTCTCTCAAAGCATCAGCGCAATCACCTGCTCCCAAGCACTGATCCATAGTAACTTGCATTTGAGCGTCTGGCATCCTAGTCCTTTGTTCCTGGACTTGGTATAATTCTTTTGAATTCAGACATTAATTGGCAAGTTTGTCCCAGTTCTTAGAAAGCTTTTGCTCTGCTTTTGTGATGAATAGATGTTAACATTTCATAAGCCAAATCATCTAATAACATGCTCACCATGGTAATGTGGCTCCTTATTGAGAAGATTTTTCTTAATCTTCAATATACTAAGGGCAAAAGGAGTGTGTTGGTGTTATTTCTCACCTGGCCGGCATTTGATCTTATTCCTTTATAACAGGAGCTTGCTAAGGAGGTTCCTAATGTATTCTCCACTTTCTTTGCTTTAAGGCTATTTCTAATCGTAATATTGAGGATATTCTCAATTAAGCGATTTCCTGGACAGCCTTCCAAAACACTGGTGCTGAATCTAAAGGCAGGGCAGGGAGGTGGGTTAGGGTTCTGAATTCAAAAGAGAGGCAACTCCTGTGGAGTAGCATAGGTTAGGAAAGTGCTCACCCTTGAGTATAATTATTTTGACCTCTACCTTCCTCTTTTTCCCTCCTTTGTTTTAAATTCTTTTTTCTCCTCTGGCTTAGCTTCCTGTATACCAGCTTCCTCTTTTATCTCCCTGTCCTAACTTCTTCTTTTATCTCCTCTGGCTAGCTTCCTGTGTACAAGCTTCCTCTTTTTTCCCTCTGTCCTAACTTCTTCTTTTGTCTCCTCTGGGCTAGCTTCCTGCGTACAAGCTTTCCTCTTTTTCACTTCTATCTCTCAGGATGCCTGGAGAAGGACAGAGCTATAGAATTGGGAAAGCTTGGGGACTGAGACCTGTTTCCCTTTCCCTAAAGAAATCACCTTTAGATATGAACAGACAATTTTCTAGACAAGATGAAATTGAAAATCATTACCACTATATGAAAGAGTGTTCCAAATCACTATTGAACAGAGAAATGCCAATTAAGACAACTCTGAGATACTACTACATACCTGTCAGATTGGCTAAGATGACAGGAAAATAATGATGAAACGTTGAGGGGATGCGGGAAAACTGTGACACTGATACATTGTTGGTAGAGCCAGAACGAATCCAACCGTTCTGAGAGCAATCTGGAATTATGCCCAAAAAGTTATCAAACTGTGCATACCCTTTGATCCAGCAGTGTTACTACTGGGCTTATACCCCAAGGAGATACTAAAAGCAGGGAAAGGGACCAGTATGTGCCAGTATCGTTTGTGGCAATCGTTTGTAGTGGCTAGCTGGAAACTGAGTGGCTGCTCATCAATGGAGAATGGTTGGGTAAATTGTGGTATAAGGAATGTTATGGAATATTATTGAGTTCTGTAAGAAATGACCATTAAAGCAAGATGAATACAGAGAAGCTTGGAGAGAATTATATGAACTGGCTGCTAAGTGAAATGAGCAGAAACCAAGAGATCATTATACAAAGCATCAACAACAATACTGTATGAAGATGTAATCTGATGAAGTAGGGATTTCTTTGACAAAGAGACCCAATTCAGTTTCAATTGATCAATGCTGGACAGAAGCAGCTACACCCAAAGAAAACACTGGGAAATGAATGTAAACTGTTTGCATTTTGTTTTTCTTCCTGGGTTATTTCTACCTTCTGAATCCAATTCTCCCTTGCAATAAGAAACTGTTTGACCTGCACACATACATTGTATCTAGGATATACTAGGACATATTCATATATGGGACTGCTTGCCATCTAGGGAGGGGGTGAGGGTGGAGGAAAACGGAACAAAGTGAGTGCAAGGGACAGGTTGTAAAAATTACCCTGGCATGGATTCTGGTCAATAAAAGTTACTAAATAAATTAAAAAAAAAGAAATCACCTTTAGGTTGTCTTCTAACACTGGGCTTGAAAAATACCTCAAGCTCCAAATTTAAACACTGATTAGGTTAGCTGAATTCCAGTCTCCTCTCTCCCCACCAACTCTGATCTTGAAAGGAGCCTTTGGTATCTTAAAGTGCGCCTTAAAGTACCTTTCTTTTCTTTTCCAATGTTGAAAGGGCTAAATTTGTGAAACTTTTTGCTCCTGCATTTTCTCCCACTTCTTTCTTGGCTTTTGGTATTGTTAGATGGGCTATCAGCATTCTTACAGGCAGCCCAGAAGGGATCTGATGCATTTCCTGCACAGGGCCCCATTCCCAAATGCTGTCACCATCTCAACCCTGAGGACACCTCCCACTTTTAATCTGGGGTTCATGGAGATCTGAGCTTAGGTTTCAAACTTTGATTTTCAACTGCCCTCCAGCCTGCACACATAATTGATTGGGACACAACACACAACCAGATGCTCTGCCGCAATCTTCAGTTCTCACACCCTGTCCTGGCTTGGACCCCAAAATTTTGATGACCCTTGTCAGCTTGAAGCAGTTACATGCAGTTGAGATCTTTGTCCTTTTTTTCCCTTAAATGAATTTGGCTTTTAACTGCTTGTGGGGGTAATGAAGAGGGTTGTGGTCCCTTTAAGAAACTATTTCCTATTCATCTGGGAATCCTTTTAGATTCCCCAACCTCCTGGTTGAGGCAAGTGCATGTCCTCCCAGACACGTTGTCTTCCGGAGGTCAGAGCCTTGATTCAGTTACAACCTGCCCAAAAAGCAGCCCTTGAATTCCAATAAGAGATCTGGGCTCTCCCAGCCCTATTGGGTCTGGTGCTCTCAATGGGCTGAAACTGAGCAGAGATCTGAGCACTTATGGCTAATTACCAATGGGACAATACTCTGTCAGTATGCTTGGAGAAAGAAGGGCCCCGCCCACTACGATGCAGGCTGGATGTGTTGTAGGAGACTGGGTGGAGGATTTGGTGGGTGGAGGGAGAAAGCCAGAGTCACTCCTGGCCTGGATTGCGGCTCGATTGCTCCTCACTTGTAGCTAGTCCCCCACCACTCCATACAGAGAATAAGGATCAAGGACTTTCCCTTTATCCTGACTCGGCTGATTTTAAAGTATCCTGGTGCTAATGCGGTCATCTCATGAGCCCACTTGGGCTGTCCCGGCCCCAGTCTGACTTGCTTGGGCTACCCCAACCGCTAGTGGTTCTGATGTGCTCGAGCTGTCCCAGCGCCCACTAAGACACTCGATATAAAAGGGCCAAACTAAAATCCTCTCTTTGCAAAGGCTCCAAACATGCCAGCTTTGCCATGCTTGGGATGCCAAGGAGCCTCTGTCCATTGGAATACTTTTCCAGCGCCACCCTCTCTTTACCCTCCCCTATGTCTCTGAGTAGACTTTATGCCTCTGACAGGATTTCTAACCTTCCCTATAATAAACTTCTTTTATCAATCTAAGTTTTCAGGTCTGTAAATTTCTTTTCAAAGAACTTCAGCGCCACCAGAAAGGAGTGCCCAAAACTCCTTGCCCTTGGACCAAATCCGAAGGGGGTGCAGGGGAGCCAAACCTCTCCATTTGGTTCCTGAACTCAACTTGCCCCAACCTTATCATTAACTCCTGACCACCAGAAACCCTAATCTCATTTTTGGGTCCCCAATCTAAACCTTATCAGTGGTAAAATGGCTGTCTCCTTCACTTCTCCCCCTAAAGACCAAGGACTTAAATTTGTCCTGACTCGGTCTGATCCTGAGGCCTCCAGGGAGCTAGCCCGGACATTACAGTCTGGAAAATAAACTTTTTCCCTGCTTTGGGAAGAGCTTCTCCCAGGCTGGAAATATTTGTCCAGGCCATCATGTGAGCTTTGGGAATTCCATGAGGCCAGAGATGAGGCAGTGAGGGAGATCAGGTTCGGGCTTTCTGGGGACCCCTGGGGTGGAGTCCAGCCCAAGGTCAGCTGCTGACCCCAAGCTGCAATTGTTGGTAACCAAATGACCTCATCACCTAAAAGAGAAATGTGGCCCTAATCACCTGGGAGGGTGCAGAGCATCCACAGGACACAAGCCAGCCAGGCCAGGCCAGAGACAGGGGACATGGGTCCTGCTGCCTCTCCCCTCCCCAGAGTCCTTAAGGGCAAACTGAGGTCCTGTCTGTGCCCTGTCTGGGCTGGAAGGCTTCTCTTATGGCCTGGATGGGCCAAAATCTTGAGGGATTCAGTTGGACCAGTTTGGGGAGAGGGAAAGAAGGCAAAGGAGCAAGTGAACAGAAAAGGGGGAGATGTGGAGGCCAGGTAGGCTCCAAGAGAGCTGAGGCTCAGAGAAGGGAAGCTCCTTGTCAAGGTCATTGCCAAGGATTATCCAGTGTGCTTGGTGTGAAAGAATTCCAGAAAAAAGTGGGGGAGAGAAATAGAAGGAGGAGGATGGATGGAAAGGGCCTCCATGGAGAGCCAGAAGGGACCACGGAGAAGGGAAGTGCAAGTGCATCATGTCATAGCCAGGGAAACTGAGGCCCGGGAGCCCCCAGATTATCCAAAGATGAGTCAGGTTTGGGATCTCAGGTTTCCTAACTCACTATGCAGAGGACGGGCTGGTCCCCCTCCCTGTGGAGCCCAGGGCCAGGGAAGGCCTCGTTGGCAAAATGTGGGTCTCTCCCCGAGGGACATCTAAGCAAGTGGGGATGGGGTGTACCTCCCAAAAAATGCCCTGGGCCTTCAGTGTGAGCTCTCTTTATCCTGAATTCAAAGGAAGGCCCCTGCTATTCTTTGTCCCACTTTTGGGCCTCCCAGCTTCATTTTCTAGGCCTTCCTTCCCCTTCCCCAGCGCTGCAAACTAAGGGGATCCCCAGGTATCACCTGAGCCCCAGGTTCTGTGGGGCCACCATTGTTCTCTTCATCCTGGCTCTGCCCATCCCAGCTCTTCTCCTTTGGTGAGAGTAGGGATGATGGGAATGTGATTTCAACAAAGCCATTGTAGCAAGCAACTGGCATTTTTGTCCCTTTCAGGTGTGAAAAGTCCCCTGTGTGTATATACTGTATCTGTATATGTACATACTTACAAATTATTACGGACATATTCTTACACACACTTATTTCCTTTGAGCTCCGGAGGCTTTCTAGCTTCAGGTGCCACGAGCCTCCAGGAGACTCCTCATGTCTCCCCGGAGGTGTACCTCTGTCCTGAATACACCAGCTCCTGGCGTACAGTAGGGCC
This sequence comes from Sarcophilus harrisii, assembly GCF_902635505.1. Taxonomy (NCBI): domain Eukaryota; kingdom Metazoa; phylum Chordata; class Mammalia; order Dasyuromorphia; family Dasyuridae; genus Sarcophilus; species Sarcophilus harrisii. The sequence goes on along the minus strand of NC_045426.1, from coordinate 713,787,185 downwards.
AATGCTTCTTCCATCCTTTCCTTGTACTTCACCCTCCTTGGCTTTATTTTGCTTTTCTTTATTCAGCCAGTTTTCAATCACATCCCACTCTTCCTGACCCATTTCTGATTTTCTTGGCAGTAACACGATTCGAACATCTTTGTCATTCCCTTCTAGCTCATTTTATACAAGAGGACTGAGGCAAATATGACTTGGGCTAAGATCACCTGATAGGGAGATGTCTGAGGCTGCATTTCTGATTCCAGAAAGATGTTTCCTGACTCCAGGGCCGGGCTCTCCCACTGCCCCCACCCGCTGCCCCTTCTCTCCTTTAGTTCTGGGCATGTTACATCTACTCCCAGAGGAAAGCAACTCAGAGGATGGGGGCTGTCACTCTTACTCGGTGTCTATCAAATGCGTGAGGGGATCGTGCTGCCTCCAGCATTTGGGAGAATACATAGAAGGAATGTCCCAAAGATGAGGAGGCCCCAGGGCCAGTGAGCTGCTAGAATGAACCCATGTCCCAGGGAGACCCCGAACTTGGAAACGCGAGTGTGCGGGGAACGTCCTGAGTGCCTCGGGCCTGCTCTCCCGTGCTGTAATAGTCACTGCCATGGATAAAGTGCCTGATTATGTACCAGGAACTGGGGCTGAGCCACTTACAGATATTAATCATTGATCACACACATTGTTATGAGCATCTCAAATGAGCCAGCCTGGGCCATGTGGACCGCCACCAAGCTCCTGAATCTCATTGTGCTACTCTTAGGAGTTGGGTGCTGTTATTACCTTATTTTACATCAGGGCAAACTGAGGAAATCACAGGGGTTTCCCAGGGTCCCATAGGCAGCAGGTGCCTAAGGCTGCAGTAGGACTCTGTTCTCCCTGGCTCCAGGCCTGAGCTCCATGTACTGTGCCACTGAGCTGCCCCTTCTGTTCAGGCCCGGTGTCCTGAGCTCCTGACTCAGCCTCCTTGCCCTCCTTAGCTTCTTGGCCTCCTCTCCTTCCCCAGCCTAGGGGTCAGAGAACAATAGACTTGGGCAAGACCATGGAGAGTCTGGGCCCTCCCTCAGGCCCCCCCCGTTCTGCCTGAGGCTACACCATAGATCCTGGACCTGGAGCCAGGAGCCCTCAGGAGGGCCCGTTGGAGTCCAACCCTCCCTGCTCCAGAAGAGGCTCAGGAGGTCAGGGATCTCAGCCAGTCACCAGGGATCAGCTGGGATGCCCTGGGGTAAAATGATGGTGATCAAAGGAGCCTGTGCTGGAGAACTCCTCTGTGGGATCAATGTGTGATCTAAAGGCTACAGAGGTCTGTGAGTTTCCTGGTCCTGGGCCTAATGGCAAAGAGGCTCCAGGGAGGGATTCAGCCCTCAAGGTCTGTGAAAAAGGGGCTTAGAGCCCTGGCAAAGCAGGGCACGGGGCCTGTCCCCATATTGTTCCATCGATGCAGGGATCTGGAGTTCAGATACGGGCAGTCCTGAGAACTCTCAGTTTCCTCCTGTTTTAGAGCCAGGATCACTGTAGTGCATCCGGAAAGCCTGCTCCTCACCAGGAAGGAGGATGGCCCTCATTGGATGCACCACAGTAGATGCTCGTCTGAGCTCCTGCCTGTTGGGCCTTCTCTGTGGGAGGGGGAAGGAAAGGAACAGCTGCCCTGCTGCCCGTCCCCTTGGGGGTTGTGTGTTCCCCTTTATAGCCAGAATGGCCGGCGTCTCCTCAGTGTTCTGGATGGGCTGCAAGGGGCCCCTCAGGACCCGGAGGTTCAGTCACACCTTGTCTTTCCCAGAAATTCATCCCAACATCCCCAGATAAAAGGGGGTCCTGAGGAGGGTCAGAGTGAAAGGGAACAAAGTCCTGTGGGATTCCAGGAGTTCTCTGCCAGAGGGGAAGGGCTGCCCTAAATCTCCCTGCCCAAAGGGCTCCCAGCAGGATCCCAGATTAATCCACCTAGAAACAAAGTCATTGAAAACCACTGGTCTCTGCCATAGCTTCTTTATTCACAAAATGTCCCAGGAAAGGTACTGGTGCTTGTGACTTGTGTGTGTGAGAGAATGTATGTCTGTGTGTGTGTGTGTTAAATGAAGCCCCCCTCATTCCCCCAGTATCCTCTGCTAGGAGCACTTTGGGGAGTCTCTACTTCATAATGAAGCTTTGTTTTAACGTTATTTTTCCCTAAGATTTGCTCCAAAGTGGGAAGAATGAGCCCCTGAGAGGACCCCGACCTCCCCATGGGGAGGGGCAAGTTCCCCGAAGAGCCTAAAGTGCATCTTCCATTGGGAGGGTCTCAGATTGGACAGGGACAGTTAGGGGACAGGAGACAAGTTCAAATCTGGCCTCAGGCACTTATGGAATCACTTTGTGACCCAAGCCAAGTCCTTCACCTTATTTGCTTCAATTACTTCATCAATCACAGGAGGAGGAGGGAGAGCTGCAAATCCCTCTAGGAAATCCTCAAAATGGGGTCACTGAAGATGAGACCTGACTGAAAGGCCTGAACCTTGCCGGGCCCATTTCCTAGATCCAGAGGAGGAAGGGACCAAATTAGCACCAGGAGGTCTCTGAGGTCCCTGCAATTCTGGCTATAGGATCCTTTGCCTTCTTGTACATAATCAGGATGGGAAGATGGCCTGGGATCCTGTAGGCAAAGGCATGTATCCCAAAGTATTTCCTGTTTGATTCTCTTCATTTTGCTCCCACAGCTTTGACTGGTTTTCACTGCCAGGAGCAGCATCCCTTCCCCCAGGATTAAACGGGTCTCTTGAACTGGAATCACTGAGCAAAGTGGCCCCATCTCAGGCACTCGGGTGCCTCCCCTCAGACTAGAGGGCAGAAGTGGGGAGCCATAAGCTCTGGTCCAAAGGGTTTCTGAATGCAAGAACTCCCCCTGGGAACTTGGCTAAGGGCAGTGCTCGGGGGTAGGAAGGGAATTAGCTTCTGGGAAAAATCTCAGGATTGTTCTGCTCCATATTGTGTAAAGGCAGAGGAGTCATTCTAATCTCCTGGGGGTCATTTCTCATCTGTAAAGCAGAGATTTCAGGAAAGCTCTCCAAATGTCTCTGGGACTTGTAGTCATTGCTCCCCACGCTCCAAAAGTGCAAAAGTGTATCTGTAGATCCTGTGATTTCTAATTCTCAGATGGGGAAGATGGGCCTGCAGGTGTCTTTGTTCTTGCAGGAGAATTTGTCATCAAATTGCTGGACTTGAGGAACCTCTGAGTTCCTTTCAATTCCACAGGTGGATGTTCTAAATCCTCCATAAGGAGAGAGCCCACTGCAGAGGAAAAACTGAGCTCTGACTTTCTGTTATAATGACTCTTCTAAATGGAGGACACTGCGCCCTGAGCAGAGATTCTAGCTCATGGGGGACCCTCTGGTGCAGAGACCCCATGAGCATCATGTACAAACCAGCCTTTAGAAATTGTCATGTCTGAAGGATTTAATAAATCTTGTGACGAATATTAGAATAGAATATTTCATGAGGTTTCTTCATCACAGGTTATTGGCTGAATTCAGGTCACAAAAGTTTTCTTACAAAAGGCAGGTCTGGGACATAGCCTGACGTGGAACAAGGGAAAGAGAGGATAAAATACAATTGTGCACTTATGGTTTCCCCTGGACGCAGGGACGCAGCTGGAGATGCCTCAGGCAGTCGGGTCCCTGGAATTCTCTGAGACTTGGAGACTTTCTGAGGGAAATTGGAATAAGAGGAGGGACCCAATAATTGCTCCGTGCCACGTGTACCTGGGAGACAGAGAAAAAGTATATAAGGGCTCACTCCACTCTGCACCATTGTCCCTATGTCCCTGGCCATGGACCCGGGCATCCCCCTGTTTCCAGTGTGACCCGAGATCAGGAGCCTGGCTTGTGAGAGACAGGTCGTCTGGTGTGAAAAGTCCCTCCCCCCTGTCCCTGACTCACAGCGACTTGGCTGTAGCATGAGCAGTCGCTCCACTTCTTCAGAGTTAAAGCTTTGGTTACTGTTCAGGGAGATGTGGCCCTCCATTGTGAGAAGCATTTCTCACCTCCTTCCTTCCCTTGCTGTGTGTCTGTTGCTGCAGCTTCCAGGATCTGGACAAAAGTGCTATGAAGATCAATCCATGCTATATTCCTGGTGGAGATGGAGATTGGGTACTTCTCCCTCTATTCTCACCAGAAATGAGCAAATGTAACAGGAGCAGCCTGGTTTCAGAGCCTCCTAACGAGGCTTGTAGTTTAGGTGAGTGTCTCTCTCTCTTTCTGTGCTCATCTCACCAGAAGATGCAGGAAAGTCCTCATTGTTCAGTCTGAGCCGGGCACTTCCCTCCCGCCTCTTACTGTTCCGTATCTTCTGGCAGCTTCATTCTGTCTCCTAACGTCAGAGCTAAAAGAAAGAAACCCCCTCCCCTCCTTTCCTTCCCATTCCCCATCAAAACAAGCCGAGCCCAGCTCTCCCTCCCTGCCGGGCTCAGACTTTGTCTCCTCCCTTCCCGGCCATCCTTGACCTCATGTAAACAGTGAAGTGCTGGCTGGCCTGAGGCAGCAGAAGCGCTTGGGCCCATGCCTTTCTGTCCCATGTGCAGAGTCATTAAGTGAGTGTACAGATCCTGAGTCAGGAAACTGCCCTGTTCCCAGTGAAAGTGGGAAGCTGTGTTCCTCCCAGCTCTGGCCTGTCTGATGGGCAGAGAGCAGCCCCTTGTAGGAAGCCATGGGAGCCTCTTCAGGGAATTTAGGTTGGGATGGACCTCCTCCTCCCACCTCATTGCGAGCGGAAAATATGAGCTCATGTTTATCTTCCTGTAAGTAGAGTGAATTTTCATTATTTTCTGTTTCTGGGAATAAAGTCATGTTGTCAGAAAGTGTTCCAGCTTAGGGAATCTCAAAGGTACTGAGTATGTTGGGGAATCAATTATTGATGGAGCCTTAAACTGAGGGCTGGGAAATTTGCCTTTATTTGGGAAAGACAGAATTGTGCAGGATGGCGGCCAGCAAGTTCTCAGACTCGCAAATGGCTTTAGGAAATGCCTGTTCCTTTCAGTGATGTCTGGAGAATTCTGTTTTCTGCAGGTGGTGTGAGAGGGGCTGCTTTTAATTTCTCTCTTTTTTTAATAGCCTTTTATTTACAGGATATATGCATGGGTAACTTTACAGCATTAACAATTGCCAAACCTCTTGTTCCAATTTTTCCCCTCTTTCTCTTTCCACTTCCTCCCCTGTGATGGCAGGATGACCAGTAGATGTTAAATATATTAAAATATAAATTAGATACACAATAAGTATATATGACCAAAACGTTATTTTGCTGTACAAAAAGAATCAGACTCTGAAATATTGTACAATTCTGCTTTTAATTTCTCAAGCTAAATCTTCCTTAACTACATGAACCTGGGATGGGTAGGTGTGTGTTTACTTTCTGGGACTTTGACAAGGCATCTTGACCTTCCTGCTGCTGCTGCTGCAGAGGTCTTAGTTTTATGCATTGTCACGATCAACTGGCTTTGCCAAACCCTCTTTACATGACAGGATCTCAGTATATAGCCATGCAACACTCATATATAACCTTTTGTAAGTCTGCACTGTAGCAAAAAATTCAGACTCCACCAATTTCTGGATGATGTTCCTCTGTCACATCAGAGAAGCTGATCGGCTATTTACTCTGTCCTCTACTTGTTGAAGACACACCATGAGTTTCACTGAATGGTTCTTTGGCAAATAAGAGTTCTTTTCTGAACCTTGTTATAGACTTATGTCAATATTTAATCCCATTGGATCCTTTTTTTTGTTTGTTTATACTTTTCTTTGTACTTACAAACAAAAATTCTCTATGAATCAAGTCATAAATTATAGATGTTTTATACCAATTGTGTATATTTTTATCTAAGAAACAAGGCCATTAAATGGCATGAATTATTGGTTATTCTTTTAATGGTTTAGTGTGCTTCTTTTTATTCTATTTGTTGTTCATCATCTAAGAAAAGTGGGAAGTTTGACCTAGAGGGAGAAGTTTCACCCACCATTTTGAAACATTAAAGAACAATCCTGTTCTAAATCAAATGCCCTTTTCTGTTTTGTGAATTGTTTCATTTTTACCTTGAGAACTGCACCCCATGCAGAAGGCAAGGCCTCTATATTGTCAGCACTGATGATAACTTGATGAAAATTAAATAGACATGACTATAATGTCACGCTAACCTTGTCCTTCCATTATACTCTAAGGCTTCTAGAGTCAACAACTATCCATGTCTTCTTGTGGAATGAGGGAATGGCTCAGGCAAGCAGAGTTACATGAGGACATAGAGCCAATAGTCCTCACCTTTTAAGAAATTACAAAAAGAAAAAATAGTGGAACAATGTGTATGGACAGAAGTTAGTTTGAATTCAAATGGAAGGAGCTAAGCAGCTATTGCAGTGTTTAGTGTTGACTAAATGTTGGGAAAGTCCCTCTTCCGAAATGAATTCTGTGTAAAGGTTGTTTTCATGTTCTGTAACATTTACCATTAATTCACCAGACCTATTGAAAAAAATTACCAGCAACTCTTCATGCCTATGTTCACTCTACATGAGATTAACAAGAATCCCAAGCTGTTGCCCAACATTTCCCTGGGATGCTGCATGTACAATTCCTATTCCAGTGAAGAAAGGACCTTGGAGAGCTATCTGTGGTGGCTGTCTGGAACAGACCAGCTCATCCCTAATTACAACTGCCTAGAGCGAGAAAAGGTTGTAGCTGTCATTGGAGGAGCCACATCAGCTCTCTCTGTTCAGATGGGGAGCCTGCTTGACCTCTACCATTTACCCCAGGTGAATGAGATAGAAACTAATAGATTCTCTGTCCTATACAATGTAGTATCCACAGCAGTAGTATTAGTAGTAGATGCAGCAGAAGCAGCAGCAGTAAATTAAAATACATTTATGTATTCCTTTAAAAAATTTTTTAAAAGTTTTACATATGTATTTCTTTTGATCTTCACAACAAACTCTTAATGAAGATATTGTTGTAACTCCAGTTTACAGTGGAGGGTTAGTGGATACTAATTAATCTATGTCTTTTTAGAACAGTTTAACTCTCTACTGACTGAATAAAGCCACTGTCTTCATCATCAGGGAAATTGAACAAGTCCTAGAACACCAACCATATTGTAAGCCAAGAAGCCAGTTAGCTTTCAACCCGAGAAAGGATCTGAAAGAAAAACTATTTATACTTTCCCATTATACAGAGAAGTTCAATAATGATCGGAGAAGTTAAAGTGTTTGCTCAACATGACAGCTACCCCTGGTGGAAGAGAAATGATGAGATCTTACCATTCTTGACCTTAAGTTGAATGATCTTTCAGTCTTTTACACCTCATTCTAGGAGCTTCATTTTTCATAATACCATTATTCATACCATTAGACCATTAGTCCAGGAATGTATTGAGGATGTAAATTATTTATAAAAGGAAACTGAGCATGAGCACTGATGTACAAGGTGCTTGTTTGGGGAGCCCTGGGAAGCCTGTCCACTGAGCTGTCTTAAGAACTACATAAGTACATTTACGAATGTATGTAAGAGTTTGAGAACATTCCCTGGCATTGTTCAAAGAGGAAACTAACAATTAATAGTACAGAAGGAATGAGATACATACGGGGCAAGGAGAGCTATTTCAGAAAGCACCTCATCTTTTTCAAAACTGAAAAGCGACCTCTGAGCACTGCGGTTTAAGCTGCTTAGTGAATTTTGTCACTGGTCAGTCAGATGAGGGACCGTTTGTGTGTTCAGTAGCTAAGAAGAAAATTTAGGGATGATTTCATGGAAGAGAAATAATGACAATTTAGATTGATTTTGTATTTAAAGGAAATGGAGGCCGTTTGAATATGGAACTATGCATATAAAAAGGAGAAGGACTGGAAGTCTCCCTCCAATTATATCCACATATCTTATTTTAATGTTCTCCTGATTAAACCTAACATTATTTAACTATAATTTAACATTATTTAACTATAATTTCTTTAATATTCAATATTTTAGATTCAGTATTAAAGCCTTTGGAGAAAAAACAATTGGGACACAACTTTGTTGTGTCACTAACGTTGAAATTATAAATAGTCCTTGTTATGGGTCAGAACTTGAAACAAGGTGCTAAGTCAGTGGAATTGATAGAGATAATGGTTATTTAGGATGGTGCTTAAAAGTTCTCTAGTTCAGTACATGTACTTAGTACTTACAATAGTTGTACAAGATTCACTCCTTTAATAAAACAGCATGTAAGTTTGGACAACCCAGCCAGAATCAAAACTAGGGAAAGACAGAGAAGTGGGGGCAGGCTCTCCTTCTTCGCTTCTCCACTGAAACCAAGATCCGGAAAGCCTCTAGAAAAAATTACCCGAGCCCCAAATGAAGAAGACAAGACTTTGAAGGAGACAATAACGGATTTGGCTTTAACCTTTGGCTACTCATGTGGTGATCACTGTAGTGAAAGGAAGCCTGCTCCCAGAGATCCCAAGAAAACTCCAACAGGAGAAGATTACATATTAGAGAAAATATTACAAGTCCTGACCAAATACTTGGAGAATAATAAAAACAAAAACTTACAAACTCAAAGAACATAGGAATTAACTTTAGATGTCCTTGTGGAAACATGAGTGAACTGTCTAATTAAGGTATTCACGAGAAAGGGTTCATCTAGCATCTTTGTTGCCAGATAATATAATAGCAGGAAGTCTGGTAATAGCAGGAAGAGAAGAGGCAACCTGTTACATCTGGAATTATTTTTCCTTGCTCCTGATCAAACAGAGCATGGCAAGATAAGTTGAATAAATCTCCTTCGAATTCAACAGGCAGATTCTTTCACTGTAATGCAGGTATATATCTGACCCTCAGGTCTGCAAACAATATTAGTCACGATGATTTGAATTTTATCAGCCCTCCATGCAGTCCATGAATATCTGTTTTGTCAATGAGAGAACAAAACTTCTGCTAGAGATTGGTAATGGTCAACAAATTTGGGGCAGATTTGATGTCTCTTGAAAAGTAAAACAATACATTTCAAGAGAGAAATGGAGAGACTTTCAGAGGGAAATTGTCATCTGTGATAAACTTACAATAAAATCTAAAAACTTTCTTCTAACAATAAATATGCCCATTTGAGTAACTGTATTTTACGAATTTCTCAGCAACAACGTACCTGCTCATCAATATTTTTCTCATCTAGATTACTTTGGTGGTCCATTTTGATTCCAGTCTTGTTGACAAAGTCCAATTTCCTTCCCTCTATCAGATGGGCCCACAAATCCTTTCTTCACTGAGGAATTGTCCGCTTATTGATATATTTTCAATGGAACTGATAGGGCTGCTTGTCTCAGATGATAAGGAGAGGTGAGGAATTCCCTGGGAAATGAGAGAGGAAAATGAAAAAGAATAGAGTTTGTGTGTCCTTCACAGAGAAGATCCCGCTCAGTGACAGGGAAAATAGGGAGAACCTCTGAGATATCAAGTCCAGGATCCTAACTTCAGAAGTCAAAGTCATTGTCATTCATCCTGACACAGACCTCATTAACAATTATGGAACCCCAACGGATTTTATTCCCAACCAAGAAGGTGTGGATTGCCACATCTCATTCAGACACTACAACGAGAGCCTTGTACCATTATGGTTTCACTTTCCATGCTTCTTCTTCTTTTCACACTTGATCAGTTCACTACCTGGATTTGAGAGTTTTATCAGAAAGCTTATAATTTCCTTTTAACCACGAGGGATGTTCTGCCTCAAGCACACAGGCCATCACCTTTGAAATGCCCAGATCAGCCAGACATCCCAGAGCAAGATTTATATTTACCAAATGCCTCCCTGAAACATTTTCCTTTTACCCTGTGGACATGACAACGTCCACCTCGAGTTTACATAACATTCATAATGCTTTTATCCTTATCCTGTAATGACCATATAGGAAATCATTGGGGCCTTGTACCTTCCATCCGTTGGGCTGCCTGGTGGGGATGATGAACATTGGCAAGTACCTGTTGGGATTTCTATACACAGCAAGATGAAGTCCCAACCCTGCTTACACCACCTTTGGCAGCTGCCAGATAACCCAGCGTTATTCTGTTATCTAGGACCTCAGGGCCGGGGAATCCCACAATTCCCGTAAATTCCCCAGCGGTTTCATTAGCAATTCCCTCAACGGCCATTATAATATTAGTTAAAACACTCTCATGATCGCCATATCCTGCCAGAGGGATAAGGAGCTCAGGAGTTTCTCTGGCCCACCGGAAGAAACGATCCCAGGATCACCTTTTTATGGGGCAGGTATCGGGCAGCGGGGACCGGGAGGAGTCTAGACCACAAGACCAAGGGTGACCTGGTGGGCACTGCCCAGCACTGATGCCGAGGCTTAGACCTCGGGAAGCCTGGAGCGCGGTGACCGCGTCCCACCGGGTGTTGCTGGGCCGAGCCCCACAAACCATCACAGGTTCTGTTGGTCTTCCACAACGAGACCGGTTTCCTCCTCTCCTTTTTGCCGGACGCCTCACTTTCTGCCTTCTCCTGATGGATAACACGGAGATATCTGCTTGGCCTCCAGCGAGTGCTTCCTGCGTCGGGGCAAATACAACAAACCCTCCGCCCGGAGCCCTGCAGGCGGCACTGCCACTGCCCGGATATTCGGATCCTTCCCACATGACTAAGGATCATCACATGTAAGAGGTGTGGGAGTTCTTTCTTTCTCATCCAGTCTAAAGAAGTTAAAACCAATTTGCCAGTGAGAAGGCCACTCTTGATCAAAAACAAAGAAAAAAAGATTGTCTCAAGCACTATATTTAGTAAGTTCCTTTAGGGTGTTCATTGCTTTCCCTCCTGTTTTGGAAGTAATGTTTTGATACTGGCTAATCCATTCCACTGTAGCTTGTCCTGGTGATTGAAAGGTTTCCGCAGACTGGGCCCTGGAGATTGATTTTGAAGATTTCTTAAATCTACATTCTGATGCCCAATGGTGTCTCCCTTTTCTACATTTTGGACATTTAGATTTGGTCTATTCTCTTTTCTTTCTTATTTCTCTGTCAGCACTGAGGCTTCATATGACCTGATTTTCCACAAAGAAAACACTTTATTTCTCCTGACTCTGTTCCCTCCAATTCCTGTACTGCAAATCCCGAAATGCTTCCATCTTAGTTTTAGTTATTAAAATACATGAGTGCCTACTTGTGCACAACACCTAATTATTTCATCTAGAGATGCATCTTGAGAGAGACTTAAAATCATCTTTTTACAATCTTCTTACTGCCTTCTCTTTGCCACTTGGTGATTAATAATCATTAGCAAGTCATCTCACCTACAGTTCTTGTAACTTCCCTATAAAATCTGCAAGTTACCCAGTTGGACCTTTGAGTTATTTAGCAAATTATTCCCTTATCTTACCAACCAGGGATGTTGCTCCATGCTCTTGACGCTGCAGCTGCTATTTGTCTCTGGCTAACTCATTGGCAGTGAATTTCTCTCAAAGCATCAGCGCAATCACCTGCTCCCAAGCACTGATCCATAGTAACTTGCATTTGAGCGTCTGGCATCCTAGTCCTTTGTTCCTGGACTTGGTATAATTCTTTTGAATTCAGACATTAATTGGCAAGTTTGTCCCAGTTCTTAGAAAGCTTTTGCTCTGCTTTTGTGATGAATAGATGTTAACATTTCATAAGCCAAATCATCTAATAACATGCTCACCATGGTAATGTGGCTCCTTATTGAGAAGATTTTTCTTAATCTTCAATATACTAAGGGCAAAAGGAGTGTGTTGGTGTTATTTCTCACCTGGCCGGCATTTGATCTTATTCCTTTATAACAGGAGCTTGCTAAGGAGGTTCCTAATGTATTCTCCACTTTCTTTGCTTTAAGGCTATTTCTAATCGTAATATTGAGGATATTCTCAATTAAGCGATTTCCTGGACAGCCTTCCAAAACACTGGTGCTGAATCTAAAGGCAGGGCAGGGAGGTGGGTTAGGGTTCTGAATTCAAAAGAGGAGGCAACTCCTGTGGAGTAAAGAAAGGAGTACTTCACCCTTGAGCACTATTTTGACCTCTACCTTCCTCTTTTTCCTCCTTTGTTTTAAATTCTTTTTTTCTCCTCTGGCTTAGCTTCCTGTATACCAGCTTCCTCTTTTATCTCCTCTGTCCTAACTTCTTCTTTTATCTCCTCTGGGCTAGCTTCCTGTGTACAAGCTTCCTCTTTTTTCCCTCTGTCCTAACTTCTTCTTTTGTCTCCTCTGGGCTAGCTTCCTGCGTACAAGCTTCCTCTTTTTTCACTTCTATCTCTCAGGATGCCTGGAGAAGGACAGAGCTATAGAATTGGGAAAGCTTGGGGACTGAGACCTGTTTCCCTTTCCCTAAAGAAATCACCTTTAGATATGAACAGACAATTTTCAGATGATGAAATTGAAAATCATTACCACTCATATGAAAGAGTGTTCCAAATCACTATTGAACAGAGAAATGCCAATTAAGACAACTCTGAGATACCACTACATACCTGTCAGATTGGCTAAGATGACAGGAAAATAATGATGAAACGTTGAGGGGATGCGGGAAAACTGTGACACTGATACATTGTTGGTAGAGCCAGAACGAATCCAACCGTTCTGAGAGCAATCTGGAATTATGCCCAAAAAGTTATCAAACTGTGCATACCCTTTGATCCAGCAGTGTTACTACTGGGCTTATACCCCAAGGAGATACTAAAAGCAGGGAAAGGGACCAGTATGTGCCAGTATCGTTTGTGGCAATCGTTTGTAGTGGCTAGCTGGAAACTGAGTGGCTGCTCATCAATGGAGAATGGTTGGGTAAATTGTGGTATAAGGAATGTTATGGAATATTATTGAGTTCTGTAAGAAATGACCATTAAAGCAAGATGAATACAGAGAAGCTTGGAGAGAATTATATGAACTGGCTGCTAAGTGAAATGAGCAGAAACCAAGAGATCATTATACAAAGCATCAACAACAATACTGTATGAAGATGTAATCTGATGAAGTAGGGATTTCTTTGACAAAGAGACCCAATTCAGTTTCAATTGATCAATGCTGGACAGAAGCAGCTACACCCAAAGAAAACACTGGGAAATGAATGTAAACTGTTTGCATTTTGTTTTTCTTCCTGGGTTATTTCTACCTTCTGAATCCAATTCTCCCTTGCAATAAGAAACTGTTTGACCTGCACACATACATTGTATCTAGGATATACTAGGACATATTCATATATGGGACTGCTTGCCATCTAGGGAGGGGGTGAGGGTGGAGGAAAACGGAACAAAGTGAGTGCAAGGGACAGGTTGTAAAAATTACCCTGGCATGGATTCTGGTCAATAAAAGTTACTAAATAAATTAAAAAAAAAGAAATCACCTTTAGGTTGTCTCTTAACACTGGGCTTGAAAAATACCTCAAGCTCCAAATTTAAACACTGATTAGGTTAGCTGAATTCCAGTCTCCTTCTCCCCACCAACTCTGATCTTGAAAGGAGCCTTTGGTATCTTAAAGTGCGCCTTAAAGTACCTTTCTTTTCTTTTCCAATGTTGAAAGGGCTAAATTTGTGAAACTTTTTGCTCCTGCATTTTCTCCCACTTCTTTCTTGGCTTTTGGTATTGTTAGATGGGCTATCAGCATTCTTACAGGCAGCCCAGAAGGGATCTGATGCATTTCCTGCACAGGGCCCCATTCCCAAATGCTGTCACCATCTCAACCCTGAGGACACCTCCCACTTTTAATCTGGGGTTCATGGAGATCTGAGCTTAGGTTTCAAACTTTGGATTTTCAACTGCCCTCCAGCCTGCACATGGGGACTGATTGGGACACACAACACACAACCAGATGCTCTGCCGCAATCTTCAGTTCTCACACCCTGTCCTGGCTTGGACCCCCAAAATTTCTACGACCCTTGTCAGCTTGAAGCAGTTACATGCAGTTGAGATCTTTGTCCTTTTTAAATGAATTTGGCTTTTAACTGCTTGTGGGGGTAATGAAGAGGGTTGTGGTCCCTTTAAGAAACTATTTCCTATTCATCTGGGAATCCTTTTAGATTCCCAACCCTCCTGGCTGAGGCAAGTGCATGTCCTCCCCAGACACGTTGTCTTTCCGGGAGGTCAGAGCCTTTGATTCAGTTACAAATCCTGCTCAAAAAGCAGCCCTTGAATTCCAATAAGAGATCTGGGCTCCCAGCCCCCATTGGGTCTGCGCCTGTAATGGGCTGAAACTGAGCAGAGATCTGAGCACTTATGGCTAATTACCAATGGGACAATACTCTGTCAGTATATGCTTGGAGAAAGAAGGGCCCCGCCCACTACGATGCAGGCTGGATGTGTTGTATAGGAGACTGGGTGGAGGATTTGGTGGGTGGAGGGAGAAAGCCAGAGTCACTCCTGGCCTGATTGGTGGCTCGATTGCTCTCACTTTGTAGCCAGTCCCCACCACCTCCACAGAGAATAAGGATCAAGGACTTTCCCTTATCCTGACTCCGGCTGATTTTAAAGTATCCTGGTGCTAATGCGGTCATCTCATGAGCCCACTTGGGCTGTCCCGGCCCCAGTCTGACTTGCTTGGGCTACCCCAACCGCTAGTGGTTCTGATGTGCTCGAGCTGTCCCAGCGCCCACTAAGACACTCGATATAAAAGGCCAAACTAAAATCCTCTTTGTGCAAAGGCTCCAAACATGCCAGCTTTGCCATGCTTGGGATGCCAAGGAGCCTCTGTCCATTGGAATACTTTTCCAGCGCCACCCTCTCTTTACCCTCCCCTATGTCTCTGAGTAGACTTTATGCCTCTGACAGGATTTCTAACCTTCCCTATAATAAACTTCTTTTATCAATCTAAGTTTTCAGGTCTGTAAATTTCTTTTCAAAGAACTTCAGCGCCACCAGAAAGGAGTGCCCAAAACTCCTTGCCCTTGGACCAAATCCGAAGGGGGTGCAGGGAGCCAAACCTCCATTTGGTTCCCTGAACCCCGAACTTGCCCCTCAACCTTATCATTAACTCCTGACCACCAGAAACCCTAATCTCATTTTGGGTCCCTAATCTAAACCTTATCAGTGGCAGTTTTGGCTGTCTCCTTCACTTCTCCCCCTAAAGACCAAGGACTTAAATTTGTCCTGACTCGGTCTGATCCTGAGGCCTCCAGGGAGCTAGCCCGGACATTACAGTCTGGAAAATAAACTTTTTCCCTGCTTTGGGAAGAGCTTCTCCCAGGCTGGAAATATTTGTCCAGGCCACGTGAGCTTTGGGGAATTCCATGAGGCCAGAGATTGAGGCAGTGAGGGAGATCATAACTGGGCTTTCTGGGGACCCCTGGGTGGTGTCCAGCCCAAGGTCAGCTGCTGATCAAGCTGCAATTGTTGGTAACCAAATGACCCTTTAATACCTAAAAAGAGAAATGTGGCCCTAATCACCTGGGAGGGCAGAGCATCCACAGGACACAAGCCAGCCAGGCCAGGCTACAGAGACAGGGGGACATGGGTCCTGCTGCCTCCCTCCCCAGAGTCCTTAAGGGCAAACTGGTGTCCTGTCTGTGCCCTGTCTGGGCTGGAAGGTTTATGGCCTGGATGGCCAAATCTTGAGGGATTCAGTTGGACCCCAGTTTGGGGAGAGGGAGAAAGAAGGCAAAGGAGCAAGTGAACAGAAAAGGGGGGAGATGTGGAGGCCAGGTAGGCTCCAAGAGAGCTGAGGCTCAGAGGGAAGCTCCCTTGTCAAGGTCATTGCCAAGGATTATCCAGTGTGCTTGTGAAAGAATTCCAGAAAAAAAGTGGGGGGAGAGAAATAGAAGGAGGAGGATGGATGGAAAGGGCCCATGAGAGCCAGAAGGACCACGGGAGAAGGAAGTGCAAGTGCATCATGTCATAGCCAGGGAAACTGAGGCCCGGGAGCCCCCAGATTATCCAAAGATGAGTCAGGTTTGGGATCTCAGGTTTCCTAACTCACTATGCAGAGGACGGGCTGGTCCCCCTCCCTGTGGAGCCCAGGGCCAGGGAAGGCCTCTCGTTGGCAAAAATGTGGGTCTCTCCCTGAGGGACATCTAGCAAGGGGGGATGTGGGTGTACCCCAAAAATGCCCTGGGCCTTCAGTGTGAGCTCTCTTTATCCTGAATTCAAAGGAAGGCCCCTGCTATTCTTTGTCCCACTTTTGGGCCTCCCAGCTTCATTTTCTAGGCCTTCCTTCCCCTTCCCCAGCGCTGCAAACTAAGGGGATCCCCAGGTATCACCTGAGCCCCAGGTTCTGTGGGGCCACCATTGTTCTCTTCATCCTGGCTCTGCCCATCCCAGCTCTTCTCCTTTGGTGAGAGTAGGGATGATGGGAATGTGATTTCAACAAAGCCATTGTAGCAAGCAACTGGCATTTTTTGTCCCTTTCAGGTGTGAAAAGTCCCCTGTGTGTATATACCTGTATCTGTATATGTACATACTTGTATAAATGCACATGGACATATATTCTTACACACACTTATTTCCTTTGAGCTCCGGAGGCTTAGCTCAGGTGCCACGAGCTTCCAGGAGACTCCTCATGTCTCCCCGGAGGTGTACCTCTGTCCTGAATACACCAGCTCCTGGCGTACAGTAGGGCCAATGCTTCTTCCATCCTTTCCTTGTACTTCACCCTCCTTGGCTTTATTTTGCTTTTCTTTATTCAGCCAGTTTTCAATCACATCCCACTCTTCCTGACCCATTTCTGATTTTCTTGGCAGTAACACGATTCGAACATCTTTGTCATTCCCTTCTAGCTCATTTTATACAAGAGGACTGAGGCAAATATGACTTGGGCTAAGATCACCTGATAGGGAGATGTCTGAGGCTGCATTTCTGATTCCAGAAAGATGTTTCCTGACTCCAGGGCCGGGCTCTCCCACTGCCCCCACCCGCTGCCCCTTCTCTCCTTTAGTTCTGGGCATGTTACATCTACTCCCAGAGGAAAGCAACTCAGAGGATGGGGGCTGTCACTCTTACTCGGTGTCTATCAAATGCGTGAGGGGATCGTGCTGCCTCCAGCATTTGGGAGAATACATAGAAGGAATGTCCCAAAGATGAGGAGGCCCCAGGGCCAGTGAGCTGCTAGAATGAACCCATGTCCCAGGGAGACCCCTGAACTTGGAAACGCTGAGTGTGCTGGGAACGTCCTAAGTGCCTCGGGCCTGCTCTCCCGTGCTGTAATAGTCACTGCCATGGATAAAGTGCCTGATTATGTACCAGGAACTGGGGCTGAGCCACTTACAGATATTAATCATTGATCACACACATTGTTATGAGCATCTCAAATGAGCCAGCCTGGGCCATGTGGACCGCCACCAAGCTCCTGAATCTCATTGTGCTACTCTTAGGAGTTGGGTGCTGTTATTACCTTATTTTACATCAGGGCAAACTGAGGAAATCACAGGCTCTCCCAGGGTCCCATAGGCAGCAGGTGCCTAAGGCTGTAGGACTCTGTTCTCCTGGCTCCAGGCCTGAGCTCCATGTACTGTGCCACTGATGCCCCTTCTGTTCAGGCCCGGTGTCCTGAGCTCCTGACTCAGCCTCCTTGCCCTCCTTAGCTTCTTGGCCTCCTCTCCTTCCCCAGCCTAGGGGTCAGAGAACAATAGACTTGGGCAAGACCATGGAGAGTCTGGGCCCTCCCTCAGGCCCCCCCCGTTCTGCCTGAGGCTACACCATAGATCCTGGACCTGGAGCCAGGAGCCCTCAGGAGGGCCCGTTGGAGTCCAACCCTCCCTGCTCCAGAAGAGGCTCAGGAGGTCAGGGATCTCAGCCAGTCACCAGGGATCAGCTGGGATGCCCTGGGGTAAAATGATGGTGATCAAAGGAGCCTGTGCTGGAGAACTCCTCTGTGGGATCAATGTGTGATCTAAAGGCTACAGAGGTCTGTGAGTTTCCTGGTCCTGGGCCTAATGGCAAAGAGGCTCCAGGGAGGGATTCAGCCCTCAAGGTCTGTGGAAAAGGGGCTTAGAGCCCTGGCAAAGCAGGGCACGGGGCCTGTCCCCATATTGTTCTATCGATGCAGGGATCTGGGAGTTCAGATACGGGCAGTCCTGAGAACTCTCAGTTTCCTCCCTGTTTTAGAGCCAGGATCACTGTAGTGCATCCGGAAAGCCTGCTCCTCACCAGGAAGGAGGATGGCCCTCATTGGATGCACCACAGTAGATGCTCGTCTGAGCTCCTGCCTGTTGGGCCTTCTCTGTGGGAGGGGGAAGGAAAGGAACAGCTGCCCTGCTGCCCGTCCCCTTGGGGTTGTGTGTTCCCTAGCCAGAATGGCCGGCGTCTCTCAGTGTTCTGATGTGGCTGCAGGCCCCCAGGACCCGGAGGTTCAGTCACACCTGTCTTTCCCAGAAATTCATCCCAACATCCCCAGATAAAAGGGGGTCCCTGAGGAGGGTCAGAGTGAAAGGGAACAGAAAGTCCTGTGGGATTCCAGGAGCCTCTGCCAGAGGGGAAGGGCTGCCCTAAATCTCCTGCCCAAAGGGCTCCCCAGCAGATCCCATTAATCCAATTTAGAAACAAAGTCATTGAAACCACTGGTCTCTGCTATAGCTTCTTTATTCACAAAATGCCCAGGAAAGGTAATTGTGCTTGCGGACTTGTGTGTGAGAGAATGTATGTCTGTGTGTGTGTGTGTTGAATGAAGCCCTCATTCCCCAGTATCCTTGCTAGGAGCACTTTGGGAGTCTCTACCATAATGAAGCTTTTGTTTTAACGTTATTTTTCCCAAGATTCAGTGGAAGAATGATTCCTGAGGACCCTGACCCCCATGGGGAGGGGCAAGTCTCTGAAGAGCCTAAAGTGCATCTTCCATTGGGAGGGTCTCAGATTGACAGGGACAGTTAGGGACAGGAGACAAGTTCAAATCTGGCCTCAGGCACTTATGCGGAATCACTTTGTGACCCAAGCCAAGTCCTTCAATTATTTGCTTCAATTACTTCATCAATCACAGGAGGAGGAGGGAGAGCTGCAAATCCCCAGGAAATCCCTCAAATGGGGTCAATGGAAGATGAGACCCACTGAAAGGCCTGAACCTTGCTGGGCCCATTTCCTTCTAGATCCAGAGGAGGAAGGGACCAAATTAGGCACCAGGAGGTTCTGAGAACCCTGCAATTTCTGGCTATAGATCCTGCCTCTTGTACATAATCAGGATGGGAGGCCTGGGATCCCAGAAAGGCATGTATCCTGGAAGCATTTCCTGTTTGATTCTCTCATTCTTGCCCCACAGCTTGACTGGTTTTCACTGCCAGGAGCAGCATCCCTCCCCAGGATTAAACGGGTCTCTGAACTGGAATCACTGAGCAAAGTGGCCCCATCTCAGGCACTGCGCCCTCAGACTAGAGGGCAGAAGTGGGAGCCATAAGCTCTGGTCCAAAGGGTTTCTGATCGCAAGAACTCCCTGGGAACTTGGCTAAGGGCAGTGCTCGGGTAGGAAGGAATTAGCTTCCTGGGAAAAAAATCTCAGGATTGTTCTGCTCCATATTGTGTAAAGCGGGCAGAGGAGTCATTCTAATCTCTGGGGTCATTTTCATCTGTAAAGCAGAGATTTCAGGAAAGCTCTCCAAATGTCTCTGGGACTTGTAGTCATTGCTCCCCACGCTCCAAAAGTGCAAAAGTGTATCTGTAGATCCTGTGATTTCTAATTCTCAGATGGGGAAGATGGCCTGCAAGAGTTCCTTTGTTCTTGCAGGAGAATTTGTCATCAAATTGCTGGACTTGAGGAACCTCTGAGTTCCTTTCAATTCCACAGGTGGATGTTCTAAATCCTCCATAAGGAGAGAGCCCACTGCAGAGGAAAAACTGAGCTCTGACTTTCTGTTATAATGACTCTTCTAAATGGAGGACACTGCGCCCTGAGCAGAGATTCTAGCTCATGGGGGACCCTCTGGTGCAGAGACCCCATGAGCATCATGTACAAACCAGCCTTTAGAAATTGTCGTCTGAAGGATCGAATAAATCTTGTGACGAATATTAGAATAGAATATTTCATGAGGTTTCTTCATCACAGGTTATTGGCTGAATTCAGGTCACAAAGTTTTCTTACAAAAAGGCAGGTCTGGGACATAGCCTGACGTGGAACAAGGGAAAAGAGAGGATAAATACAATTGTGCACTTATGGTTTCCCTGGACGTGGACGCAGCTGGAGATGCCTCAGCAGTCGGGGGTCCCTGGAATTCTCTGAGACTTGGAGACTTTCTGAGGGAAATTGGAATAAGAGGAGGGACCCAATAATTGCTCCGTGCCACGTGTACCTGGGAGACAGAGAAAAAGTATATAAGGGCTCACTCCACTCTGCACCATTGTCCCTATGTCCCTGGCCATGGACCCGGGCATCCCCCTGTTTCCAGTGTGACCCGAGATCAGGAGCCTGGCTTGTGAGAGACAGGTCGTCTGGTGTGAAAAGTCCCTCCCCCCTGTCCCTGACTCACAGCGACTTGGCTGTAGCATGAGCAGTCGCTCCACTTTTCAGAGTTAAAGCTTTGTTACTGTTCAGGGAGATGTGGCCCTCCATTGTGAGAAGCATTTCTCACCTCCTTCCTTCCCTTGCTGTGTGTCTGTTGCTGCAGCTTCCAGGATCTGGACAAAAGTGCTATGAAGATCAATCCATGCGTTATATTCCTGGAGATGTGGAGATTGGGTACTTTCTCCCCCTATTCTCACCAGAAATGAGCAATGTAACAGGAGCAGCCCGGTTTCAGAGCCCTCCTAACGAGGCTTGTAGGGTTTTTAGGTGAGTGTCTCTCTTTCTGTGCTCATTCCCACTGCGAAGATGCAGGAAAAGTCCTCATTGTTCAGTCTGAGCCGGGCACTTCCCTCCCGCCTCTTACTGTTCCGTATCTTCTGGCAGCTTCATTCTGTCTCCTAACGTCAGAGCTAAAAGAAAGAAACCCCCTCCCCTCCTTTCCTTCCCATTCCCCATCAAAACAAGCCGAGCCCAGCTCTCCCTCCCTGCCGGGCTCAGACTTTGTCTCCTCCCTTCCCGGCCATCCTTGACCTCATGTAAACAGTGAAGTGCTGGCTGGCCTGAGGCAGCAGAAGCGCTTGGGCCCATGCCTTTCTGTCCCATGTGCAGAGTCATTAAGTGAGTGTACAGATCCTGAGTCAGGAAACTGCCCTGTTCCCAGTGAAAGTGGGAAGCTGTGTTCCTCCCAGCTCTGGCCTGTCTGATGGGCAGAGAGCAGCCCCTTGTAGGAAGCCATGGGAGCCTCTTCAGGGAATTTAGGTTGGGATGGACCTCCTCCTCCCACCTCATTGCGAGCGGAAAATATGAGCTCATGTTTATCTTCCTGTAAGTAGAGTGAATTTTCATTATTTTCTGTTTCTGGGAATAAAGTCATGTTGTCAGAAAGTGTTCCAGCTAGGGAATCTCAAAGGTACTAAGAATGTTGGGGAATCAATTATTGATGGAGCCTTAAACTGAGGGCTGGGAAATTTGCTCTTATTTGGGAAAGACAGAACCGTGCAGTGATGGCGAGCTGGCAAGTTCTCAGACTCGCAAAATGCCTTAGGAAATGCCCTGTTCTTTCAGTGATGTCTGGGAGAATTCTTGCTCTCTTTGTGTGTGAGAGGGGCTGCTTTTAATTTCTCTCTCTTTTTTAATAGCCTTTATTTTGCCAGGATATATTAGGCTGGTAACTTTGCTACATTAATAATTGCCAAAACCTCTGCCCACCTCCTTCTCTTTCCAATTCCTCCCCTGTGATGGCAGGATGACCAGTAGATGTTAAATATATTAAAATATAAATTAGATACAATAAGTATATATGACTGGGAAACGTTATTTTGCTGTACAAAAGAATCAGGACTCAAATATTGTGCAATTTCTGCTTTAATTTCTCAAGCTAAATCTTCCTTAACTGCATGAAACTCGATGGTAGGTAGTGTGTTTACTTTCTTGGGACTTTGATTAAGGCATCTTGACCTTTCCCTGTTGCTGTTGCTGCAGAGGTCTTGGTTTTATGTATTGTCACGGATCGTTCAACTGGTTTTGCTAAACCCTCTTTACATGACAGGATCTCAGTATATAGCCATGCAACACTCATATATAACCTTTTGTAAGTCTGCACTGTAGCAAAAAATTCAGACTCCACCAATTTCTGGATGATGTTCCTCTGTCACATCAGAGAAGCTGATCGGCTATTTACTCTGTCCTCTACTTGTTGAAGACACACCATGAGTTTCACTGAATGGTTCTTTGGCAAATAAGAGTTCTTTTCTGAACCTTGTTATAGACTTATGTCAATATTTAATCCCATTGGATCCTTGTTTGTTTATACTTTTCTTTGTACTTACAAACAAAAATTCTCTATGAATCAAGTCATAAATTATAGATGTTTTATACCAATTGTGTATATTTTTATCTAAGAAACAAGGCCATTAAATGGCATGAATTATTGGTTATTCTTTTAATGGTTTAGTGTGCTTCTTTTTATTCTATTTGTTGTTCATCATCTAAGAAAAGTGGGAAGTTTGACCTAGAGGGGATAGAGTTTCACCCACCATTTTGAAACATTAAAGAACAATCCTGTTCTAAATCAAATGCCCTTTTCTGTTTTGTGAATTGTTTCATTTTACCTTGAGAACTGCACCCCATATGCAGAAGGCAAGGCCTCTATATTGTCAGCACTGATGATAACTTGATGAAAATTAAATAGACATGACTATAATGTCACGCTAACCTTGTCCTTCCATTATACTCTAAGGCTTCTAGAGTCAACAACTATCCATGTCTTCTTGTGGAATGAGGGAATGGCTCAGGCAAGCAGAGTTACATTGAGGACATAGAGCTGAATAGTCCTCACCTTTTAAGAAATTACAAAAGAAAAATAGTGGAACAATGTGGTGGACAGCAGTTTGAATTCAAATGGAAGGAGCTACAGCTAATATTGCAGTGTTTAAAGCACTAAATGTTGGGAAAGTCCTCTCCGAAATGAATTCTGTGTAAAGGTTGTTTTCATGTTCTGTAACATTTACCATTAATTCACCAGACCTATTGAAAATTACCAGCAACTCTTCATGCCTATGTTCACTTACATGAGATTAACAATCCCAAGCTGTTGCCCAGTATTTCCGATGCTGCATGTACACCCTATTCCAGTGAAGAAAGGACCTTGGAGAGCTATCTGTGGTGGTTGTCTGGAACAGATCAGCCTTATCCCTAATTACAACTGCCCAGAGAGCGAGAAAAGGTTGTAGTTGTCATTGGAGGAGCCACATCAGCTCTCTCTCTGTTCAGATGGGGAGCCTGGGTTGACCTCAGTACCATTTACCCCAGGTGAATGAGATAGAAACTAATAGATTCTCTGTCCTATACAATGTAGTATCCACAGCAGTAGTATTAGTAGTAGATGCAGCAGAAGCAGCAGCAGTAAATTAAAATACATTTATGTATTCCTTTAAAAAATTTTTTAAAAGTTTTACATATGTATTTCTTTTGATCTTCACAACAAACTCTTAATGAAGATATTGTTGTAACTCCAGTTTACAGTGGAGGGTTAGTGGATACTAATTAATCTATGTCTTTTTAGAACAGTTTAACTCTCTACTGACTGAATAAAGCCACTGTCTTCATCATCAGGGAAATTGAACAAGTCCTAGAACACCAACCATATTGTAAGCCAAGAAGCCAGTTAGCTTTCAACCCGAGAAAGGATCTGAAAGAAAAACTATTTATACTTTCCCATTATACAGAGAAGTTCAATAATGATCGGAGAAGTTAAAGTGTTTGCTCAACATGACACAATTCCCTGGTGGAAGAGAAATGATGAGATCTTACCATTCTTGACCTTAAGTTGAATGATCTTTCAGTCTTTTACACCTCATTCTAGGAGCTTCATTTTTCATAATACCATTATTCATACCATTAGACCATTAGTCCAGAATGTATTGAGATGCAAATTATTTATAAAAGGAAACTGAGCATGAGCACTGATGTACAAGGTGCTTGTTTGGGGGAGCCCTGGGAAGCCTGTCCACTGAGCTGTCCTAAGAACTACATAAGTACATTTACGAATGTACAAGAGTTTGAGAACATTCCTGGCATTGTTCACAAAGAGGAAACTAACAATTAATGGGCACAGAAGGAATGAGATACATACGGGGCAAGGAGAGCCATTTCAGAAAGCACCTCATCTTTTCAAAACTGAAAAGCGACCTCTCTGAGCACTGCGGTTTAAGCTGCTTAGTGAACTTTGTCACTGGTCAGTCAGATGAGGGACTGCTTTGTGTGTTCAGAAGCAAGAAGAAAATTAGGGATGATTTCATGGAAGAGAAATAATGACAATTTAGATTGTTTCATTTAAAGGAAATGGAGGTCAGTTTTGAATATGGAACTATGCATATAAAAAGGAGAAGGACTGGAAGTCTCCCTCCAATTATATCCACATATCTTATTTTAATGTTCTCCTGATTAAACCTAACATTATTTAACTATAATTTAACATTATTTAACTATAATTTCTTTAATATTCAATATTTTAGATTCAGTATTAAAGCCTTTGGAGAAAAAACAATTGGGACACAACTTTGTTGTGTCACTAACGTTGAAATTATAAATAGTCCTTGTTATGGGTCAGAACTTGAAACAAGGTGCTAAGTCAGTGGAATTGATAGAGATAATGGTTATTTAGGATGGTGCTTAAAAGTTCTCTAGTTCAGTACATGTACTTAGTACTTACAATAGTTGTACAAGATTCACTCCTTTAATAAAACAGCATGTAAGTTTGGACAAACTCAGCCAGAATCAAAACTAGGGAAAGACAGAGAAGTGGGGGCAGGCTCTCCTTCTTCGCTTCTCCACTGAAACCAAGATCCGGAAAGCCTCTAGAAAAAATTACCCGAGCCCCAAATGAAGAAGACAAGACTTTGAAGGAGACAATAACGGATTTGGCTTTAACCTTTGGCTACTCATGTGGTGATCACTGTAGTGAAAGGAAGCCTGCTCCCAGAGATCCCAAGAAAACTCCAACAGGAGAAGATTACATATTAGAGAAAATATTACAAGTCCTGACCAAATACTTGGAGAATAATAAAAACAAAAACTTACAAACTCAAAGAACATAGGAATTAACTTTAGATGTCCTTGTGGAAACATGAGTGAACTGTCTAATTAAGGTATTCACGAGAAAGGGTTCATCTAGCATCTTTGTTGCCAGATAATATAATAGCAGGAAGTCTGGTAATAGCAGGAAGAGAAGAGGCAACCTGTTACATCTGGAATTATTTTTCCTTGCTCCTGATCAAACAGAGCATGGCAAGATAAGTTGAATAAATCTCCTTCACCCAACAGGCAGATTCTTTCTTACTGTAATGTGCAGGTATATATCTGACCCTCAGGTCTGAAACAATATTAGTCATTGATGATTTGAATTTTTATCAGCCCTCTCATGCAGTCCATGAATATCTGTTTTTTGTCAATGAGAGAAATGTTCTTGCCAGAGATTGTGGTAATGGTCAACAAATTTTGGGGCAGACATTCTGATGTCTCTTGAAAAGTAAACAATACATTTCAAGAGAGAAATGGAGAGACTTTCAGAGGGAAATTGTCATCTGTGATAAACTTTACAATAAAATCTAAAACTTTCTTCTAACAATAAATATGCCCATTTGAGTAACTGTATTTTACTTTAGTTCTCTCAGCAACAACGTGTACCTGCTCATCAATATTTTTTTCTCATCTAGATTACTTATGGTCCATTTGATTCCAGTCTTGCTGACAAAGTCCAATTTCCTTCCCTCTATCAGATGGCCCACAAATCCTCTTCTCTTCACCGAGGAATTGTCCGCTTATTGATATATTTTCAATGGAACTGGATAGGGCTGCTTGTCTTAGATGATATGAGAGGTGAGGAATTCCTCAGGGAAATGAGAGAGGAAATGAAAAAGAATAGAGTTTGTGTGTCCTTCACAGAGAAGATCCCGCTCAGTGACAGGAAAAATAGGGAGACCTCTGAGATATTTAAGTCCAGGATCCTAACTTCAGAAGTCAAAGTCATTGTCATTCATCCTGACACAGATTCATTAACAATTATGGGAACCCCAACGGGATTTTTATTCCCAACCAAGAAGGTGTGGATTGCCACATCTCATTCAGACACTACAACGAGAGCCTTGTACCATTATGGTTTCACTTTCCATGCTTCTCTCTTCTTTTCACACTTGACTAGTTCACTACCTGGATTTGAGAGTTTTATCAGAAAGCTTATACCTCCTTTAACCACGAGGGATGTTCGTCTTCAAGCACACAGGCCATCACCTTTGAAATGCTCAGATCAGCCAGATATCCCAGAGCAAGATTTATATTTACCAAATGCCTCCCTGAAACATTTTCCTTTTTACCCTGTGGACATGACAACGTCCACCTCGAGTTACAACATCTACAATGCTTTTTATGCTGTGGCATGGGCTCTCCATGAAATGCTGATGAAAAGATCTGAGAAAAGATCCTTGGGAAATGAAGAAACTGCATTGCCACATCCATGGAAGGTAATATGGAAAGTGTGGTTCCTTTTCAGTTATGATTTTTTGAATATGTATTTTAGCAAGCAGTGGGACACAGGAGACATTGAAGACTTCAATTTCTAAGATTATTCTGATTGTATATTCCTCAACAATTTTATTGTTGGTTTCCATATTTGTCAAATTGCATATAAAGTTAAATGAAAAGTCCTTCCTAGAGCCTTAGAGTTGTAAATAAACCTAGGTTTCATATTTCCTATTCAGCTTTGGACTTTTTTATCATAAATATTTGATGGCTCCTTCTTTCATTAAGAAACCATTTTTTTCCTGAAGAACTGAACTCGGGTTTTCTGGGTAGTTGATGCTTAGTTGTAAGCCAGATCCTTTTTTCTCAAAAGTATCCTAATCCAAGCGATCTGATCATTTAGTTAAGAAAGTGAGGAGTCTTTTGTCATCCTCATTGCGGCTCCCATGTATAGATTTGTTTCTTTCTGCATCCTTGCAATATTTTTTCCTTCACCTTGGAGATCTAGAATTGGGTTAAAATAAATATACTTGGTAACTTCCTCTGGGGATCTTTTTCAGTAGATGATCTGTGGCTTCTTTCATACTCTTTTACCTTCATATTCTGGAATGAAGGAGAAATTTACTTGATACTTTCTTGAAAGATAGAATCCATGTTCTTTTTGATTGCAGAACTCATGTAGTCTCATAATGTTAAATGCTCTCTCTTTTATCTGTTTTCCAGGTCACCATTTTCCATTGTGACATTGCATATCGTTTCCCTTTCTTTTACCTTTTGGCTTTTTCTTTTATTTCTCAAAGCATCATTACCTTCTACCTTCTTAGTTCTAATTTTTAAGGAAATATTCTCAATAAACCATTCATAAACCAGTCATTATGTCTAACAGCACGTCACTATTATATTACTGTTATATACACCACATTTTGTTTAGTCACAGTAGATAGAGCATCGACCCTGGAGCCAGGGGGACCTGAGTTTACATCCAGTCTGAGACACTGAACACTGCCTAGATGTTTGACCTGAGTGCATCACTAAATCCCAATTCACACCCACACACACACACACACACATATATACACACTCACAACCAAGACCAAAGTTTGTTAGAATTATCTTGTATCAACTTATTGTTCAAATGAATCAAGTCCATCCCAGCTGATCATCATATAATCTTAGTACTTTGTAAAATGTTCTCCAGATTCTGTTCATTAGTATTAATTTCACCTTTTTATCTCTGGTATTCCTCAGTAAGTTTGTTTTCTTCTTTATCTCTTTAAATTGTATCTATTTTTGGTTTTACTTGGTCTAGGATCAGGATCACTACTCCTGCTTTTTTTTTTAACTTCAGTTGAAATATAATATATTCTGTTCTACTGTTTACCTTTAATCTGTATGCATATTATTGCTTCCCATCTGTTTGGTGCAAACAACATACTGAAGATTCTGGCCTTTAATCCATTCTGCTCTCTACTTCTCTTTTCTGGGAGTGCTCATCACATTCATATTCATACTTAAGATTACTAACTCCCTATTTCCCAGCAATCAATGTTTTCTCCATTATACTTTTCTCTGTCCCTTCACCCTTTCCTTCCTGACCACTGTTTTGCTTCTGATCCTCATGTCCATCGATCTGCCCTCCCCCTTTTCAGTCACTTTCCATTTTCTTTATCCTTTTCCCTTCTATTTCTGGCTTCCCTTCAATTAGCTTTCTTTTTTTTTCTTTTCCATTCTAATTTCTACTTCTTTAGACAGTGGAAAAAAATTTCAGTACGTAATAAAATATGTAGAATATTCCCTCTTTGAGTCCAAATCCAGGAGATTAAGAGTCCACCAATGTTTATACCTCTCCCTTGTTCCCTCCCTTTCCTGTAACAGGTCATGTGTGCCTATTTGAATAATGTTATTTAGCTCATTTTACTTCCCCTTTTTCTTTTCCCAATGCAATTATTTTTCACCTTTAATTTATTTTTTATATCATCACATTGATATTAACTTATTCCTACACCTTCTGCCTAGGTACACTTTCCCTCTTTCTATCCAGATTTAACTTTTTCTGATACTGTTTACTCTTTTATTTGAAGTTCACATTTTATTTGTACCTTTGGTGTTTGCAGCAGAAAAGATTGAAAATCTCCTCTTTTGTTAAATATCTAATTTCCTCTTGGCAAGATAATGCTTAATTTTTCTGAGTAGCTGATTTTTGGTTGTCTCCAAACTCTTTTACCTACCTGAATATTGTATTCTAGGCCCTCCTATCCTTTAATGTAGTAGTTTTTAAGTCGTGGGCAATACTGATGGTGATGCCGCAATTTTTGCTTCTTTTTCTATAATCTTGCAGAATTTTTCCATTGATTCTGGAACTTACCTGCAATATTCCTTGGAAGTTTCATTTTAGTTCTCTTTAAGGAAGTAATTTGTGGATTCTTTCAATGAATTTTACCTTCTGCTTCTTAAATATCAGGACAGTTTTCCTTGATGATTTCTTGGAAAAATGTTTATTGGACTCTTATTTATCAGTTTTCAGAACATCCAATAATTGCTATTTTGTCACTCCTCGTTCTGTTTTCCACATCATTTGATTCTCCAATGAAATATTTTATATTTTCTTTAAGTTTTTCACTTTGTCTTACTTTTACTTCATTGATTCTAGTTGTCTAGTTGAGTTATTCATTTCCATTCGTCAAATTCTAAGTTTTAGTGAATTACTTTTTTTCTTTGAATCCTTCACTTCCTTTTAGATTTGGACAATTGTACTTCAGAGGAATTTTTGTTCTATGCCTTTTTTTCATTTCTCCAATTTGATTTTTAGGAGTTATTTTCTTTTTCAATTTCCTCGAGTTGATTTTTAAGAAATAATTATCTTCTATATTTTTCCCATTTTGCCAAATTTTTTTGTGTGAGGAGTTGTTTCTTCTAGACATTTTCCTATTTCCTTTTCCAAGCTTGGGTTTTTATTCCGAAATTATCATAAATTTCCTTCATAATTCTTTTTCCTGCAAAGTTTTTCTCACACCTCTTTTTTCAGAATTTTTTCGAGTTTTTTCAAGAGAGGCTTTTGATCTTGACCCAAGTTCCTATTCCCCCCTGAGATTTTACTCATGGACATTTTGCCATTGTTATCGTCTTCCAGGCTTCTATTATGATCTTCCCTGACTGATATCTCTCTATGGTCAGAGCTTTTATTTATTTATTTTTTTTTTGCTTGTCTTCTCACTTTTAAAATTTGAGCTCTGTTCCTTGGATATGCAAGAGATTGTCTCAAGCTTCTTTTGCAGAAGAACAGGGGTCTCTCACTGACTGTGTGGGGCCAGTGGTGCTGCAGGCTTTCCACTGGGCTGCTTGCTGAGGTTCACTTACTCCCAGGTTCTCTTCTATATTTGCCCTGGAGGTCTTCCAGCAGAACTTCTGATGCACTGGCTTTCTGGACCAGGACACAATGGGTGCTGTTGCTGTACTTTGGCTAAGAACCTAACACTAAATTCCCAATGCTGGACTTCTCCAGGCTCTACCCAGATGCACCCCACCGCTGCTGGACCATGATCCACCTATGCTGTCCACACAGATCTGTCCTAAAGGCATTCCAATATATCTCAAGCTGAAGAATTACATTTCAAATGTTTCTGAGTTCTGTCACTCCAAAATCCCATCGGGCACTTGACCTGCCAAAAGTGTTATTTTTGGTTTTTCATTGAATACACTAATTCCTTCAATTTCTCTTTTGTTACTTATTACTGAAGAAAACATTTGCAGTACAATATTGTATAACAGTGGTGTTAATGGACATGCTTGTTTAAACCTTGATCGTATTAGGAATACTTCTAAGAAATCAAAATTCACATTGCTTTGGGAACAGCACTTGCACTACAATGGCTCTCCCCAAGAAGAAGCTTCAGGGTCTTCTTGAGATATCTCCCACATGTATGACTGAGACTGGGGAAGTCATCTTCTCTGTAATTATGCGATATATGGACTATCTGATAAAGGACCAATGTGTGAAATACATTTTTGGGAATGGTTCCATAGGAGAAAGTTTGTCACTGACTGTTGCAGAAGAGTTGGTGACAAATGGAAAGAATAAGTTGGACCATGTGATCATTCATATACATTCTTAATTTTGTATCTGTGGAGGTGGTTATCAAAGCCAGAATGGCAAAAAAAACAGCTGTATTTTTCTTCACAAACATAAATAGCTGTCAGTTAAAAATGTTTATTTCAGTCTCCTGTCATCATCCTAGGTCCCCTCTGCCATATGTAGTGCCAGTTGTCCTGCTGGATTCAGGAAGTTGCCTTTGGAGGGGAAGCCTCCTTGTTGCTTCAGTTGTTCCCCATGCTCAGAAGGAGAAATTTCTAGCCATATGGGTGAGTTACTGTAGGGAGCTCACTTCTCACGGCCCCTGCTATTAAAAAAAAAAACTAAGAGCATATTCTTTATCTCAATTTTCCAGAGATGTCACGGCCTCTGAAAATGATTATATGAGCCAGAGAAAGAACAGCAGTTAGGAACTTTTCCAACAAGATAAAGGGTGAAAACAAGGATGCCCATTATTACCTTTATTATGAATCTTTGTACTAGAAATGTTACCTTTAGTAATAAGAGGCCAAAGTGAAATTAAAGGAATTAATGTATGCGATGAAAAAACTAGTACCACTCTTTACAGGAGATATGGTATGTTTAGAGAATCCCTGAAAATCAACAAAAACTACTTGAAACATTTTCAACACAATTGGTTGGTAGAAAACAAACCCATATTTATCACTGCCATTTGTATGTTACCAACAAGGGACAGGAACGTGAGGTAAAAACAGGGAACTGTAAATAAGACAAAATAGGTGTAAGTGTCCTTGCCAAGACAAAGCCAGGAACTGCACAAACACAATGACATGGTAAATTTTTCTTGCTGCAAAAGGAGAACGATAATATATATGAAGAAATTCTTCGTCATCTTATTTCTTTGATGAACTGCAATCACTTAGCCTTTTACTCCACGATAGTGTGTCATGGATATACACAAAAGTAAAGATTAAAAACAATATAGACAAATGTCTCTACATTTACATGTATCTAGGTAAAAATATAGGCATACATATTCATGTATGGACATATATGTAAATATATGTTTATAGATAAAGGAATGAGAGATGTCTTTGCAAGAAATGGAAAGGGAGAAACAGATAGATATTGAGAAACAAAGGCAGAGATAGAAATAGAAAGAAATGAATAGAGAGACTGAAATAGAAACTGAGATATTGAGCTGGAGAAGGCAAAAAAAAAAAATGTCACTTAATTGCAGAGTTGTATTCCATGCATTATAGATTGCAGACTTTTCTCTAATGTATAGATCTGGTTTCAGAGGAAAATTTACTCAACACTGACCAAGAGCTGAAAACTAGCAGGGTCTTCAGAAATCATAGTTCATGTCCCATATGAAACCCAGAGCCATTACCTGACTCTGTAAGCTCCATAGGAGCCATCCAAATGCTATTACCCCTTTCTACTGATGATCCAATATTGCCTTTCCCTATTTCATTGTTCTAATGCTTTATGGTATTGAACAATATAGTAACAAAAAAGTCCGACATAGCGAGGAATGCTAAACAAATTGGCTTTTTCCCCCTGACATTTTAATCAACACAGTTGAAAGCAGTGATAGCCCTGAGACTTGACCTGGGACTTGTGGTTAGAGGGAACTCCTGCAGCAGGATCAGTCTCCACCTAATAACATCAGGTATTTAGCTGAGCCTTGTTTTCTGGGAGATAACAAGAACTTTGTGGAGCAGAGTGACTTCCACAGTATTAAAAGTGCATCTGCCCCTTCATGGCCATCACCTGTTTTCATCATATAGCACATAGAGTGATATCAGATAATTAATCAGGTCGGGAGGTTAAGAAATGAGACATGGGATAAGTAAATCATCGCGTGGGTCACAAGACTTGTGGAGTCAACACGGCATCACAAGCTCGAAGCAGAATGGATGCTGCCATGGCTTATTCAATAGCATTGCATTTAAGTCTGGCCTTACGTGGATTTGAATCCAAGAGAGAAGGCAAAAAAGGAAACGAGAAAAAAAGGCTGCTTCTGTGAGAAGATCCTACAATTTGTACAAAATTTAGACCATCCCTTAAACTCATCTGCTGCCTTAGTGGGGCACACATGCCCCACATCTCCCCTGCAATGAGGATAAAGTCTTGATTTAGTGATGAGAAGGATGAGGATAATCATGATAAAAATTGTAAGAAACCATGTAAATAGAGGCTCAATTTTGTGCTACATATGTTCTCTCTCATTTGAAGTTCATAATAACCTTATAAAGATGGTGTGATAAGACAAACTAAAGGATATCATTTGTCCAGAGTCACATAAAAACTGTGTTTCTGGGGCAGGACTTCACATCCTATTCATACTCAAGTAGTCATTTACTTACTGATAGTGCAGAGCAAAATTAAAACAGTTGATGGTAATATGTGACGTAGCTAATATGTCTCTTCAGGTTTTCACTGCAGATGTGTCAGGGGCAATAAAAGATTTGTGAAGATCACAGAGAAAGAGGGAGAAGCAATGAGGAGAAAAAATATGTTTTAGGCAATAGAGACACTGCTGATAGAAATAAGGGTTCTAGTGTGTCATTAAAACATTCTAGATGCTAAATTCAGGTGTCTTGGATGTAAAAGCTAGGATTAAAATAAGGTCAATCCAATATTCCATATATTAGTGAAAAAATCCAGTTGAGGATCCAAAGAGAATT
Organism: Sarcophilus harrisii; assembly: GCF_902635505.1. Lineage (NCBI taxonomy): Eukaryota > Metazoa > Chordata > Mammalia > Dasyuromorphia > Dasyuridae > Sarcophilus > Sarcophilus harrisii. The sequence continues at coordinate 713,754,036 of NC_045426.1, read as the reverse complement.
TTTCTTTAAATTAATTGATGAATTGAAGATATTAAAGGGTTATTGTTTTCACTATTGAATGTATCCTGGAAAGGCTTCATTTCTCTTGGAATTCATAAGAGGAACAATGCCAAAACAAAAGAAACAGGTTTCCTATAAGAAACTTGCCAGCTATTTAAGAATTCATTAATCAGTCAAGCAAGAGTCATTTATTATAAGAACATGGTCATAAATAAAGGGTTAGAGTGATAAAAAGGAAATGAATCCTTCATTCGGGAGCTTCTAGTCTAACCAAGGAGAAAAGAATACATACACACACTGTATCTACCAAGAAAATATTTTAAATTCATATAAATTGGTTCTAGAAAGGTGTAAACTGGGAGGTGGAAAGAATGAGGAAGTATTGAGACAGGCAGCTCTTCAACTTAGTAGTTGTTTCCCAACACAACCCAGAAGTAATCTGGATATTTGATACTAAAGGTCTCAACTGTCTAAGCTTACTATCCTTAGTGATGAGGTTAAGAAGAAAGGGTGTCATCACTTATGTAAAAGGAATAAAGAGAACGTGAACCAAAGCCAACAGTGATCAAGGGCATGAAGAGATTTGATCTGGCCATTACCAATTTAACCCATGACTGTGTCATCAGTGAGAGGAATGGGATTTTGCATCCTATGGAAGCAGGAAGGAATTACCGCAGGTCTCCTGACTATTTCCTACTGGGGAATGAAGAAAAACCTTTAATCTAAACTTTGGTCCTTGTTTGTCTCCCTGCAAGGATGCCGAGGCAGTGTTTAAAGGGGCCCAGGAGGGATTAGGTATCCCAATGAGCAGAGAATCTCCCTTCCCAAGACTGCCACTTTCCTGGATATGAATGAACCTTGGAGGCAGGTGGACAGCTGTAGCCTGTTTCAATTTCATTCCATCACGGGCCCCGGTTCTGTGGGGTCTTTTGAAATTCCAAGACACTCCCATGTCCAAGCCAATAACGGAACCTCAGCTACCTGCCCTCACCCTCCCTTTCCTCCTGCTTCCTCTGCTCCTTGCTCTTCTTGGGCCATCCCACCCCGCTTCCTGCCTTCTCCTGAAAACAGTATTTCAGTTGTTTCAGGTGGCCTTTCTCCTTTTTTGGCCAAAACCATCATCGTGGTTCTGGCTTTGGGTTACAGGGCCAGGGGAGGGATGGCTGTTCCTTCATCCTAGAGTGCCCTTCTGGTTCTCATCTGTCCGAATTAAGTGCTTTTTTTTTTTTGTGCCATCTGGGGGACCCATCCCCCCTTTCCAGGAGGCAGACCCTCTGAATCCAGGCACATCATCCTCACATGTAACGGGGCTCCACTTTTGTTTTGCGTCCCCACATGGGCTTTCTGGCCCTGGGCAGCCACCATAGCCTTCCTGGCCAGAAACCTGGCCCAATCCTTAATGAAGCCGTTCATCACATTCAGCATGCTGGTGTTTTGCAGTGTTGGGTCTCTTCCTCCCACATATCAGGCTCCAAAGGGAAATGGAATGATCGGGAATCTTTCTCCATCTTGGCCTCCAGCGCCGGGTTACTGGGCATTTTATTTAAATGTCTTGTGATTCTTGGTTTCATGGGAAAATAACAAAAACAACAAGAATCAAAGGGTTCCCAGGGCAAGAAATTCTTCTTCTTTTAAAATTTGATATCTTTATTTTCCTCATTTCATGAAACAATGGTTTTAACTTTTTAATCTTTGACTTCCAATTCTCTCCCTTCTTCCCAACACCAGAACCATTGAGATATGACACGTGCAGTTACACAAAATATTTATAGAAATGTCTTGTTGAGAAATATTCATGCATCATTCCTTGGGTTAATAAAAAGAATCCTTAAAAATAATATTTTTACAAAGTATGTAACATCAACAGTTTCACCAGAAAGATCTTCAGAGTAGTTTTGGATCATTGTGCTGTTGAAAAAGCAAAGTTATTTGCAGGTGACCGCTCCACTGTATTGCTTGACTTTGTGCAGATTACATTTCATTTTGCTTATGTTCATATACATCCTTCCAGATTTTTCTGGTCATCCTACTTACAGAACCATCAAAGTATTCCATCACAATTACATACCACACTTTTTCTTCAGCAATTCTGAATTTGATGAAATTCCCTCGGTTTACAATTCTTTTCCCCAAGAAAAGAAGGGCATCAATATTTTTGTTTGTATATTTCCCGTTCCTTTTTTTCTTAATCCCTTTTGGGTTTCAAGCCATGAAGTGTGAGTTTTAGGTGGATGAATTTGCCTAATTTTAGTGCCTTTTCAAAATATATCATATATTTTAATCAATATCTATTAGGGACTGGCTCATATTTTAATATATTTTATTCCTTTATCTATAAGTTTGGAAAAAGCTGGGTGCAAAAGAAATTTGCCTTCAAAATTGTATTTCCAAAGCTATCTAACTATATATTTCCCCATGTATTTTGTTGTTGTATTTTCAGTTTATCCCTCATGAAAGGGTTTTACTTTTCACCACACAGTTCACAATATTCCTTCTCTTTTCTCACCCTAGCCCTTCTCTTATCCCTTTTCCCTTTTACTACCTTGCAAAATAATATCGATTTCTATATGTATGCTGAATGTGTATGTTATTTAGTCTTAGAACCAATTCAAATGAGTGTAATATTCACTCACTTCCCTCCCCTCCTTCCTTCCCCTCTATCAAATATTTTCTGTTTTTTAATAGAAAGATTAATTTATGTTCTTCCTTCTCCTTTTCTCTTTCTCCCAAACATTTCCACCAAACCTTTGATTTAATGTTTAACTTTTCGAAGTATTCTTTCTAATTAATTCAAATCATACCTATTCACTCTGTTTATATACCTCTTCTAACTTCCCTAATAATGGGAAAATTTCCATGAATTGGGATCATCCTCATGTAAGAATGTTAAGAGATAAATCAGGTTAGTTCCCTTTATGATTTCCATTTCCCTGATTAACTACTTTGTGCTTCTCCTGAATTTCTGTATTTGAAAATCAAAACTTTTTTCGGCTCTTATCTTTTTCATCACAAATACTTGGAATTTTTCTGTTTCCCTGAGTTCCAATTTTCCCTTGGGTCCATCAAGTTTTACTGGGTTGGTGAATTCCTTGGTTCAATCCTAGCTCTTTGCTCTACAAAAATTCACATTCAAATAATTGCCTTTTTAAAGAAGGGGGACAATATCTTGTATTTCTGTTTTCCAAATACTTGATTTCTTTCTTTTCTAGATATTAGTAATATTTTCCCATTTACCAAAGTTTTGGAATTTGACAACCCCAATTTGGACATTTTATTTGAAATTCTTCAGATGGTGATCAGTGATTCTTTTCCGTTTCTCTTTCCCATCTAGAATAATGGTTTTTTCCTCGATAATACCTTTTCCAGAAGACGTTAAGAAAGCCCTTGATTTTTAAAAATAATCTCCTGTGATGATTATTTTTCCAATGAGATATATCCACATTTTTTTCTACTTTTTCATTATACACATTTTTGGATTGTTGGTATCTGGATTTCTATAAAGACATTAGCTTCCGTTTCACCCTTTCCTTATAATTTTCTGCCAAGACAGCAGAATTCAGAGTTATTCCTCCTGGGCTTGGCATCGAACCAATTTTGTTGGCTTGATTCCTTACCTCCCGGCCCTATTCACAATAGATCCTTCCTGATAGGAAGTTGTCTTAGGTCAGAAAAATGTTTATCCATTTTTTCTGAGCAAACGCTCAAAATTATTGATCATACTTAAAGGAAATTTGGAGCATTTGGGGTGATACCAAGTCAAATACCTCTTTATTGGTCTCTGAGCTCTGTTTCCGGGGTTTAAGGGAAGGAAGAATAGTGTTTCTTCTTTCTTTTTTTTTTTTTTTTTATTAAAAGCTTATTTTTTTAAAAACATATGCATGGACAATTTTCAACATTGAGCCCAAAAACCTTTGTGTTCCAACCCCCTTTCCTCATCCCTCCCGATGGCAAGTTCCAATATTAAATTTAAATTGAAATATGAATAAATTCAAATAGTTCATATATTTTATACAATAATCTTGCTGTGCAGGAAAAATCAAATCAAACCAAGAGAAAAGTCATAGACAAAATAAATCAAATAAAACAATAAAGTGAAAATGTTCTGTTGTGAACTACACCGTTCCCAAATCCTCTCTCTGGGTGTGGATGGCTCTCTTTATTATTAAACCACTGGGTCTGGTCTGAAGTATCTCCATTGTTGAAAAGAGCCCATCCCTCCTGAATTTGATCATCATATAACCTTGTTGTTGCTTGTAAATGATCTTTGGTTCTGCTCTTTTTCCTCAGCATCCAGTTCATCCAAGTCTCTCCAGGCTTCTCTGAAGTCATCTTGCTGGACATTTTTGAACAATAAAAATAAATTTCTGGGAATATTTCTGGGATAAAGGCCGATGAATGTAACGGGAAACAAGGCCATCATGAAGAACACAATTTTTGGACTTTGTTACAGTAAAGTAGACGACCGCCAAAGTGCCTAAGTTAGTTAAATGGTGATTCTTTCTTTGATCACTGTTTAACGTTCATTCAAATTATAAGGAAAAGGGCGGGATGTATATCTGTGTCTTGGAAACATTCCAAGTAACCTGAAGATTCTATTGTTCTTGGAATATTAGCTTAAGAAAATATAACCTGCCTCAGATCAATAAATGGAATGAACGGGAAATTGGTGGCTCCTTAAACTTTGTTTCCACCCATCCTATTTGGGGGGGGTGGGGCAAATCCAAACCTCCCTGAACTGACAGGGACCTGAATCCCACTAGAGGAGAGTGACCTGTTGGTGAGCTCAGGGATTAAGGTGAAACATGAAATTATTTTAGCTCCAGGCTAACACAAGTATTAGTTACAAGTAAATTTGAGTTTTGTACCACTGATACCTATATAGTGCCCATATTGAGTCAGAATGAAGCAAAAGCAATCAGGTGACAGGGACTGAGAATTGTATCTGAAAACCCTAAAGAAGCGAGTAAAGGAGAGAGAAATGGAAACTACTACAGGACAGTTACAGGAATTTTTTGAGTCTGTAGAAAAAGGCTGCCCTTGATTTTCACAAGAAGGAACAATCCATGGGGAGAAATGGAAGACAGAGGGAAAACCAATGAGGGAATAATTTAGAGAAACAGGGCCAGGAGTTTTTCCAGTTCCTATATTTTCTATTTGAAATATTTTGAAAATCTCTCTTCAGCCTCCACAGGGAGTTCTATAAACTACCAGAGTGCTTAAAGTAGGTCCGTCTGCTAGGACTCTGGAGGAAGGAGACATAGTCCAAGCTAGAGAATGTTTAAATGTTAACAAAAAGGACAATCCACCCACAATCTACATCTACCTGTTTAGAGACATCTCCTAAATACAAATCTGAAGGGAAATTAAATTCTCATAGAAATGAACCAAGTTCAGGAGCCAGTTAAGAGAGCCAAAGAAAGGGGAGAAGATGTCCCTTTTGAAATGCAGTTAGCTTTGCCAGTTATTGAAAGCCCTGAACTGAGTAATCCAGGACAAAATCAATGAGAATATCAAGCTATTGACTTTTAGTTACTGATAAATCAGTAAGGTCACAGTGCTTTGGGTCACAAGTTTGGCCAACATACAAGCACACAAACCTTTCCAAGGTATACGGGCTAAATGGCTATTGTGGAGAAAGGAGAATAAAGAACGGTGGTTCCAATCTGAAGTTCTTCAGACACTCCCTGTTCGTTTTTGGGAAAGAGATTTGCTCAAAGGGATGAATGCGCATAAAATTTTTCATAGGGGCCACTGACCAGAAAGAATACATACAAAAAAACCTAGACCTAAGATCAAATGGAAAGGAGAACCCCCAAATGGGTTTATCTTTGGGCCCTAACAAATGAAAAATCAGAGGCCCTTTGAGTAAATTGTCAGCAATTACAAACTGGGCACAAAAAGCAATCCATTAGCCCATGGAATTCCCCCATAATCACTACAAAAGAAATCAGGAAAATGGAGAAAGTTAAAAGGTTTATTCATAGTAATAATCGAATGGAATCTATGGGCAGCTTATAGCTAGGACCTCCCTCACGCAAAGGTATCAGCTCTGAATGACAGAGATGGATCATTGACATCAAGGACTGTTTTACTCTATTCATTTAAGATGGGAAGACTGTCCGTATTTTGCCTTTTATAGCACCTACCCCAGATGTGAAGAAACCTAATTTGAGATTTCAACAGCAAGTCCTTCCACAGGATATGAAAAACACACCTACTATGTGTCCACAGAACGTGGCAGAAATTAGAGCTCCTGTCAGAACCAAAGGAGCAGGAGCATGCATTGTGCATGACACGGACGATGTCCTATGTGCCCATTATGCTCGGGATATTGCACAACAGCTACTGAGACACAGCTTCCGCTCTGGGGATTGTCCGCGGATCCCAGGTCTGGAGCTGCCCAACATGTCCAGGAAAGGCTGTCCTGCCCCTGGCACAGCGGGGTCCCTTGGGATCTCTCTCGCAGGGAGAGACACCGGCTCCTCTCTGCATGGGATGGGCAGTGATCCAGCCCTGCTGACGCTGGGTGAGTACCTGGGCAGAGGGTGAAGGAAAGTGGCAGGAGAAAGGGCTCATGCTATAAAAAGTGCCCGGCCCAGTGTAGACAGGCCCAGGCCCCTCCGGGGTGGAACGGACTCTGTTCTCTCCCGGGTCAGAGCCTCCCAGAGCTCCCCGATGCTGCAGGGGCCGCTCTGCTCTGCACGACCTCTGCCCTGTCTGCCATCTGCCCCGGCAGGATTGGGGAGAGGAGCAAGCCCAGGCCCAGTGCTGGGGTCTATTAGGTGTGAGGGTCCCAGGAAAAGGGGCCATTAAATTGTCGAAAGGAAAAGCCTCCCATGGACGCCCTTCTCTGACATTTCACCCCAAGTCTGCCAGAAACATGATACTGGACCCAAATCGACCCAAACCATTCCTGCAGACATTTCCCCACTGACAGTGCAGACCCCCTCCCCCATCCTGTGCCCTCCCCTGACAAGATTTTGTGCCTGGAAACAATGTCACAAACACCAGGAGAAAGTCACCCTTGTCCCAATGCCATTCTCTGGGACATTCCCAAAGGGCAGAATAACCACCTCCCCATGATCCCTCCCTTGTGCCTGGGACCCTCCTCTCCAGGGTGAGGGTGCTCCGGGTCTCCCCAAGATGAGCAGTCAGATTCCAGCCCAGCAGAGAGTGGGCAGGGAGCTCCCCTTCCCAGCTATGAGACCACAGCCCCTCCTGGAGTGGGCAGCTCCCAGCAGGGGAAGGGAAGGCAAGGACCCTCTTATGGTAAGTGTGGGGGGAGCACAGCTCTTAACCCATGTCCCCAAGGAAGGTGATTGCTGGGGTTCTGTACATTGTAATAAAGCAGAAAGAATGTCTGCAGGGAGGCTTTAGAGCAAAGAAATAGTATTTCTAAGTATAGACCCTTTTCCTCAAAAAAAATTTAAAAAGGAGGATTTCAAAGTTTTGTACAGAAACTAGTTGGAAAGGCCCGAATGATGGCTTCCCCACTGCTCTAGTCCCACTTTCCCAGAAGCCCCCACTGCTTTCCCCCTCAGGGCTCTAAGGGGAGCTCTAAATGGGGGGAGGGGGAGTCCTGTAGCCAGCTTCCTCTGAGAGAATGAATAACAGGAGCATTTCTTCAGGGCTTCCTGGGGGCAAAGAGCTGGGGGTCCAGAGAGAAAAGACAGCCCTGCTCTTTGGGGCTCATGTTATGCTGGGGACACAGCAAAGGGAAGGTGCAGCTGTAGGGCAGAGGGAAAGGCCCCTGCAGCTCAGAGAGGGCCCAAGGTACCCGGGAAGGCCTCCTGCTCCTGCCATTGCCACCAATAAAAGCACTTTTGTTCCTGAAGCCGAACCCCTGCAAGGACTGAGGGCTGAGTGTCAGGGAACCTGCTCAGCAGCTGGGCCAGGTACCTGCCCGGGTGTCCCCAGCCCTTCTGGGCCCAGGGAATCGATTTTTGTTGCCATGCATAATGATCTCCTGGTTCTGCTCATTTCACTTACCATTAGTTCATGTAAGTCTCTTAGGGCCTTTCTGAAATCATACTCCTGGTTGTTTCTTTCTTTTCTTTTTTTTTTTTGTTATATATTTTTATTTACAAGTTATATACATGAGTAATTTTCCAGCATTGACAATTGCCAAACATTTTGTTCTAATTTTTCTCCTCCTTCCTCCCACCCCCTCCCCCAGGTGGCTGGTTGACCAATACATGTTAAATATGTTAAAGTATAAATTAAATAAACTATAAATATACATGTCCAAACAATTATTTTGCTGTACAAAAAGAATCAGAGTTTGAAATCATGTACAATTAGCCTGTGAAGGAAAGCAAAAATGCAGGTGGACAAAAATAAAAGGATTGGAAATTCTATGTAGTGGTGCATACTCATTTCCAAGAGTTGTTTCTCTGGGTGTAGCTGGTTCAACTCATTACTGCTCTATTGGAGCTGATTTGGTTCATCTCATTGCTGGAGATGATCATGTCCATCAGAATTGATCATCATATAGTATTGTTGTTGAAGTATATAATGATCTCCTGGTCCTGCTCATTTCACTCAGCATTAGTTAATGTGAGTCTCTCCAGGCCTTTCTGAAATTATCCTGTTGGTCATTTCTTACAGAACAATAATATTCCATAACATTCATATGCTACAATTTACCCAACCCTTCTCCAATTGATGGGCATCCAATCACTTTCCAGTTTCTAGCCACTACAAAGAGAGCTGCCACAAACATTTATGCACATACAGGTCCCTTTCCCTTCTTTATAATCTCTTTGGGATATAAGCCCAGTAGAAACACTGCTGGATCAAAGGCTAGGCACAGTTTGATAACTTTCTGAGCATAGTTCCAAATCTCTCTCCAGAATGGTTGGATGGTTCACAATTCCATCAATAATGTATTTGTGTCCCTGTTTTCCCACATCCCTTCCAACATTCTGCCCTATCTTTTCCTGTCATTCTAGACAATCTGACAGGTGTGTAGTGGTATCTCAGACTTGTCTTAATTTTCAATTGTCTAATCAATTGTGATTTGGAGCATCTTTTCACATGACTAGAAATAGTTTCAATTTCTTCATCTGAAAATTGTCTGTTCATATCATTTGTCCTTTTATCAGTTGGAGAATGACTTGATTTCTTATAAATTAGAGTCAATTTCTCTAAAAAAGAAAATCTGGCAGATCTCCTCCAAACACGGTTCTTAGAACTCAGTAACCTTGTCTTCTTCCAGAGATTCTTGGTACTAGAAATCAGCAAGGATAGACACTTCTCCTGACTTCTCAGAAGGCCTGCCCCCTGCAGGGGAGATGCAGAAACCCAGCCAGAATTGATTCGCAAAATTCTCCAAAGACAAAGGGTCTTAATAAGTTTTTATGTCCTTTAATGTCCAGGCCATAAACATCTACCCCTTTGTTTTCTTGTAATTGGAGCAAATATACCTCAATACCAAGGTCAAGGAAGCAGTAAAGTATGACTTAAAATAGTAAGAATTATGCAGATATGAACGAATAATACAAGTTATTAATAATACAAGAACCAGCAGGAAACAATTAATGATTTCCACTTATCCCATAATGACCATAAAGGTAATTAATAATTGGGGCCTTGTATCTTCCATCCATTGGGCTGCCTGGTGGAGATGATGAACATTTGTAAGTACCTGTTGTGATTTCTATACACAGCAAGATGAAGTCCCAACCACCAATAACTAGTATGTATATAGGCCCATTAAATACCAGATACTGTGCTGAGGTATTTACAGATATTAACTCATTGACTACTAATACTAATAACTACTATTTATGGAGCATATCCTATGAGCCAGGCCCTGTGCTAAGAGCTTCACAATTATCCCATTTGATCCTCACTGCACGCCCAGGAATTAGGAGCTCTTATTACCCCATTTTACATCAGGGCAAACTGAGGCAATCACAGGGGTTTCCCAGGCTCCCACAGGTAGCAGGTGTCTAAGGCTGCAGTGGAACTCGGTTCTCCCTGGCTCCAGGCCTGAGATCCATGTACTGCCCCGCTTAGTGGCCCCTTTGTTCAGGCCGGGGGTCCCTGGAACTCCTGACTCAGCCCTTGTCCTCCCCCCTTAGCTTGGCTCTCTCCCTTACCAGCTCAGGGGTCAGAGAACAATAGACTTGGGCAGGACCATGGAGAGCCCTGGGCCCCTCCCACAGGCCCCCCCTCTCCCCCGCCCTGTTCTGCCTGAGGCTGCACCAGATCCTGGACCTGGAGCCAGGACCTCAGAAGGCCTGGTTCCAACCCCTCCTGCTCCAGAAGAGGCCCAGGAAGGTCAGGGATCTCAGCCAGTCACAGGGATCAGCTGGGATCCCCCTGGGGGCAAATGATGGTGATCAAAGGAGCCTGTGCTGAGAACTCCCTCTGTGGGATCAATGTGTGATCCAAATGCCACAGCAGAGGTCTGTGAGCTCCTGGTCACAGGCTTTAGCGGCAGAGGCCCAGGGAGGGGATTCAGGTTCAAGGCCATGAAAAAGGTGCTTAGGGAGCCCTGACAAAGCAGGGGCAATGGGGCCTGTCCTTGTATATTATTCCCATTGATGCAGGGACCTGGGGTTGGGATACAGGCAGTCCTGAGCCCTCGAGAATTCCAGTTTCCTCCTGTTTTAGGAGCCGTGATCCCTGGGGAGGCAGCGCCCGGAAAGTCGTTCCCTTCCAGGAAGGAGGATGGGCCCTTATTGGATGCACCACAGATGCCTGGGTCTGAGCCCTTGCCCTTTGAGCCTTCTCTGTGGGGAAGGAAAGGAACAGCCGCCCTGCTGCCCGTCCCCCTGGGGGTCGTGTTCCCCTTTATAGCCAGAATGGCCGTCGTCTCCTCAGTGTTCTGGATGGGCTGCAAGGGGCCCCTCAGGACCGGGAGGTTCAGTCACACCTTGTCTTTCCCAGAAATTCATCCCAACATCCCCAGATAAAAGGGGGTCCTGGGAAGGGTCAGAGTGAAAGGGAACAAAGTCCGTTGGGATTCCAGGAGTTCTCTGCCAGAGGGGGAGGGCTGCCTGAAGTCTCACTGCCCAAAGGGCTCCCAGCAGGATCCCAGATCAATCTACCTGGAAACAAAGTCCTTGAAAACCACTGGTCTCTGCCATAGCTTCTTTATTCACAAAATGTCCCAGGAAAGGTACTGGTGCTTATGGCGTGTGTGTGTGTGTGTGTGTGTGTGTGTGTGTGTGTGTGTGTTAAATGAAGCCCCCCCCATTCCCCCAGTATCCTCTGCTAGGAGCACTTTGGGGAGACCCTACTTCATAATGAAGCTTTGTTTTAACGTTATTTTTTCCCTGAGATTTGCTCCAAAGTGGGAAGGATGAGCCCCTGAGAGGACCCCGACCTCCCCATGGGGAGGGGCAAGTTCCTTGAAGAGCCAAAATTGGATCTTCCATGGGAAGGGACTCAGATAGGACAGGGACAGTTAGGGGACAGGAGACAAGTTCAAATCTGGCCTCAAGCACTTACGGAATCACTTTGTGACCCAGGGCAAGTCCTTCACCTTATTTGCTTCAGTTACTGAGTCAATCAAAGGAAGGGGAGGGGGAGCTGCAGAGCCCTCTAGGAAATCCTCACAATGGGGTCACTGAAGATGAGACCTGACTGATTTCATTCAATCATTTGATTGAACTTTGTCGCTCCGATTTCCTAGATCCAGAGGAGGAAGGGACCAAACTAGCATCACGAGGTCTCTGAGGTCCCTGCCAGGTCTGACTATAGGATCCTTTGCCTTCTTGTAGATAATCAGGTGGGGAAGATGGCCTGGGATGCAGTAGGCAAAGGCATATATACCGAAGTATTTTGTATTTGATTCTCTTCATTTTTCTCCCTCAGACTGGAGGGTCGATGGCTGGAGCCATAAGCTCTGGTCCAAAGGGTTTCTGACTGCCAGGACTCCCCCTGGGAACTTGTCTAAGGGCAGTGGTCGGGAGTAGGAAGGGAATTAGGTTCTGGGTAAAATCTCAGGATTGTTCTGCTCCAAATTGTATAAAGGCAGACAAGGCATTCTAATCTCCTGGGAGTCATTTCTCATCTGTAAAGTAGAGATTTCAGGAACCATTTCCTCCAAATGTCTGTGGGACTTCAGAAGTCATTGCTCCCATCACCCAAAGTGCGAAGTGTATCTGTAGATCCTGTGAGTTCTACCTTCTGAGGTGGGGAAGATGTGCCTGCAGGTGTGTTTGTTCTAGTTGTTGGAGAGTGGAAATTTGTCATCAAAATGCTGGACTGAGGAACCTCTGAGGTTCCTTTCACCTCTAACCAATGGATGTTCTAATCCTCCATAAAGAGTGAGACCCACCAGCAGAGGAAAACTATGAGGACTGGACTTTCTATAATGACTCTTCACAATGGATGACACTGCGCCCTGAGCAGGAGACCTGGCTCACATGGACCCTGATGCCCGGACCTGGATGAGCAGCAAGGCTACAGTTAATATTACAGTCTTTTAGGGAAATTGTCATGTCTGAAGGATTTAATAAATCTTGTGACCTACAACAGAATATTTCATGAGTTTTCTACATCGCAGGTGCTTGATTGAATTCAGGTCACAAAACTATTTTCCTACAAAAGGCACGTCTGGGACGTAGCCTGACTTGACACAAGGGAAAGAGAGGGCAAAATATAATTGTGCACTTATGGTTTCCCCTGGACGCAGGGACGCAGCTGGAGATGCCGCAGGCAGTGCGGTCCCCGGAATTCTTCTGAGATGGAGCCTTCTCTGTGGAAAATGGAAGAAGGGGAATGGACCCAATAATTGTCTAAAAATAAATGTACCGGGAGACAGAGAGAAATATAACGGTCACTCATCCTGCACCATTGTCCTTGTCTCCCACATGGACCTGGCTGATGTCCCCCTGTTTCCTCCAGTGTGACCTGGAGATCAGAGCCCGGGCTTCTGTAGAGAGACAGGTCGTGTCTGGTGCGGAAAAGTCCCTCCTCAGTCCCTGACTCAAGCAGCTGCCTTGGCCGTAGCATGAGCAGTCGCTCTATTTCCCCAGAGTTAAAGCTCTGGCTACTGTTCAGGGACATGTGGCCCTGCCTTGTGAGAAGCATTTCTCACCTCCTTCCTTCCCTTGCTGTGTCTCTGTTGCTGCAGGTTCCAGGATCTGGGAAAAAGTGCTATGAAGAAAAACAACCCCTATATTACATGCCTGCAGATGTGGAGATTGGCTTCTTTTTACCCATATATTCACCTGCAGTGAGCAACGTAACAGGAGCAGCCCGGTTTCAGAGTCCCCCTAACAAGGCTTGTAGGGATTTTGAGTAAGTGTCTCTATGTGCCTGTGCTCATTCCCACTGTGAGGATGCAGGAAAAGTCCTCATTGTTCAGTCTGAGTCGGGCACTCTCCCCTCTCCCTGCCTCTTACTGTCTGTATCTGCTGGGCAGCTTTCATTCTGTCTCCTTAACGTCAGAGCTAAAGAAAGAAAACCCCCCTCCCCTCCTTTCCCTTCCCATTCCCCATTAAACAGGCCGAGCCCAGGCTTCTCCCTCCCTGCCGGGCTCAGACTTTTGTCTCCCTCCCTTCCCGGCCATCCTGACTTCATGTAAATAGTGAAGGGTTAATGGCCTGAGGCAGCAGAAGTGCTTGGGCCCCGCTGCCTTTCTGTCCCAGGACAGAGTCATTGCTGAGTGTACAGATCCTGAGCCAGGGGAAACTGCCCCGTTCCCAGGAGGGGAAGCTGGGTCTCCTCCCCAGCTCTGCCTGTCTGACTCCCAGAGAGCAGCCCTTGGTAGGAAGCCATGGGAGCCCTTCTTCAGGGAATTTAGGGTTGGGGATAATTCTCCTCCTCCCACCTCATTTATGAGAGAGAAATAGGATCTTCTGGTTACTCCTTCCTGTGGGTGAGTGTATTTATCGTTATTTTCTCTTCGTTTTGGATGAAATCATGTTGTCAGGAAAGTCAGCGTGTCCCAGCTTAGGGAATCTCAAATGTACCAAGTACATTAGGACTGATGGAGCCTGAAACTGAGCCTGGGAAACTGAGCTTTTTATTTGGGAAAGACAGAATTGGGCAGGATGGAGGCCAGCAAGTTCTCAGACTCGCAAACGCCTTTAGGAAATGCCTCTTCCCTCTCAGTGATGTCTGGAGAATTCCGTTTTCTCCAGGTGGTGTGAGGGGGGCTGCTTTTAATTTCTCAAGCTAACTCTTCCTTACCTGCATGAACCCGGGACAGGTGGGTGTGTGTTTACTTTCTGGGACTTTGACAAGGCGTCCTGACCTTTGTGCTACTTCATGGGTCTTAGTTTTATGCATTGTCACGATCAACTCTCTTTGCAAATCCCTCCTTTACATGGCAGGATCTCAGGATACAGCCAGGCAACACTCACGTATAACCTTTTGTAAGTCTGCGCTGTAGCAAAAAAATTCAGATTCCTCCACTGATTTCTGGATGATTTTCCTCTGTCTCATCAGAGGAGAAGCTGATCCGCTATTTACTCTGTGCTCTGCTTGTGAAGAAGATGCGGGAAAGATTCCAATCTTTGATTCCCAACCCCCCCTAGTTAATGTAAATTACCCTTTGACTCACAAATCCTGGTCCCTTTGAATTCCAATAGAAGATCCAGACCTGTCCCAGCCCCACCCGGATCTGAGCCAACTTTGGGGCTACACCCCAAAGCCCCTTGAGCTAAGTCCCCGACTTAAAAGGACCACGCTGGGAACCCCGCTTTGCAGAGATTCCAAACATGGTCGCCATGTGAGGACCCTCTGTCCACTGGCCGCTCTGTCCGGTGCCCTCCTTGGCTCTCCCTTCACCATCTCCTACTTCTAAACTCAGTAATAAACCTCTTTTACCAATCTAGCTCTTGGGCTAATAAATGCTTTTATTGGGAATACACACCCCTGGTAGACCTCATTTACCGCCGTATCCTTGCGCCGAATCCGAGGGGGTTGCAGGGGAACACTGTTTGACTCCCTGTACCCCAAACCTGCCACTAGACCTTAACTAAACCCTAATTTCATTTAGGTCCCCAAATCTAGACCTCAACATTCGATCCACACCTCAACAAAGACACACCATGAGTTTCAGTGAATGGTTCTCTGGCAGATAAGAATTCTTTTCTGAACTTTGTGTCATTATTTTTTGCCTCTGGATTCTTTTTTATTTATACTTTTCTTTGTAGTTACAAAGAAAAATCCTCTACAAATCAATTTTCATAAATTATAGATATTTTATAACTGCTGTGTACATTTTTGTCTAAGAAACAAGGCCATTAAATGGTATGAATTACTGGTTATTCCTTTTAATGCTTTAGTATGTTTCTTTTTATTCTATTTGTTGTTCATCATCTAGGAAAAGTGGGAGGTTTGACCTAGAGGGAGAAGTGTCACCCACCATTTTGAAACATTAAATAGCAATCCTGTTCTAAATCAAATGCCCTTTTCTGTTTCATGAATTATTTGATTTTTACCTTGAGAACTGCACCCCCTGCAGAATGCAAAGCCTCTATATTGTCAGCACTGGTGATAATTTGATGGAAATTGAATAGAAGTGAATATAATGTCACATCACCTTATTTCTTCCTTCCATTATACTCTAAGGCTTCTAGAGTCAACAGCTATCGATGTCTTCCTGTGGAAAGAGTGAATGGCTCAGGCAAGCAGAGTTATTTAAGGACATGAAGCCAATAGTCCTCACCCTTTAAGAAATTACAAAAAGAAAAGAATAGGGGAACAATGTGTATGGATAGAGACTATTTTGAATTTAAATGGAAAGAGCTAAAGAGCTATTTTAGTCCTTAGTTTTGACTAAATGTTGGGAAAGTCCCTCTTCTGAAATGAATTCTGTGTAAAGGTTGTTTTAATGTTCTCTAACATTTACTATTAATTCACTAGAGTTGTTGAAAAAAACTACCAGCAAGTCATCATGCCTATGTTCACTCTACCGGAGATTAATAGGAATCCCATTCTGTTGCCCAACATTTCCCTGGGATACCATATATACAGCTCCTATTCCAGTGAAGAAAGAACCTTGGAGAGCTACCTGTGGTGGCTGTCTGGAACAGACCAGCTCATCCCTAATTACAATTGCAGAGAGCGAGGAAAGGTTGTGGCTGTCATTGGAGGAGCCACATCAGCTCTCTCTGTTCAGATGGGGAGCCTGCTTGACCTCTACCATTTACCCCAGGTGAATGAGAAGGAACCTAATACATTCTCTGTTCTCTACAGCCTAGTATCCACAGCAGGAGTGTTGGTGGTAGATGCAGTAGGAGAAAGAGCAGTCAAATAAAATGCCTCTATGTATACCTTGAAATTTTTTTTTAAAATGCTTTCCATATGCATTTCTTTTGATATTCACAACAAACTCATCATGAAGATAATCTTGTAACTCCCATTTATAGTGGAGACTACTGCGACTGAGAAAAGTTAAATTGTTATCATGCAACTAATGATTAACTGGGATACTAGTTAATCTAGGGTTTTTTAAAGATCAGTTTAACTCTCTAGTGACTGAATAAAGCCTCTGTCTTCATCATGGGGGAAAATGAACAACTCCTAAAATATTAACCCTATTGCAAGCCAAGAAGCCATTTAGGTTTCAACCCAAGAAAGGATCTGAAAGCAAAACTAGTTGTACTTTCCCAGTATACAGATAACTTCAATAATGATTGGAGCAGTTGAAGTGTTTACTCAACACTACACAATTCTCTAGTGAAAGAGAAGTGATTAGATCTTACCATTCTTGACTTTAAGTTGAGTGATCTTTCAGTCTTTTACACCTCATTGTATGAGCTTCATTCTTCATAATCATAATACTATTAGTCCGGAATTTATTGAGAGGAGAATTATTTATAAATGGAAACTGAGCATGAGCACTGATGTATAAGGTGCTTATTTTGGGGAGCACTGGGAAGCCTGTCCACGGAGCTGTCCTAGGAACTTCATAAGTATATTTACAAATGTACCAGAGTTTGAGAACATTCCTGACATTGTTCTCAAAGAGGAATCTAATTGGTAATGGGCATAGAAGAAAAGCAGAAACATACGGTGCAAGGAGAGACATTTCAGAAAGCACCTCATCTTTTCAAAACTAAAAAGAGACCTCTCTGAACACTGTAGTTTAAGTTGGCTGCTTTGTGAACTTTGTCACTGCTCAGTCAAATGAGTGACTGTTTTGCGTGTTCAAAACAAGAAGAAAATTAGGGATGATTTCATGGAAGAAAAACAATGAAAATTTAGATTGCTTCATTTAAAGGAAATGGAGATCAGTTTTGAATATGGAACTATGCATATAAAAAGGTGAAGGACTAAAAGTCTCCCCCCATTTATATCCACATTTCTTATTTTAAACCTCTCCTGATTGAGCCTAAAATTATTTAACTATAATTTAACTTTATTTGATGATAATTTCTTTAATATTCAATGTTTCAGATTCAATATTTAAGGCCTTTGGAGAAAAACGAATTGGGAATTTTATTGTGTCACTAACATTGGAATTATAAATATTCCTGACCATATACTTGGACAACAGTCAAAACAAGCTCAAAGAGCATAGGAATTAACTCTTGTGGAACTCCTTGTGGAAACATGATTAAATTACCTAATTGAGGGAATCATGAGAAAGGGTTCATCTAGCACCTTTGTTGCCAGATAATGTAATAGTAGGAAGTCTGGTCTAAAGAAGAGGCAACTCGTTCCATCTGGAATTATTTTCCCTTGATCTTGATCAGAGAGAACATGGCAGGATAAGTTGAATAAGTCTCCTTTGCCAAAGGGGTAGAGTCTTTCCTACTGTGATACAGTATATCTGTATATACAGTATATACAGATATATACTGTATATACAGTATATATCTGACCCTCAGATCTGAAACAATATTTCTCATAGATGATTTCAATTTTTATCAGCCCTCTAATGAAGTCCTTTGAATGAAAACTTCTAATGAAATCCATGAAGATCTGTTTTTTTTTTATAAATAAGATAAATGTTCTCCCCAACGATTATGGTAATGCTTAACAAATGTCGGGGCAGATGTTCTGATGTCTCTTGGAGAGTAAACAATACACTTCAAGAGATAAATGGAGAGACTTTCAGAGAGAAATTGTCATCTATGATAAACTTCACAATAAAATCTAAAACTTTCTTCTAACAATAAATATGCCCCTTTGAGTAAGTGTATTTTACTTTAGTTCTCTCAGCAGCAACGTGTACCTGCTCATCCATATTTTTTTTTCTCATCTAGATTACTTATGGCCCATTTGATCCCGGTCTCACTGACAAAGTCCAGTTTCCTTCCCTCTATCAGATGGCCCCCAAATCCTCTTCTCTTCACCGAGGTATTGTCCGCTTATTGTTATATTTTCAATGGAACTGGATAGGTCTGATTGTCTTAGATGATAGCAGAGGTGAAGAATTCCTCAGGGAAATGAGAGAGGAAATGAAAAAGAATACAGTTTGTTTGTCCTTCACAGAGAAGATTCCTCTGAGCCCCGCAAAAATTAGAGAGACGTCTGAAGTCTTCAAGTCCAGGATCCTTATTTCAGAAGTCAAAGTCATTGTCATTCATCCTGACACAGATTCATTAACATTTGTGGAAATCCCACCAAAATTTTTATTCCCAACCAAGAAGGTGTGGATTGCCACATCTCATTCAGACGCTACAACAAGAGCCTTGTATCATTATGGTTTCACTTTCCCTACTACTCTCTTCTTTTCACACTTGATCACTCCAGTACCTGGGTTTGAGAGTTTTATCAGAAGCCTTATATCTCCTTTAACCATGAGGGATGTTCTTCTTAAAGCACATAGGCCATCACCTCTGAAATGCTCAGATCAACCAGATATCCCAGAGCAAGATTTATATTTACCAAATGCCTCCATGAAATATTTACCTTTTTACCCTGTGGACATGACAACATCCGCCTTGAGTTACAACATCTACAATGCTTTCTATGCTGTGGCGTGGGCTCTCCATGAAACACTGATGAAAAGATCCGAGAAAAGATCCTTGGGAAATGAGGAATCTGTATTGCCTCATCCATGGCAGGTAATATGGAAAGTGTGGTGCCTTTTTAGTGATGATTTTTGAGTATCTGTTTTAGCAAGAAATGGCACATGGGAGACATTGAAGACTTTTCCATTTCTAAAATTATTCTGATTGTATATTCCTCAATGATTTTACTGTTGGTTTCCAATATTTGTCAACTTGCATATAAAGTTAAAAATAAATTTCCTTCCTAGAGCCTTAGAGGTGTCAATAACCTTAGGGTTCATATTTCCTAGTCAGCTCTGGACTTCTTTGTCATAACTATTTCACGACCCTTTATTTCATTAGGAACCCATTTTTTTTCTGAAGGACTGAACTCAGGTTTTCTGGGTAGGTGATCCTTACTTGTAAGCCAGATCTTTATTTCTCCAAATTGGCCTGTTCTACGCACTCTGATCTTTCAATTAAGAAGGTGAGGAGTCTTTTGTTATCCTGACTGTGGCTCCAACATATACATTTTTTTTCTGCATCCTTGCACTATTTGCTCTGGCACCTTGGAGGTCTAGAATTGGGCTATAATATCCCTGGTGACTTCCTCTGGGGATCTTTTAAAGGAGATTATCTGTGCCTTCTTTCTTACTCTATTTTGCCTCATATTCCAGAATGCAGGAGAAATTTATTTGATACTTTCTTGAAAGATAGAATCCATGTTCTTTTTCATTTTAGAACTCGTGTAGACTCATAATATTAAATGCTCTCTGTAAACCTGTTTCAAGTGAGACTCTTCAGTACCCATTAATCTGGTTTGACTCCCCATTTCCCTTTGGTCATTTTCATCTCTCTTCTTGAGACTTCAGGGAGGGCATAATCACCTCCTTTTTTGGAGTTTTCACCCTGTTTTCTGAGAAGTTACCTCCTTTTTGGGGTTCTCACCTCCCTGAGAAGTCAGAGAGGGTGTGATCACCTATGTTTCTAATTTCTGAGTTGAGGAGACTTTTCCACTCGATCAGGGTCACAGGCTTTTCCACTTAAATCAGGATCAGAGCATTTCTACTGAAATCAGGATTGGAGCTTTTCCAATGAAATCCACTGAGGTTCCTGTCAGCCCCACGTTCAGAGCACCAAAATGTGAAGGTTTTCCTGGAGGCAGTCTTAGTTTCAGTTACAATCAATAATTACTCCAAAATGGCAGCCAGCTGGTAAAAAGGCAAACATTTATTTCTCCTTCCAAAACAGCCCCGTTAGTTGAGGCCTATCTCTCTGCCTGGCTCCAAGAGCTCTTGCAGCTTTGTCCTTGGCTTCTGCCTCTGCTTTCTTCAGCCTCCAGCCAGCACCAAGTTGAAAGATGCAATGAATCTCTCTTGCCTCGAAGATAGGGCTTAGTAGGCTTTCTTCCAGAGTGCTCTGTCTCCGACCCCCGCTGATGTTCCGGAGAAATTCTCTCTAACTCTAAGAGCTTCCTCCATATATATCATCTCCCAAAGGTTAACTCCTCCTTCTAGAGGCAGGGATTATGGTTTCCCAGTGCTTCCTGGTCCCTAAGAACTTAAAGGAGGTGGTCCAAAAATTTCAATTCTCCCAAATGTGAACCCATTTCCTTAGTATTAATTGGCTTTCTAAATTGCCAAGATTGTTTCCATATTTACTTTTCTTTTTAATTTTCCCAAATTCTTTTTAAATAAATAACCTCGGGTTTTAATGTTTTAAAATTAACCCTCTTTCTTCTTCTGTTTTCCTCAATTTCCCTTTAATTCCATTTATTTATTCTTTTCCTTTTGGGTTTTTTTTTTTTCTTTTAAAGTTTAATAATTATTTCCTTTTATTTAATTTTTAAGGAAAAGTTTCCTAATGGGTTTTATTTCTGAATTTATTGCTGGGTTTCTTTTTCTCCTTGTCCTTTTTCTGCCCTTTTCTTCCTTCTTTCTTTTAATTTTTATTTACTTTTGGTTTTTGAATTGGCCTTTAATTTGGTCAACCAAATTTTGTTAGTTTTTGGAAAAGGGGATTTAACCAGGTTGGAGCACCTTGTTCAGCACGTTTTTCAGTCGAACAATTTCCCGGGGTTTGGCGGCTTCCCAGACTGAATTTGACTTTCCGGGTTTATTGGGAATTTTCCGGGATGGAAACAAACCCAAGGGAATTTACAGGGCCTTTTGGTTCTTTAGGGGTGGAAGGCAACCTTGAGGTTGAAACTAAACTTAAAAGGAAATGGGCCCTTTGGCAATGTCCGGGTTCTTTCTGTGGGTCCCAAGAAATTTCCTTTTCCCCCACAAAATAAAATTTTTGCTAAAGTTTGTAAAATTCCTTTCCCCTCCAGGTACCAAACCTCCACTGGGATTAAAGCAATTTTCCCCTTTTTTAAAAGCCCTCTTTACCCTTGGAAGAAACCCAACCCGTTTAAGGCCCTTGGTGGCCCAAGTTTTTGTGGGTGAAACAGACCGGGCTCCTGGTTTACATATGCCTTTAATTACTTCGATTTTATCCTGGGATGGGAAAACCACGAGGATTTTATAAACCACCTCGTCAAGGAACAATTTCCAATGGAAGTGTGGGGGAAACGGGAAGGGGTTTCAGGGCAACCCAAATTTTAAAGGTTATTTTGCCCTTAACCGGGAAGTCCCCAGGTGTTTCCAAGCCAGAACAGGGGGGGAAAAATTAAAGTGGCAAGCCCGGTTCCGTTAAATTTATAAATAGGGCCTCATAAATGCTTCCCCTTGGGAAGGGCGTCCCTCTTTTAAATTTCTTTTCCCAAAAAACTTTAATTTTATCCCACCTAAAATAAGGGTTAAAACCCAAAATTTTGACTTGCCTTTTCCCTGGGTAAATTTAATGAAGCATTTTCACCAATATATAAAAAAAAGTTTAAAAACTTGTTTTAGCCAATTTTTATAAACCAATTTTCCAAACCAAAGCCATTATAAATATATTTTAATTTTTGGGAATTTGTTTTAACTTATGAACCAAATAAAAACTTTAAAATTGTATGGGGAACGAGGATCCAAATTAACCATTTTAATTTATTTTATTCCTTTTTCAAAAATCCTTGTTGTGGTGTTTTTGGGTGGTGGTTGGTTAAAACGAACATAACCCTGGTTCCTTTTCCTTTTAATTTGGTGATTGTTTTTTTTGCATCTTTTTTTTAATTTAATTTTAATTTTAACACACACCCAAAAGGTTAGTTTCCAAAAATTTTTGGAAAACTTATTGTTTTAATTGTTGCACAACAATTTCGTTTCTTTTTTTTTTTTTAATAGCCTTTTATTTACAGGTTATATGTATGAGTAACTTTACAGCATTAACAATTTGCCAAACCTCTTGTTCCAATTTTTCACCTCTTACTCCCCACCCCTCCTCCAGATGGCAGGATGACCAGTAGATGTTAAATATATTAAAATATAAATTAGATACACAATAAGTATACATGACCAAACCCTTTTTGCTGTACAAAAAGAATCAGACTCTGAAATATTGTGCAATTAGCTTGTGAAGGAAATCAAAATGCAGGTGGGCATAAATATAGGGATTAGGAATTCAATGTAATGGTTTTAGTCATCTCCCAGGGTTCTTTCTCTAGGGCGTAGCTGGTTCAGTTCATTACTGCTCCATTGGAAATGATTTGTTTGATCTCCTTGCTGAGGATGGCCAGGTCCATCAGAACTGGTCATCATATAGTATGTTGTTGAGTATGTAATGATCTCCTGGTCCTGCTCATTTCACTCAGCCTCAGTTCGTGTAAGTCTCTCAGGCCTTTCTGAAATCATCCTGTTGGTCATTTCTTACAGAACAGTAATAGTCCATAATATTCATATACCACAATTTATTCAGCCATTCTCAACTGATGGACATCCATTCATTTTCCAGTTTCTAGCCACTACAAAAGGGCTGCCACAAACATTCATGCACACATAGGTCCCTTTCCCTTCTTTATAATCTCTTTGGGATATAAGCCCAGTAGTAACACTGCTGGATCAAAGGGTATGTGCACAATATTTTCATAGTTCAACTCATTTTATTTTTGTTATTTCATGCAACTTTTTCCCTGTTTTCTATAATCACAGGTCATCATTTCTAATAGTATATCACTATTCTATCACTATTATATAAACCACATCTTTTTAGTCACAGTGAATAGAGGCCCCGACCCTGGAGCCAGGGGATCTGAGATTTACATCAGTCTGAGTCACTGAACACTGTTTGACCCACCCTAGGAAGTCATAAATCCCAATACACACACACACAACACACAACACAAACACACACACACACACCCACAACAAAGTAAGACCAAAGTTTATTAGAAGTATCTTGTATCATCTCATTGTTGAAATGAATTAAGTCCACCACAGCTGATCATCATATAATCTTACTACTTTGTAAAATGTTCTCTAGGGTTCTGTTAATTATTATTAATATTACCTCTTTATCTCTGGTACTCCTCAGTAAGATTTTGTTTTCTTCCTTTTCTCTTTAAATTGTATCTATTTTTGGTTTTACTTGGTCTAGAATCAGGATCACTACCCCTGCTTTTTTTTTTTTTTTACTTCAGCTGAAGAATATATTCTGTTGTACTTTTACCTTTAATCTGTATGTATGTTAGTTGCTTCACATTTGTTTGTTTCAAACAACGTATTGAAGATTCTGGTTTTTAATTCATTCTTCTCTCTACTTCTCTTTTCTGGGAGTGCCCATCAAATTCATATTCATACTTAAGATTACTAACCCTGTATGTCCCAGTGATCTATATTTTCTACATTATACTTTTCTCTCTCCCTTCACTCTTTGCTTCCTCACCACTGTTTTGCTTCTGATCCTCACATCCCTCAATTTGCTTTCCCCCTTTTTAATCACTTCCCATTTGCTTCATCCTTTTCCCTTCTACTTCTGCCTTCCCTTCTATTAGCTTTCTTTTTTCCATTCCATTTCTACTTCTTTAGACAGTGAAAAATTCAATATCTAATAAAATATTTAGTATATTCGCTGGGAGCCAAAACTCAAAGATTAAGAGTCCATCAATGCTCATACCTCTCCCTTCTTTCCCTATACTGTAATAGGTCATGTGTGTCTCCTTGCATGATGTCATTTAACTCATTTTACTTCCCCTTTTTCTTCTCCTAATGCAATTATCTTCCACCTTTAATTTCTTTGTTTTCATCAAATTGATGTTAAGTTATTCCTATACCTTCTGCCTAGGTACACTTTCCCTCTTTTTATCCTGATTCAACTTTTTCTGATACTCTTTACTCTTTTAGTTGAAGTTCACATTTTATTTATAGCTTTGTTCTTTTCATTAGAAAAGATTGAAAATTTCCTATTTCATTAAATATCTAATTTCCCCTCAGCAAGATAATGCTTCATTTTTCCATGTAGTTGATTTTTGATTGTCTACAAACTCTTTTACCTCCCAATCCTTCCATGTAGTAGTTTTTTAATCCTGGGTAATACTGATGGGGGTACCTCCATTTTTGCTTCTGATTCTGTAGTCTTGCAGAATTTTCCCCTTGATTATGGAACTTAGCTGTAATATTCCTTGGAGGTTTCGTTTTTGGTCACTTTAAAGAAGTAATTTGTGGATCCTTTCAATAAATTTTACCTTCTGCTGCTCAAATATCAAGACAGTTTTTCCTTGATGATTTCTTGAAAAATGTTTACTGGGCTCTTTTATTTATCATAGTTTTCAGAACATCCACTAATTACTATTTTGTCACTCCTGGTTCTGTTTTCCACAGCATTTGTTTCTCCAATGAAATATTTTATATTTCCTTCAAATTTTTTCTTTTTACTTTCATGTAATTGATTCTAGATGTCTAATTGAGTCATTCATTTCCATTTGTCAAATTCTAAGTTTTAGTGAATTACTTTTTTTCTGTGAGTCTTTTCACCTTCTTTGATTTGGCAAATTGTACTCAGAAGAATTTTTGATCTATGGCTTTTTTTTTTCATTTCTCCAATTTTATTTTTAGGTGTTATTTTTTCAATTTCCTCAAATTGATTTTTAAGAAATAATTATCTTCTATATTTTTCCCCATTTTGCCAAATTTGTTTTGTGAGAGTTGTTTCTTCTAGACATTTTCCTATTTCCCTTTCCAAGCTTGGGATTTCATTCCAAATTGCCATAAATTTCCTTCATTAATCTTATTCCTGCAAATTTTTTCTCACATCTCTTTTTTAAGAATTCTTTTGAGCTTTTTCAAGAGAGGCTTTTGAGCTTGACCTGAGTTCATATCCTCCTCTGAGATTTTACGCATAGGCATTTTGCCATTGTTATCCTCTTTCAGGCTTCTATTATAATCGTCCCTGACTACATATATGGTCAGAGGTTTTTGGTGCTCGTCTGCTCACTTTTAAAATTTGTGCTCTGTCCCTTGGACACACAAGAGATTTTCTCAGGCTTCTTTTGAGAAGAACATGGGTCTCTTACTGTGTGAAGCCAAGGGTTCTGCAGGCTTTGCCACTGGGCTGCTTGCTGAGGTTTACTGATTCCCTAGTTCTCTTCTGTGTTTGCCCTGGAGGTCCCAAAGCAGAACTGCTGATGCACTGGCTTTCTGGAGGAGTTCACAGTAGGCACTGTGGCTGTACTTCGGCTAAGAGCCTCACACTAAATTCACAATGATGGAGTTCTCCTGGCTATTCCGAGATGTACCCCCCTCCCTCTGCTGGACCATGATCCACCTGTGCTGTCCATACAGATCTTTCCTGAAGGCATTGCAATATATCTTAAACTGAAAATTTACATTCCAAATGTTTCTGGGTTCTGTCGCTCCAAAACCCAACTGGGTACTTGATCTGCCAAAAGAATTATTTTTGCTTTTTCATTGAGTACACTAATTCCTTCCATTTCTCTTTCATCCAGTTACTGAATAAAACATTTCCAGTACAATATTGCATAACAGTAGTGTGAATGGGCATGCTTGTTTAACCCTTCATCTTATTAGGAATATTTCTAGCCAATCAAAATTAGTTTGGGAACAGCACTTGCAGTATAAAGGCTCTCCCCAAGAAGAAGCTCAGGATCTTATTGAGATGTCTCCTACATCTGTGACTGAAACTGGGGAAGTCTTCTTCTCTGTAATTATGCAATATATGGACTATCTTATAAATGACTAGGGTGTGAAATACCTTTGTGTGACTGATTCTGTAGAAGAAGGTTTGTCACTGAGTGTTGCAGAAGAGGGGTGACAAATGGAAAGAGTAAGTTGGACCATGTCGTTATTCATATACACTCCTAATTATGTATCTGTGGAGGTGGTTATCAAAACCAGAATGGCAAAAAACACCTGTTTTTCTTCACAAACATAAATAGCTGTTTTATTTCAGTCTCCTGTCATCATCTTAGGTTCCCTCTGCCATATGTAGTGCCAGTTGTCCTGCTGGATCCAGGAAGTTGCCTTTGGAGGGGAAGCCTCCTTGTTGCTTCAGTTGCTCCCCATGCTCAGAAGGAGAAATCTCCAGTCATAAGGGTGAGTTACTTCAAGGAGCTCGTTTCTCATGGCCCCTCCTAGCGAAAAAAAAGGGTGAAAACAAGGATGCCCATTCTCACCAGTATTATGAATCTTTGTACTAGAAGTGTTACCTTTAGAAATGAGACCAAAATGAAATTGAAAATTAATGTATGCAATGAAAAAGCAAGTATTACTCTTTGCAAGAAATTTGGTATGTTTAGAGAATCCTTGAAAATCAAAAAAACTACTTGAAATATTTTCAGCACAATTGTTGGGCAGAAAACAAACTGACATATGTCACTGCCATTTGTATGTTACAAAAAAAGGGCAGTTACATGAGGTAAAAAGAGAAATCTCATATAAGACAAAATATGTGGAAATCAGCTTTCCGAGACAAAGCCAGGAACAGTACAAACATAATGACATGGTAAATTTTTTCTACTGCAAAAGATAAAGATAATATACAGGAAGAAATTATTCATCATATTATTTCTTTGATGAGCAGCCATCACTTACCATTTTAATCCTACATAGTGTGCCATGGATATACACAAAGGTAAAGATTAAAACAACATATACAAGTGTCTCTGCATTTATATATATATATATATTTGTAAAATAATAGGTGTATATATTTATGTATGCATATATATAAATATATAAGTTTATAGATAAGGGACTGAGAGAGATGTCTTTGCAAGAAATAGAAAGGGAGATAGATGTTGAGAGACAAAGGCAGACATAGAGATAGAAAGAAATGAATAAAGAGACAGAAATAGAAATTGAGATATTGAGATTGAGAAGGCAAAAGCAAAGAAAGTTACCTGATGGGGGGAATTTTATTCCATATATTATAGACTACAGACTTTTCTCTAATTTATGGGTCTGCTTTCAGTGGAAAATTTACTCAGAACTGACCAAGAGCTTAAAACTACCAGGGTCTTCAGAGATCATGCTTCATGTCCCATATGAAACTCAGAGCATTTAGCTGACTCTGTAAGCTCCATAGGAGCCTTTCTACTGATGATCCAATATTGCCTTTCCCTATTTCATTGTTCTAATGCTTAATAGTATTGAACAATATAGTAACCAAAAAGTCAGGCATAGTGAGGAATGCTAAACAAATTGGCCTTTCCCCCCTGACATTTTAATCAATGTAGTTGAAAGAACTGATAGCCCTGGGACTGAACCTGGGACTGAACCTGGGACTTGACTGTTAGAGGGAACTCCTGCAGCAGGAAGAATCTCCACCTAGGAAGGTCAGGTATTGGGCCTTGTTTTCTGGGAGATACCAAAACATTGTGGAGCAGAGTGACTTCCATAGCATTAAAAGTGCATCTGTCCCTTCATGACTATCACCTGTTTTCATCATGCTGCACATGGGGTGACATCAGATAATTAATCAGCTCAGGAGGTTAAGAAATGAGACATGGGATAAGTAAATCACTCTGTGGATCACAGGGTTTGTGGAGTCAAAACTGCATCACAAGTTTGAAGCAGAATGGATGCTGCCATGGCTCACTCAATAGCATTGCATTTGAGTCTGGCCTTACAAGGTTTTGAATCCAAGAGAGAAGTCAAAAAAGGAAATGGAAAAAAAAAGGCTGCTTCTGTGAGAAGATCCTATAATTTGTACAAAATTTAGACCTTCCCTTAATCTCATTTGCTGCCTTAGTGGGGCACACATGGGTCTCTCCCCTGCAATGAGGAAAAATTCTTGATTTAGTAATGAGAAGGATAAGGATGATGGTGATAAAAACTGTAAAAACCATGTAAATTGAGGCTCAATTTTGTGCTACATATGTTCTCTCTCATGTGATGCTCATAATAACCTTATTAAGATGGTGTGATAATTATCCTTATTTCATTGTAAGAAAAACATAGACAGACCAAAGCATATTATTTATCCAGAGTCAAATAACAACTATGTTTCTGAGGAAGGATGTAAACTCTGTCTTTCTTAATTTCAAGTCCTATTCATACTAGTCATTTACTTCCTGAGAGTGCATAGTCAAATTGAAACAGTTGAGGGTAATTTGTGACATAGCTAGCATGTCTCTTTGGGTTTTCACTGCAGATGTGTCAGGGGCAATAAAGGATTTGTGAAGATCACAGAGAAAGAGGGAGAATCAATGAGGAGGAAAAATAATTTTGAGGCAACAGAGAGACTCCAGATAGAAATAAGGGGCCTAGTGTGCCATTGACACATTCTAGACACTAATTTCAGGTCATATGGACCTGAAAGCTGTGGTTAAAAAAAAAGTCAATCCAATATTCCAAATACTAGTGAAAAAATACAGTTAAGGATCCAAACAGAACTTTTCTTTAAATTAATTGATGAAATGAAGATATTAACAGGTTATCATTTTCACTATTGAATATATCCCGGAAAGGCTTCATTTCTCTTGGGATTCATAAAAGGAACACTTAACCAAACAAACAACCAAAAAAAAAAACATGTTTTCTATAAGAAACTTGCCAGCTACTTAAAAAGTCATTAATCAGTCAATCAATAGTCATTTAGTATGAGAAGAACTTGGTTATAAATAAAGGGTTAGCGTGATAAAAAGGAAGTGAATCCGTCATTCGGGGAGCTTCTATTCCAGCAGAGGAGACAAGAATACACACGCTGTCTGTATCTACAAAGGAAATGTTTAAAATTCATATAAATCAGTTGTGGAGAGGTGTAAACTGGGAGCTGGAAAGAATGAGGAAGTATTGAGACAGGCAGCTCTTCAAATTGAGTTGTTGCCCAATACAACACAGAAGTCATCTGGATCTTTGATACTAAAGGGTTCCACTGTCTAAGTTTACTGTTCTAAGTGATTAGGTTAAGAAGAAAAGGTGTCATCATTTATATAAAAGGAATAAAGAGAACCTGAACCAAAGCCAACAGTGATCAAGGGCAAGAATAGATTTGATCTGGCCAGTGTACCAAGTGACTTACCAGTGACTTTGTCATCCAGTGAAGAGAGAATGGGATTTTGCATCCTATGGAAGTAGAAGGAATTGCTGCAAGTCTCCTGACTATTTCCTACTGTGGGAATGAAGAGAAATATTTTAATGTAAACTTTAAGTCCTTGTTTGTCTCCTGCAGATGCCGAGCAGTGTAAGAAGTGCCCAGAGAATGAATTTCCCAATGAGCAAAGAGATCGCTGCCTCCCCAAATCTGTGACCTTCCTGGATGTGAATGAACCTTGGGGGACGGCAGTGACAGCTGTAGCGGTTTCCCTCTCATTCCTCTCGGCCCTGGTGCTGTGGGTCTTTGTGAAGTTCCAAGACACTCCCATAGTCCAAGCCAATAACAGGAACCTCAGCTACCTGCTCCTCATCTCCCTCTCCTGCTGCTTCCTCTGCTCCTTGCTCTTTGTGGGCCGTCCCACCCCTGCTTCCTGCCTTCTCCGACAAACAGTGTTTGCAGTTGTGTTCACAGTGGCCGTTTCCTCCATTTTGGCCAAAACCATCATCGTGGTTCTGGCTTTCAGGGTTACAGGGCCAGGGAGCAGGATGCGGATGTTCCTTCATCCTAGAGTGCCCTACTGTGTGGTTCTCATCTGCTCTGGAATTCAAGTGCTTTTCTGTGCCATCTGGTTGGGGACCCATCCCCCATTTCCAGAGGCAGACACAAGCTCTGAATCCAGGCACATCATCCTCACATGTAACGAGGGCTCCGCCTTTGCATTTTACTGTGTCCTGGGCTACATGGGCTTTCTGGCCCTGGGCAGCTTCACCATAGCCTTCCTGGCCAGGAACCTGCCCGATGCCTTCAACGAATCCAAGTTCATCACATTCAGCATGCTGGTGTTTTGCAGTGTCTGGGTCTCTTTCCTCCCCACATATCAGAGCTCCAAAGGGAAAGCCGTGATGATCGTGGAGATCTTCTCCATCTTGGCCTCCAGCGCCGGGTTACTGGGCTGCATTTTTATTCCCAAATGTCTTGTGATTCTCCTGACATCGTGGGAAAATAACACAAAACACAACAAGAATCAAAGGAGTTCCAGGAACAAGAATTCTTCTTTTTTTTAAATTTGATATCTTTATTTTCCCCTGTTTCATGTAAAACAGTTTTAACTTTTTTTAAAGCTTTGACTTCCACATTCTCTCCCTTCTTTCCCAACACCAGAACCACTGAGATACCACACGTGCAGTTACACAAAATATTTATAGAAATGACTTGTTGAGAAATATATGTGTTTCATTCCTTGGGTTAATAAAAAGAATCCTTAAAAATAAAATTTTTACAAACTGTGTAACATCAACAGTTTCATCATAAAGACTTTCAGAGCAGTTTTGGGTCATTTTGTTGTTGAAAAAGCAAAGTTATTCACAGGTGACCAATCCACTCTATTGCTTGATTTTGTACACATTACATTTCAATTTTCATATGTTCATGTATATCTTTCCAGATTTTTCCGGTCATCATAGTTAGAGAATCATCAAAGTATTCCATCATAATACCACATAATACCACAATTTCTTCCGCCATTCTTCATTTCATGAGAATTCCCTCGATTTCCAATTCTTTCCCCAAGAACAGAGGTGACATCAATATTTTTGTACGTATATTTCCTTTTCCTTTTTTTCTTAATCCCTTTTAGGTTTCAAGCCATGTCATGTTAGTTTTACATAGTTGAATTTGCCTAATTTTATACCCTTTTCAACATATATCATATATTTTAATCAATACCAGTTGGAACTAACTCATAGTTTAATATTTTTCATTCCTTTTATCTATCGTTTGAGAAGAGCTGGCTGCAGCAAAGAAAATTGCTTCAAAATTGTTTTCACAATGACAGTTGCTAACTATATTTTCCCTGTTTATTCCATTTTGGTTTTTTTTTTCAATTTATCCCTCATGAAAGGGTTTTACTTTTCACCACATATTTCACAATATTCCCTCTCTTTTCTCACCCTACCCCCTGCTCTTATTCCTTTTCCCTTTTACAACCTTGCAAAATAATATAGATTTCTATATCAATCTTGAGTGTGTATATTATTTCATCTTAGAGCCAATTGGAATGAGTATAGTATTCACTCACTCTCCCTTCCCCCCTTCCTTCCCCTCTACTTTAATTTAATGTAATTTATTTCATAACGTATTGTATGTCAAGCTGCAAGGAAGGGCAGGATGTATATCTGTAATCTTGAAATATTCACTAAGTAACCTGAAGACTCTTAATGTTCTTGCAATATTAGCTTAGAGAAAATATAGATCCTGGCTCTCAGATCAATAAATGGAATGTTAGCTGGTACCTGGCTGGCTCCTGTACTTTCATTTCCACACTCATCCTATTTGGGGGAGTGGGAGTGGGCATCTACACTGGGCACTGAACTAGACAGGGACCTGAATGCCATTGCAGAGGAGAGTGACCTCTTGGTGAGCTCAAGGATTAAGGTAAGAGGTGAAATTAGTTTATCTCCAGGCTAACACAAGTATTAGGTAGAAGTGAAATTGAGATTTGTACCATTGATACCTATACACTGCACATATTGAATCAGAATGGGGCAAAAGCAATCAGGTGACAGGGACTGAGAATATTATCTGAAAGTATTAAAGAAGTGAGTAAAGGAAAGAGAATTGGAAATTACTACAGGACAGTTACAGGAATTTTTTGAGTCTGTAGAAAACTGCCATCCTTGGTTTTCACAAGAAGGAACAATCCATGGGGAGAAATAGAAGACAGAGGGAAAATCAAGGAGTGAATATTTTAGAGAAACAGGGCCAGGGGGTTTTCAAGTTATTCTATTTTCTATTTGAAATATCTTGAAAATCTCTCTTCAGTCTCCAGAAGAAGTTGTATTAACTACTGGAGTGCTTAAAGTAGATCTACCTTCTAGTACTCTGGAGGAAGAAGCCACGGCCCAAGCTATAGAATGTTTAAAATTTAACAAAAAGGACAATCCACACAACCTACAGCTATCTGTTTTGAGACTTCTCCTGAATACAGATCTGAAGGGAAACTAAATTCTTATAGAAATAAACCAAGTTCAGGAGCCAGTTAAGAAAGCCATACAAAGGGGAGAAGACATCCCTTTTGAAATGCAGTGAGTTTTGCCAGTTATTGAAACCCCCAATCCTAGTAATCCAGGACAAAATAGGAGAGGATGTCAAGCTATTGACTTTTGGTTACTGAAAGTATCACATCAGGCTATGTCTATAACTTGTAGGATTCAGTCTCATGAAGTGCCTGGCCTCCTTTAAACAGGTGTTCAATGGCAAAACACTACCTTAGAAGGAGGAGAATATTTACTATGGAAGGCAGCAGGATTTTTTAGGAATGGCAAGACCAAGTCCAGATAAATGATCATACCAGGGTCAGAATCACCTTTGAGATTCTCACTGGAATGGGAGTATTTAGTCAGTTAAGAAATGAATTAAATTATGAAGTACCAGCTGATGAACAAGTGATGAAGAAAGCTAGAGCAGCATGGGTAAAGATACTTGGGAAAACTGGCAGAGAGGCATCAGATACAAAAATCATTCAGGGACTTAATGAGACCTTTACTGATTAGTCAGTCACTTAATGACAGCAATTCAGTATTTTCTCAGTGATGGGGATATAAACCAAATTTTGTTAAGACAACTTGCACTTGAAAATGCTAATGCAGATTGTAAAAATGCATTATGTGGAGAAAACCAAAATGTGATGTTCTTCTCTTTGTAATATATGATGGTCCTCTGGGAGCCGGTTTCTTGGGGAGGTTTTCTGGAAGCAGCCTTAGTTTCAGTTCAGAGTAATAATCACCTCAAATACAGGCAGCTGATAAAATCCAAACATTTATTTTCTCCTTCCGACTCTTGTCTCCTTGCCTGGGGCTGGGCAGTTTTCTGGAGAGTCTTTCAGACCAGTCTTGGTCTCAGTGGGGGAAGTGCAGGAGGCCACTCCTGGTGTGAGCTGAAGTGAATGAATCTGGTTCCGCCTCTGAGAGTGGGCTTCTTCTGAACTGACTCAATTCACTAATTCAGCTCCTTTTTATGCTCTTTTAGAGGTGTGAACTCAAAGGTTGACTCCTCCTCTGAGAGAGTGGGATTGTGGGTTTCTGACTTGAGAATCTCATACTGAATACTTGTAATGGGCTGAAGTTCGAGTTGATGCACTGAGGTCCCAAGCATGTGAGGCTAAATAGTAATTGGACCATACTCTATTAATATATATATGCTTGGAGAAAGAATGGTCCCCACCCACTCTTTGTGCAAGTCCTCATGTGTTGTATAGGAAATGAGGTAGGGATGATTTTGATGGGTGGAGGCAGAGGGGCAGGAAGAGAGACTCTGCTAGCTGGATTCCTGTCGTGGCTACTCACATTGCTAATCCCCCTTCCCCTCCATAGAGAATAAAGATTGAAGATTTTCCCTTAACCTGAATTCCTGACTCTGACTGATTTTAAAATACGCAGTCATCACAAATACTGACTTGTGAATCTCCCAAAAGTGTGAACTCCGATAAGTACTTAAATACATTAGTGAGTTAGAGAATTTGCTTAAGTACCATGCTAAATTAGGCAACTGACTTATCACTTTGTAAGTGTTGGAATCTTTACAAAGTGTTAAGCCATTAGAGTTGATAAAGGCAATAATTATCTAATTTGGCATGGTTCAATATGATTGATTTGATCTTAGAAGGAGATATTTTGGGCCAGAACTTGAAACAAGGTACTAAGTACAACTGATAGAACGATGCTTGTGTTCACACCTTTAGAGAGCTCATAAGTATCTAAGTACTCAATGGAGTTCACACGTTTGGGAGAGTTCAGGGTTTAGAAAGAGATATCCGAATTCACACCTCCCTTAGGGCCAGAGAGCACTCTGGGAGATAACCCAGAATCCCTCTCTCTCCAGAAGGAGGAGTTAACCTTTGGGAGATCATATATATACAGGAAGCTCTTAGAGCTTGAGAGAGTTTACTTGGGAACATTCCCAGGGGTCAGAGTGGGACTGACAGGCCCTTCAGTGGATTTCAGTGGAAAAGCTCCAATCCTGATTTCAGTGGAAAAGCCTCTGTTCCTGATTTCAGTGAAAAAGCCTGTGACCTTGATCGAGTGGAAAAGTCTCCTCAACCCAGAAATTACAGTGAGTACAACAAAGAAGATTTCAGCTAAGATGGGACAGATATTTAGAAAACAGCCTTCTGTTTCTGTACAAGGAAAATGTTTCGAGAGCATTGTCCAAGTTATGGAAAGCCAAGGTTTGATTATAATTTTGGAGCAGATCACTGAACTTTTACAAACTGTTAAGAACATATGTCCTTGTTTCTCTATGGAGAAAGAATTGGATCTAGATGAATGGAACTTAGTAGGAGAGGATCTTTGTCAATTCTGTAATAAAAATGGCCCTAACTCAATTTCTAAAGACATATTTAATACATAAAATTTAATACAACTGGCTATAAGAAGTTATTGAAGTGTTAAAATGAAAAGAAGAAAAGTGCCATCTAAACTAGGTGATAAGCAGGAAAATTCAGATAAGAATGGAGTTAAGTACAATTCTGAGTGTGATAACTTCACAACAGGAGGAATGAGATCATTCCTCATCTCATGACCCTCCTCCCACATGGGTGGAGGAAGAAGGGGGAGGGAGAGAGGCAGAAACACAGTCAGCTTCTCCTGTGAAGCAGAATATGACAAGATTAGAAGAAGCATTAATTAAGGCAAAGAATGAAGAAGATATATCTGATATTATACATGCATATCCTGTGATTGAAAAGCTTGACTCTTCAGGTCAAAAAGAGAGAAGATACACTCCTTTTAATTTGGAAAAAATTAAAGATTTGAAAAAAGGTTGAACTCTTTATGGGGCTACATCATCTTATGTGAAGATGTTGCTAGATAATTTGTCTTATGAAATCTTAACCCCAAATGATTGGAAATCCATAGCAAGAACATGCTTAGAACCTGGACAAAATTTGTTGTGGCTTTCAGAGTATCATGAATTATGTAGGATTCAAGCTCAACGCAATAGGCAAACAGGAACTATTGGACAAATCACTTTTGAACAACTAGCTGGTGAAGGTCAGTATGCAGAGAATTCAGAACAGATTTATTATCCCATAACAGTGTATGATCAAATTTCTAAGGCTGCAATAAAAGCTTAGAATTCTCTCCCTGGACAGAAAGATGGAAGTAAAGCTTTCACAAAAATAAAGCAAGGTCCCAATGAACCTTTTGCAGATTTTGTGGGACGTTTGCAAACATCTGTAATCAGAACCATTGGAGATAATGCTGCCACAGAAATAATGACCAGACATCTGGCTAAGGAAAATGCCAATGAGATTTGCAAAAGAATTATATGGGGACTAGACAAAGATGCTCCTTTAGAGGAGATCATAAGACGCTGTGCCACAGTGGGCACAAATGCTTATTATACCCAAACTATGATGAACATGGAAAGACAGGGTCCTTCTTGGCAAGGAACTTCTAGAGAAATTCGTCCATGTTTTCAGTGTGGAAAAGTTGGACATTTGAGAACTCAATGAAGATATGGAGATAGAGTGAGAAGACAGGGTGGAGAAAACCCAAAACCCCTGTGTCCAAAATGCAATCAAGGCTTTCACTGGGCCTCTGAATGTAGATTGACTCAGGGAAATGAGAGAAGAGGCCCAGCTTCAGGGCCCCAGGTGGGGCAAGATGGCAGCCGAGGTTACACCCAGAGAGTCTTTAGAAATTGATAGTGAGATATGATCAATCAGCCAAAAGGCAATAGGATGGAAGGAGATTATACAATCAATATGCAAAAAGACAATTGAGGGTAAAAGGGGATTGCAATTAGGAAAAACAGAGTTGTATGCAGTAGAGACTACTGAGATATCCCCTGAAGAGGTGAAATCTGTTCCTGTCCAGCCTATGGATCCCTTGCCCCAGGCACAGTAGGCTTTGACCATTTCACCTCCGGAGAGTGCTTACAAAACAGTGGCCATCCACACACTGATGTGGGAAACTGGGGGATCTGTAGCTAATATCCCAGTCACTAACACAGGTAGACAACCTGTGATTTATCAACCAGGAGAAGTAGTAGCATCAGGCTTACTACTACATACCCTTAATAGACAATCTGATTATAGTTGCCCAGATTCTGACTTCAAGCAGCAGAGTCCAGGAATATTTTGGACTGCAGCCGTGACAGATGAGCGACCTATGCTCGCTATTTATGTGAATGGAATACCGTTAAAAGGATTAGTAGACACAGGTGCAGATCGTACTGTCATTAGAGGTGCCAGCTGGCCCAGTCACTGGCCAAAGATTAAAGCAGACACCTACATGTCTGGTGTAGGAGGATCAATAGCAGCAGAAATTAGTGCTGCTCCTATGAGTTGGACATTTGAAAAGGAAACGGGAGTTTTTACTCCTTTTGTGGTTGAAAAAATCCCCATCAATCTGTGGGGAAGAGACATTTTACAGCAGATAGGATTACAAGTAAGTACTTTGGCTTTTTAGGCAAGGCTGCTGTTGAAGGCCTGCCAGCACTCTCACCTGTTCCTATTCAGTGGAAAACTGATAGACCACTGTAGGTAGAACAGTGGCCCTTAACAAGAGATAAAATTCAGGCCTTGGTAAATATAGTGCAAGAGCAACTTGACCAAGAATACTTAAAACCTTCTCTAAGTCCTTGGAATTCTCCAGTATTTATTATAAAAAGAAATCTGGAAAATGGAGGATGTTAACGGATTTAAGAAAGGTAAATTAACAGATGGAAACTATGGGAACTCTTCAGCCTGGACTTCCATCTCCTACTCAGCTGCCTAGAGTATGGCCTCTTTAGGTTATAGACATCAAGGATTGTTTCTATTCTATCCCTCTAGATAAGGAGGATATGAAAAGATTTGCCTTTTCAGTGCCCAGTGTTAATTTAGCTGAGCCTTATAAAAGATATGAATGGACAGTTTTGCCACAGGAATGAAAAATAGCCCTACTTTGTGCCAAATGTATGTTGCTGCTGCTCTTATTCCAGTGAGAAAAGCATTTCCAAAGGTTATATTGTTGCATTATATGGATGATATTTTGGGGTATGCACCTGAGGAACAAATGTTAGAAGCATGTCTACAAAAGACCATAGAAACACTAAGAAACTACAAACTTCATATCTCTATAGAAAAATTCAAAGGCATGCTCCTTTTCAATATTTAGGATATGAAACATATCCTAGGAAGGGACTTACAATTCAAAACTGTCTTTAAGAAGTTAAATATTTTGAATGATTTCCAAAAATTAATAGGAGATATCCAATGGATGCGTCTAGTGCTAGGCTTAACTACCAATCAATTGCAACCATTATATGATATTTTAAGGGAGACACTGATTTAAATTCACCAGCCAGCTTACAAAAGAAGCTCAAGAGGCTTTGAGAGAAGTTGAACTGGCTTTATTCAATGTGATTGAAATAGTCACCAAAAACCCTTGAAATATCAGTTTTGCTATAAAGAGGCACCACAGCAGTCCTTCATCAAGGAGACAGGGAGAAAAAGCCTTACTCCTTACTCAGTGCTTGTGGCTAGAATTTTATTAAAGGCCATTAAGAGAGCAATACAATTATCTGGGACAAGACTTGATAGGATATACACCTTTATACTAACGCACAAATCAATGTATGCTGCAAGACCATCCCAGAGTGGCAAATTTTGTTGGCACAGCTCCAGATTTTGCACATGGGTCTCCATTAAAGATGACCAGACTATTATATAATTGGCAATGGATTTTGAGGAGAAGGTTTCTAAGGTTCCTCTTAAAAGACTCCACCATCTTTACAGACACATCTAAACAAAATATTTGTGCTGTAGACTCTTATGATTTAATAATAAAAAGAGTAGTCAGAACTCCTTTTCAGTCCACTCAACAGAACGAATTATATGCAATCATGTTAGCTCTCACTTATTACCCAGGCAATATAAATATAATATCTGATTCAGCCTATTCAGGAGGTGTGGTACAAAGAATTACCACAGTTCAAATAAATTTTGCAGCTTCTAATATATATCAGCTCTTCAAGGAACTTCAAGAGCAAGTGAGAAAGCATCCAGGCAAGATTTATATCTTGCATGTCCACTCACATAGTGGACTTCCAGGTCCTATTTTCGATGGAAATTCAAAGGCAGATAGCCTTCTAACCATGTTAGCTAGTACTCCTTTGTTTCAGGAGGCCCAGGAATCCCATTCTAAATACCATCAAGCTGCTTGAGCTTTACTTTTACAATTTGGGATAAAAAGAGGAAGCTAGGAGCATAGTAAAAGCTGTACAGCTTGCCTTCCTTTCCATGCTCCTACACTCCCTCCAGGGAAGAACCTTTGTGGTTCTAGACCCAATGAAATCTGGCAAATGGATGTGACCCATTATAAATCTTTTGGTCGTCTGTCTTTATCCATGTTGTGGTAGACACCTTTCAGGATTCACTTATGGAATACCAGCAGCAAAAGAGATAGCCTGAGTGGTCACTGAATTCCTCATACAAGCATTCGCAATTATGGGTATGCCACAAGAAATAAAACAGACAATGGACCCATGTATATTTCCAAACATTTTGAACACTTTTGTGCACAGTATAAGATTTTACACACCACTGGCATACCCTTTAATCCTCAAGGTCAAGCTAATCGTGAAAAGAAGAAACAGAGACATTAAGACATTCCTCCAAAACAAAAGAAAGGGGGAGCTATTGGTAACCCTAGAGAACTTCTAAATTTAGTTCTCTATACCATTAATTTTTAATTTTTGATAAAGACGCACTGGCTCCAGCATACAGGTTTTATAACCCACCAGAAGAGCAGTGTCCAGTGCGAACAGCTCCACTATCTTTAGATAATCGCCAGGTGATGTGGAGAGATCCAGAGAGTGGTGAATGGAAGGGACCAGATAAGTTAACTGCTTGGGAAAGAGGATTTGCTTGTATCTCTATAGGAGGAGAGGGAATCAGATGGGTGCCCACGAGCCGTGTTCGCCTTGTTCATCAGAGAGAAACAGAAAAAGAGGAAAACCTCTAAACAAAGGAGAAGATTTAAGAAACACACTGAAGGACCGTGGCTGACAATAAGACTGTTAAAATACCTTTAAAATCTTCAGGAATCATTGGATTTCTAACATAAGATGAGACTGTTTCAAGTTCTTCAAAATAAAGGAGATTTAAGAAACATCTGACAGAGCATGGCTGACAATGAGACTGTTAAAATAACTTTAAAATCTTCATGAATCATTGGATTTTCTAACACAAGATGAGACTATTTCAAGTTGTTGAAAAACCAGCAAGAATCATTGGATTCCTTGAGATGAAAAATTGTTGATCAGACTATTGCAGTACTTCAGAGCTTACAGGAATTATTGGATTCTTGGCACATTAACTAATGGACAATGGATTCCTTTAGGACTATTTCTAGGACTTATGGACATGTATAATTCCTCATGTTGATTCATGTTATTTGTTACATCACTGTGTTATATTGCTATGTGCTTATGTAATTTATGTAATTATGTGTAATACCTCCCATATGGATGGATTTATGTAGGTTACCTCTTTCAAATGAGCCTTTTCAGAAACCCGCTAATTCGATTTCATTTCCCATTTCCTTTGAGGTATTCATCTCCTTCCTGACATGTCAGGGAGGGTGTGATCACCTCCTTTTGTGGTGTTTTCACCTCTTTTTGACCAGTCAGGAAGTCGTGATCACCTTCTTTTGGTTCTCACCTCCTGAGAAGTCAGGGAGGTCATGACCACCTATGTTCTAAAAACAAAAGAAAGTGGGAGATGTTAGGATTCTTACAAGGTGCTAAGTAAATAGAACTGAGAGAGACAGTGGCTAAATCTAGGTTAGCATTGATTTAATCCTACAACAAATAATGGTTCTTTAGTGATATAATGATTGGTATATACTCAGTGTGGGGCATATAAAGGAGAAGCTCTTAGGGTCAGAAGGACAAGCTCACTAGAAGCTTTCTGAGGAGGAGCCAGATTCATTCCATCTTTTACCTTTGTGCTGGCTGGAGGCTGAAGCTGGCAGAGGCAACAGACTAGCAGCAAGAGCTCTCAGGAAGCAAGGGAGAGATAGGCCTCTATCAAAGCTAAGTGAGCCCCAGGAAAAGAGAAGACTTTGGAGGAGACAATAAAGGATTTGGATTTCAACTCCTGGCTGCATTTGGGGTAATTACACTGAACTGAAAGAAAGGCTGCTCCCAGGGACTCCAAGAAACCTGCTCCTAGAAAACAATATATTTTAGAGAAGAATATTACATCAGTGATCCTACTGAAGAAAACAGCAGGGATGTTTGAAAGCATTTCGTAACATGAAGGTTACATAAACAAGATTGGGAGGCTCCTTTCTGAATTTTTCTGAAGTGATTAAAATACACACGCTACATAACACACACACACACACACACACACACACATAACACATACACACACACTATTTCTTGTTTCCAAACAACTCATATTTGGACTCTCATGGATAAAAACTAGCACAAGATCATTTTGTTTAACCTAATGAAGACTTTAGCCATTGTTGCCCACCCTCCTCCTGATCTGCACTAATTTTAGTTCAATAAAATA
This sequence comes from Sarcophilus harrisii, assembly GCF_902635505.1. Taxonomy (NCBI): domain Eukaryota; kingdom Metazoa; phylum Chordata; class Mammalia; order Dasyuromorphia; family Dasyuridae; genus Sarcophilus; species Sarcophilus harrisii. Next base: position 713,713,146 of record NC_045426.1, on the reverse strand, counting down.
AAATGTTCACTTTGAAAAAAAAAAAGGAAAAAGAAAGAAAGAAAAAACTTTCAGTGATCAAAAATCCTGAGGGGAAAAGGAAGTTTCCACTCTTGTGGGTCAAGAATAATTTAGAGCCAAGTGACAACTGTTAGTAGGAGGTGATTTCTTTGACACAAACAAGTTCTGGGATAATGATTCTGATCATTCTAGACCATCTGGGAGCCAAAGACTAAATATGAATCAAAACCATCCTTTAGCTGACCTGAGAGCTACACCTCCCATCACTGGGCAGGTCTCTGGGCCAATGGAAATGTCTTCTTTGCAGTTCTGCCAAGTTATTTCCTTCTAGGAAGGAGGATGGGCCCTTATTGGATGCACCACAGATGCCGAGTTCTGAGTCCTTCCCTATTGGGCCTTCTCTGTGGGGAAGGAAAGGAACAGCTGCCCTGCTTCCCATCCCCTGGGAGGTCATGTGTGCCCTTTTCTAGCCAGAATGGCCGTTGTCTCCTCAGTGTTCTGGATGGGCTGCAATGGGCCCCTCAGAACCCGGAGGTTCAGTCACACCTTGTCTTTCCCAGAAATTCGTCCCAACATCCCTGAGCTAAAAGGGGTCCTGAGGAGGGTCAGAGTGAAAGGGAACAAAGTCTGTGGAATTCCAGGAATTCTCTGCCAGAGGGGAGGGCTGCCTGAAGTCTCCCTGCCCAAAGGGCTGCCAGCAGGATCCCAGATTAATCCACCTGGAAACAAAGTCATTAAAACCACTGGGGTCTGCCAATGCTTCTTTATTCACAAAATGTCCAAGGTAATGTGCTGGTGCTTGTGTGTGTGAGTGTGAGTGTGTGTGTGTGTGTGTGAGAGAGAGAGAAAGAGAGAGAGAGAGAGAGAGAGAGAGAGAGAGAGAGAGAGAGAGAGAGCATTTTAATCACTTCAGAAAAATTCAGAAAGGAACCTCCCAATGTTGTTTATGTAACCTTCATGTTACAAAATGCTTTGCAAACATCCCTGCTGTTTTCTTCAGTAGGATCATTGATGTAATATTCTTCTCTAAAATATATTGTTTTATGTGTGTTATATGAGTGTTAAATGAAGCCTCCCTAATTCCACCAATATCCTCTGCTAGGAGCATTTTGAGGAGACCCTACACAGGAGTCATAATGAAGCTTTCTTTTAACATTATTTTTCCTGAGATTTATTCCAAAGTAGGGAATTAGGGTTTGTGGAGAGAAGCCCGATTTCATTTGAGGGGCAAGTTCTCCTTTAATTAATCTGGATCTGTAAAGTATTCTAGATGTAGAGCCTTTGTTAGAGAAATTTCCTGACTTACAGGTGACTATAATTGTTTGGCCACTGGAACTTAGGCCTTGGGACCCCATGTTGGGTGTTAAGGCCCAGAGATTTTAAGTCTAGGAAATAGAGGAGAAGGAGGGACCCAGGGACCCTGTTATGAAGTGGAAGCCAGGAATTTAGAGAGATCCTTGAGGCATTTCCATTGGGAGGGGTTTCAGATTGGACAGGAGGGACAGGGAGGCCAAATTCCTTCAGGTTTCAAGGGAGTCACTTTTGGACCCAAGGAAAATCCTTCTTTTATATGCTTGTTACTTCATCAATCAAAGGAGGGGAGGGGGGCCAAAGCCCTCTAGGAAATCCCCAATGGGGTCATTGAAGATGAGATTGATTGAAAGGCCTGAACCTTTGCTGCCCATTTCAAATCCAGAGAAGGAAGGGGAACAAAAACTAGATCAAAGGTCTTGAGGTCCCTCCGTTTGGTTATAAAGACCCTTTGCCTTCTTGTAGATAATTACTTAAAGATTTGAGGATCTAGGAAAGGCATAAAAAAGTATTTTTTATTTGATTCCATTTTCTCCCACAGCTCGATTGGTTTTCACTGCCAGGAGCAGCATCCCTTTCCCCAGGATTAAACTGCCTTGAACAGGAATCACTGAGCAAATTCATCACTGGTGCCTTCCCCGATGGAGGGGCCGTGGGGGAGCCAAAGCTCTAGGGCCAAAGGGTTTCAATGCCAGGAATTTCCCTGGAACTTGTCTAAGGTCAGGGTTGAGGTAGGAAGGGAATTATTTGGTGAAATCTCAGGATTTTCTTGCTCCATATTTTAAAGGCAGACGAGCCATTTAACCTCCTGGGAGTCTTTCCCATCTGTAAAGTAGAGATTTCAGGAAAATTTCCTCAAAATGTCTCTGGGACTTGTGAAGTCATTCCCATCACCCAAAGTGCAAAGTGTATCCAGATCCTGTGATTTCACCCTTCCTAGGTGGGGGATGATGGCCGAGGTGTCTTGGTTCTTGTGGTTGGAGAGTGGAAATTTTGTCAAAAATCCTGACTATAAGTTCCGAGGTTCCTTTCACCTTAACAGATGGATGTTCTAATCCTACAAAGGGAGGAGACCCACTAGCAGAGGAAAACTTTGTGAGCACTTCCGATTTCTCTCTGATGACTCTTCCACAATGGATGACACTGCGCCTGAGCAGGAGACCTGGCTCATGTGGAAACTGGGTAGGATTCCGATGAGCAGCAAGGTTAATTTTATGGTTTTTTAGGGAAATTCTTTGTAGGATTTTAATAAATCTTGTGTGAATATTAGAATAGAATATTTCAAGAGGTTTCAAACCGCAGGTGATTGATTGAATTCAGGCCCAAAACTATTTTCATAAAATTGTTAAGTAGCCCGACTTGGAATAAGGGAAAAGGGCAAAATAATTGGCACCCATGGTTTCCTGACGCAGGGAAAGCTGAATGCCGCAGGGGTCGGGTTCCCTGGAATTCCTTCTGAGACTGAGACTTCTGTGGAAAATGGAAAAAAGAGGAGGACCCTAATTTGTCTAAAAATAAACGTACCCGGAAGACAGAGAGAAAGTATATAATGGTCACTGTCCTGCACCATTGTCCTTGTTCCCAATGGACCTGGCACATGTCCCCCATTTCCCCCAGTGTGGACCTTGGAGGGAGCCCGGGCTTTGTAGAGGAAAGACAGGTCGTGTCTGGGCGGAAAACCCCCCCAGTCCCTGACTCAAGCAATTGGTTTAATGGCAATTGCCCACTTCCCCAGTGTTTAAAGCTCTGGCCATGTTCAGGGATGTGGTCCTGCCTTGTGAGAACCATTTCACCTCGTTTCCTTCCCCAAGTCCCTGCTGTTGCAGCTTCCAGGATCTGGGCAGTTTACAAAGACAAACAACTCATGGATTACATCCTGGAGATGTGGGAGATTGGGCTTTTCCCCTCAACCCACCTGCAGTGAGCAAAACAGAGCAGCCCGGTTTCAAGGCCCCCAACAAGGGTTTGTAGGATTTTGATAATGTCTCTATTGCCTGTGCCTTCTCACTGCAAGGATACAGAAAACCTCATTGTTCCCAGCCCTGAGCGGGCACCTCCCTCCCTGCCTCTTACTTGTCTGGAATTCTTCAGCTTTATTTGTCTCCTTAACGACAGAGCTGAAGAGAGAAAACCCCCCTCCCCTCCTTTCCCTTCCCATTCCCCATCAAACAGGCCGAGCCCAGGCTTCTCCCCTGCCGGACCTCAGACTTTGTTCCTCCCTTCTAGGCCATCCTGACCTCATGGGGAAGGGAAGGCCTGAGGCAGCAGAAGGTTTGGCCCCGGCCTTCTGTCCCAGGGGAAGAGTCATTGCTGAGTGTACAGATCCTGGAGCCAGGGAAACTGCCCTGTTCCCAGGGAAGGGAAGCTGCGTCTCCTCCCAGGCCTGTCTGACTCCCCAGGAGAGCAGCCCCTTTGGTAGGGCCATGGGAGCCCTTCTTCAGGGTTTAGGTTTGGGGATAACCCTCCTCCCACCTCATTTATGAGCGAGAAATAGGGAGGTTATATTTATTCCTTGTGGGTGGAGTAAATTTATCATTATTTTCATTCATTATGGAGAAGAAATGTTGTCATGAAAGCCAGTGTCCCGTTTAGGGAATCTCAAAGGTACTGAGTTCTTGGGACTGATGGAGCCTGAAACTGAGCCTAGGAAATTTGCCTTTATTTGGGAAAGACAGAATTGGGCAGGATGGAGGCCAGCAAGTTCTCAGACTCGCAAGGAAATGCCTGTTCCCTGTCAGTGATGTCTGGAGAATTCTGTTTTCTCCAGGTGGTGTGAGGGGGGCTGCTTTTAATTTCTCAAGCTAACTCTTCCATAACTGGAAGAACCCGGGACAGGTGTGTGTGTGTTTACTTTCTGGGACTTTGACAAGGCGTCCTGACCTTCCTGCTGCTGCTGCAGAGGTCTTAGTTTTATGCATTGTCAAGATCAATCTCTTCGCAAAACCCTCCTTTACATGGCAGAATCTCAATATATAGCCAGGCAACACTCATGTATAACCTTTTGTAAGTCTGCGCTGTAGCAAAAAAATTCAAGATTCCTCCACTGAATTCTGGATCATTTTCCTCTGTCACATCAGGGGAGAGGCCAACAGGCTATTTAACAAGTCTTCTGCTTATTGAAGACACACCATGAGTTTCACTGAATGGTTCTTTGGGCAGATAAGAATTTTTTCTGAACCTTGGTGTAGCCTTATGTCATTATTCAATCCCTCGGGATTCTTTTTTCCTGTAAATCTTTCTGTGTAGTTACAAATAAAAATTCTCTATGAATCAATATTCATAAATTATAAAATTTTTATAACAATTGTGTATATTTTGTCTAAGAAACAAGGCCATTAAATGATATGAATTATTAGTTATTCTTTTAATGCTTTAGTAGGCTTCTTTTTATTCTATTTGTTGTTCATCATCTAGGAAAAGTGGGAAGTTTGACCTAGAGGGAGAAGTTTCACCAACCATTTTGAAACATTAAATAACAGTCCTGTTCTAAATCAAATGCCCTTTTCTGTTTTATGAACTATTTCATTTTTACCTTGAGAACTGCACCCCATGCAGAAGGCAAGGCCTCTATATTGTCAGCACTGGTGATTTTTTGATGGCAATTGAATATAAGTGAGTATAATGTCACGGCACCTTATTTCTCCCTTCCATTTTACTCTAAGGCTTCTAGAGTCAACAGCTATCCATGTCTTCTTATAGAATGGGTGAATGATTCAAGCAAGCACAGTTACCTGAGGACATAAAGCCAGTAGTTTACACCCTTTAAGAAATTACAAAAAGAAAAGAATAGGGGAACAATGTGTATGGATAGAGGTTAGTTTGAATTTAAATGAAAAGAGCTAAACAGCTATTTTGGGCCTTAGTTTGGACTAAATGTTGGGAAAGTCCCTCTTCTGAAATGAATTCTGTGTGAAGGTGTATTATTGTTCTGTAACATTTACCATTAATTCACTGGAATTATTCAAAAAATTAGCAGCAAATCTTCATGCCTGCCTTCACTCTATGAGAGATTAACAGGAATCCCAAACTGTTGCCCAACATTTCCCTGGGATACCGTATGTACAACTCTGCTATTCCACTGAAGAAAGGACCTTGGAGAGCTACCTGTGGTGGCTGTCTGGAACAGACCAGCTCATCCCTAATTACAACTGCAGAGAAAGAGAAAAGATTGTGGTTGTCACTGGAGGAGCCACGTCAGCTCTCTCTGTTCAGATGGGGACCCTGCTTGACCTCTATCATTTACCCCAGGTGAATGAGATAGAACCTAATAGATTCTCTGCTCTTCTGTACAGCCTCGTAGTCACAGCAGTAGGACTGGTGGTAGAAGTAGTAGGAGCAGCAGCAATAAAAACAAACGCATCTATGTATAGCTTTAAAAAAAAATTTTTAAATGCTTTCCATATGCATTTCTTTTGATCTTCACAACAAACTCATAATGATGATATTCTTATAACTCCCATGTATAGTGGAGGCTACTGTGACTGAGAAAAGTTCAATTGTCATCACGTAGCTAATGATAAACTGAAACTAATTAATCTAGGTGTTTTTAAGATCAGTTTAACTCTCTAGTGACTAAGCAAAGGCACTGCCTTCATCATCAGGGAAAATGAACAACTCCTAGAACATCAACCCTACTGCAAGCCCAGAAGCCACTTAGCTTTCAACCCAAAAAAGAATCTGAAAGAAAAACTGGTTATACTTTTTCATTATACAAATAAGTTCAATAACAATTGGAGAAGTTAAAGTGTTTACTCAACACTATACAATTCACTGGTAGAAGAGAACTGATTAGATCTTTTAATGCCAAAGAAACTGAGTAAGACAGAGATTAGAGACCTATTCAATAATTTATTAAATGGAGAGAAATACTGGGAACAATGGATCCATGTTGATCCCACGGCTAGATGAGACTGTCATCTCAAAGAGTCCAGCCCCAAGTATCGGGGCGAGCTTTTTATGGAATAACAAGAACAATGACAAACCTGATATTCTAATGACATCTGAAATGGATAAACCTTTATCTTGTCAAAAATCAAGGAATGTCTATAAACCTTTATCTCAAACTTTAAGAGGGGACAGTTATAAGCTAAGGCAGAGTAACAAACTAGGACAATTGGAGGAACTGGGTCACCCCTTTAAAAGGGGACTTTGACATAACAATCTTACCATTCTTGTCTTTAAGTTGAATGATCTTTCAGTCTTTTGCATCTCACCTATGAGCTTGATTTTTCATAATCATAATACTATTAGTCTAGAATTTATTGAGATGAGAATTATTTATAAAAGGAAACTGAGCATGAGCACTGATGTATAAGGTGCTTGTTTGGGGGAGCACTGGGAAGCCTGTCCACAGAGCTGTCTTAAGAACTGCATCAGCACTTTTACGAATGTACCAGGAGTTTGAGAACATTTCTGACATTGTTCTCAGAGAGGAAACTAACAATTAATGGGCACAGAAGGAAAGCAGAAACATACGGGGCAAGGAACGACATTTCAGAAAGCACCTCATCTTTTCAAAACTGATAACAGACTTCTCTGAGCACTGCAGTTTAAGTCGGCTGCTTAGTGACCTTTGTCACTGGTCAATCAGATGAGTCACTGTTTTGTGTGTTCAGAAGCAAGAAGAAAATTAGGGATGATTTCATGGAAGAGAAACATTGAAAATTATGTTGTTTCATTTAAAGAAAATGGAGGTCAGTTTTGAATATGGAGCTGTGCATATAAAAAGATGAAGGATTTGAAAGCTCCCTCCATTTATATCCACATTTCTTATTTTAAACCTGATTGAACCTGAAATTATTTAACTATAATTTCTTTAATATTCAATATTTCACATTCAATATTTAAGGCCCTTGGAGAAAAACCAATTGGAATCTTTATTGTGCCACTAACATTAAAATTATAAATAGTCCTGACCCTATACTTGGAGAATAGTATAAACAAAAACTTACAAGCTCAAAGAGCATAGGATTAACTCTCGATGTTCTTGTGGAAACATGACTGAACTGTCTAATTAAGGGAATCATGAGAAAGGGTACATCTAGCATCTTTGTTGCCAAATAATATAATAGCGGGAAGTCTGGTCTAGAGAAGAGGCAACCTCTTCCATCTAGGATTATTTTTCCTTGATCCTAATCGGAGAGAATATGGCAGGATAAGTTGAATAAGTCTCCTTTGCCAAAGGGGTAGATCCTTTCCTACCGTGATACATGGGTATATATCTGCCCTCAGATCTGAAACAATATTTCTCATAGATGATTTCAATTTTTATCAGCCCTCTAGTGAAGTCCTTCTAATGAAAACTTCTAATGAAGTCCATGAATATTTGTATTTGTCAATGAGATAAATGTTCTTGCCAGAGATTGTGGTAATGAATAACAAATTCCAGGGCAGACGTTCTGATGTCTCTTGAGAGGTAAACAATACATTTCAAGAGATAAATGGAGAAACTTTCAGCTAGAAATTGTCATCTATGATAAACTTCACAATAAAATCTAAAACTTTTTTCTAACAATAAATATGCCCATTTGAGTAAGTGTATTTTACTTTAGTTCTCTCAGCAGCAACGTGTACCTGCTCATCCATATTTTTTTTCTCATCCAGATTACTTATGGTCCATTTGATCCCGGTCTTGCTAACAAAGTCCAGTTTCCTTCCCTCTATCAGATGGCCCACAAATCCTCTTCTCTTCACCGAGGTATTGTCCACTTGTTGGTATATTTTCAATGGAACTGGGTAGGTCTGATTGTCTTAGATGATATGAGAGGTGAGGAATTCCTCAGGGAATTGAGAGAGGAAATGAAAAAGAAAAAAGTCTGTGTGTCTTTCACAGAGAAGATCCCTCTCAGTGACAAAACAAAAAGGGAGAGTTCTGAGGCCTTCAAGTCCAGGATCCTTATTTCAGAAGTCAAAGTCATTGTCATTCATCCTGACACAGATTCATTAGCATTTGTGGAAATCCCACCAGATATTTTATTCCCAACCAAGAAGGTGTGGATTGCCACATCTCATTCAGACACTACAACAAGAGCCTTGTACCATTATGGTTTTCCTTTCCATATTACTCTCTTCTTTTCATACTTGACTACTCCAGTACCTGGGTTTGAGAGTTTTATCAAAAAGCTTATATCTCCTTTAATCCTGAGGGATGCTCTTCTTAAAGCACATAGGCCATCACCTTTGATATGCTCAGATCAACCAGATATCCCAGAGCAAGATTTATATTTACCAAATGCCTCCATGAAACATTTACCTTTTCACCCTGTGGACATGACAACATCCGCCTTGAGTTACAACATCTACAATGCTTTCTATGCTGTGGCTTGGGTTCTCCATGAAACACTGATGAAAAGATCTGAGAAAAGATCCTTGGGAAATGAGGAATCTGTCTTGCCTCCTCCATGGCAGGTAATATGGAAAGTGTGGTGCCTTTTTAGTGATGATTTTTTGAGTATGTATTTGAGCAAGAAGTGGGACATGGGAGAGACATTGAAGAATTTTCAGTTGCTAAAATTATTCTGATCGTATATTCCTCAAAAATTTTACTGTTGCTTTCCAATATTTGTCAAATTGCATATAAAGTTAAAAATAAAGTTCCTTCCTAGCGTCTTAGAGGTGTAAATAACCTTAGGGTTCATATTTCCTAGTCAGCTCTGGACTTTTTTATCATAGATATTTGAAGGCCCTTTATTTCATTAGGAACCCATTTTTTTCCCTGAAGGACTGAATTCAGGTGTTCTGGGTAGGTGATCCTTATGTAAGCCAGATCTCTTTTTTCTCCAACAGCCTATTCTAAGCACTCTGATCTTTCAGTTAAGAAGGTGAGGTGTCTTTGGTCATCCTGACTGTGGCTCCAACATATAGATTTGTTTCTTTCTGCATCCTTGCAATATTTTCTCCTTCACCTTGTGGGTCCAGAATTGTGCCTAAATATACCTGGTGACTTCCTTTGGGGATCTTTTTCAATAGAAGATCTATGGCTGCTTTCATAATCTATTTTACCTTCATATTCTGGAAATTTACTTCATACTTTCTTGAAAGATAGAATCCATGTTCTTTTTCATTGTAGAACTCTTGTAGTCTCATAATGTTAGATGCTCTCTCTTGTTTTCCAGATCAGCATTTTCCAGTGTGATATTGCATATTGTTTTCCATTCTTTTGGCTTTTTCCTTGTATATCTCAAAATGTCATTACCTTCTGCCTTCTAAGTTCTAATTTTTAAGGAAATATTCTCCTCAATGGGCCTCTATATTTCCTGCTCAATTTATTCAATTCTGATTTTTAAGGCAATTTTTCTCCTATATGTCTTTTTCTGCTTCCTTTTACATCTCTCTCATTTCTCTTCATAATTGTTTTTCAGCTACCTTTTAAAATTTTTGAAATTTCATTTTGAACTCTTCTGTGACTTTAGACCAATTTTTACTTATGTTGCGGGGTTTGGATATAGGAGTTGTGACTTTGTTATTTTCTTAGTATGGATTTTTCATCTTCCTGTTCATCACAGTAATTTTCTATGATCAGAACCATTTTCTGTTGTTTACCAATTTTCCCGGGCAATTATTTGACTTTACCTATTTATTAGATTAGTGCCCTGTTTCCAGGGTAAAAGGATCAATACCCCAAACTTCAGGAGTTTTATACAGCTCTTTTCAGGGATTCTTCTAGGGACGTGGAAGTTTCATTTCTTCTAAGGTTATCTTATCTTAGGAGAAATGTCTATATTCATGTCCTGGCCTCTGTTCTGTTCTGCAAGTTACCCTAAGCACTATTTTCTGCCCTGAAACTGTGACAAGATCCATATTCCTCTGTTGCTAAATGTTGTCCTGTGCTAGTTCTCTTCCTCACTCTCACACCGTGAACCAGGAAGGTGTGGTCCATCTGGATACTGGCAAAGCAACTGAGTCCTGTCCCAGGGCTTTAAAAGAGATCCCTGTAATACCTTCTGACAAGCTCTTCAACCCTCTTAACATCTGTGGTCCAAGTGCTCCTCCAATGGCTGCCATGTCTGCTGCTTCTTCAGGTGCTGTGTATTCAGTGGCTGCTGTATTGAGCTTTTGGTTTACACTGAGTGCTTTGAATGTCACACAAACGGTTTGATAGTTTATCCTGGAGATGGGAGAAAACCACTGGAGATTATCAAGGATGGGAGAGCCACGGTCTGGCCTGCACTTCAGAACAATCCCTTCCAAGGCAGGAGGGAGGGCAGAATGGGAGAGGTCTAGTCAGAGGCACCCACCAGGAGGCTATTGCAATAATCCCAGTGTGAAGTCCCGAGGATGTTCCAGTAGCAGAGAACAGGGGGGAACATACTAGAGAGATGCTGCAAGCAGACCTTGGCAATAAATTAAATAAAGGGGGTGAGAAACCATGAGGACTTGAGTGTGAAACTGAAACTATAAACCCGGGAAATGCAGGCAACCCTGTGGGTGTCAGAGGGTCATTTTTGTGTCTCAGAAGAAACTCAGTTTTTATCCCACCTGAAAACAAGAGCACAAGACTCCATAAATTCTCATGTACTATTGCCCTTCCCTAAAGTACCACTCACTGATGAGCATTTCTCCTTTTTTTCAGCTACACTCTTACCTGAAAAATACCCAGTTTAAGAACAGTGTTGGTGAGCAGATGTTTGTGAACGAGAACAGGCGCACAGAGGCTCACTATGCCATTATGAACTATATATACTTCGATTTTTATAATGATCATCTTCTGTACGTGGGGGACTTTATTCCAGAAGCTCAGCTCAGTCAAGAGTTTACAATTTGTGCAAATGTCATAGTGTGGGACGCATGGAGTTCAAAGGTCAGACACATTTTTAATGTTACTTTATGTTCCTAAGCAGGTAGAATCTTTGACTTATGTGATGTACTCTCCATTACTGCCAGGTGCAACTGGGTAGGAAAATGGCTAGACTGTAAGGCCTGCTCCTGTTTTACTTGGCATAAGTTCATCCATGTCTCCCCCGTTTTCTCCATAGCAATCCTCTTTATCATTTCTTACATCAGTATAATACTTTATTATATTTATTATTATATTATATTTATACATATATACAAATGTATATTGCTAAACATACAGAGAAATTTTGTTGCATATGTACACATATATGTAAATTTATATCTATATATTCACACAGATATCTATAAATATAATATGTAGTCCAATAAATCTTCAATTTATAGATATCATTTCATATTCCCATTCATTGCCATTTCCAAAGAAGGCAGAAATATATTTTAATTTGTATTTGTTTTCAACTTATATAGGAAAGAAGGAAAAAATCTTTAACTTGTACATAGCCCAACAGAGAAGATTCAAAATATAACCATTACTTTCCATTTCATATTGCTTCCTTTTTTCCTAAAAGATATATCTGTGTGTGTGTATGTGCATGTGTGTGTAAAACAAAAGTATCCATGTTCTATCTCTCTTTCGAAGTAAATTATTTATACTTCCATCTGTTCTTTGAAATTGATTTTAGAAATTATAGCACACAAAATGACTTAGACTTCAAAAGTGTTTTTAGCAAACCGTTGCTGTTATTGTGAACAATATTTTCCTAGCTCAACTCATTTTACTTTTTGTTATTTCATGAAATTTTTTCCCTGTTTTTCTAAAATCAACCAGGTCATCATGTCTAACAACACATTACTATTATATCACTGTTATATACACCACATCTCGTTTAGTCACAGTGGATAGAGCACCGATCCTGGAGCCAGGAGGACCTGAATTTACATACAGTCTGAGACAGTGAACACTGCCTAGATGTTTGACCCTGAGCAAGTCACTTAATTCAAATTCACACACACACACACACACACACACACACACACACTCATACTCACACACATTCACACACATACACACACACACACACACACACATACACACACTCACAACAAAGTAAGACCAAAGTCTATTAGAATTATCTTATATCATCTCATTGTTGAAATGAAACAAGTCCATCACAGCTGCTCACCACATAATCTTACTACTTAGTAAAATGTTCTCTGGGTTCTCTTAATTATTATTAAAATCATCTCTTTATTTCTGGTACTCCTCAGTAAGAGTTTGTTTTCTTCCTTATCTCTTTAAATTGTATCTATTTTTTATTTTACTTGGTCTACTATCAGGATCATTATTCCTGCTTCCTTTTTTTTACTTCAGCTGAAGAATAATATATTCTGCTGTACTGTTTACCTTTAATCTGTATGTATATTATTGCTTCACATTTGTTTGTTGCAAACATATTGAGGATTCTTGCCTTTAATCCATTCTGATCTCTCCTTCTCTTTTCTGGTAGTGCCCATCTTATTCATATTCCCAGCAAGGATGTGACTCCCTATTCCCAGCAATCCATGTTTTCTACATTATACTGTTCTCTCTCCCTTCACCCTTTCCTTACTCACCAGTTTTTGCATTTGATACTCCTGTCCCTCAATCTTCCCTCCCCCTTTTCAGTCACTTCCCCTTTTTCTTCTCCCAATGCAATTATTTTCCACCTTTAATTTCTTTGTTATCATCAAGTTGATGTTAAGTTATTGCTACACCTTCTGCCTAGGTACACTTTGCCTCTTTTTATCCTAATTTAGCTTTTTCTGATACTCTGCTATTTCATTAAATATCTAATTTCCCCTCAACAAGATAATGCTGCATTTTTCTGAGTAGCTGATTTTTGATTGTCTACAAACTCCTTTACTTCCCACAATCTTTTAATATAGTAGTTTTTAAGTCCTGGGTAATACTGATGGGGGTGCCTCAATTTTTGCTTCTGTTTCTGTATCCTTGCAGAATTTTCCCCTTGATTATGGAACTTAGCTGCAATATTCCTTGGAAGTTTCATTTTAGTTCTCTTTAAGGAAATAATTCGTGGATTCTTTCAATGAATTTTGCCTTTTGCTTCTGAAATATCAGGACAATTTTCCTTGATGATTTCTTGAAAAATGGTTACTGGGCTCTTTTATTTACCATAGTTTTCAGAACATCCACTAATTACTATTTTGTCACTCCTGGTCCTGTTTTCCACATCATTTGTTTCGCCAATGAAATATTTTATATTTTCTTCAAATTTTTCACTTTTTACTTTTATTTCATTGATCCTACATATCTAGTTGAGTCATTCATTTCCATTTGTCAAATCCTAAGTTTTTGGGAATTAATTTTTTTCCATGAGTCTTTCACCTCCTTTAGGATTTGGCAAATTGTACTTTAGAAGAATTTTTGTTCTATGGCTTTTTTTTTCATTTCTCCAATTTCATTTTTAGGTGTGATTTTCTTTTTCATTTTCCTCAAAATGATTTTTAAGAAATAATAATCTTCTGTAATTTTTCCCACTTTGCCAAATTTATTTTGTGAGGAATTGTTTCTTTGAAATATTTTCCTATTTTTCTTTCCAAGCTTAGGTTTTTATTCCCAAATTGTCATAAATTTCCTTCATAATTCTTATTCTTGAAAATTTTTTCTCACATCTCTTTTTTAAGAATTCTTTTGAGTTTTTTCAAAAGATGCTTTTGAACTTGACCTGAGTTCATATCCTGTTCTGAGATTTTACTCATAGACATTTTGTCCTTGTTATCCTCTTCCAGACTTCTATTATGATCTTCCCTGACTATATAATATATCTCTATGGTCAGAGTTTTTTGGTGCTCATCTGCTCACTTTTAAAATTTGAATTCTGTTCCTTGGACATACAAGAGATTGTCTCAAGCTTCTTTTGCAGAAGAACAGGGGTCTCTCACTGACTGTGGGGCCAATGGTGGAGGGTTACCCTGGGCGGGTTGTAAGTTCCGCCCCATGTTCTTTCTTGTTTGCCCTTGAGGTCTCACAGCAGACTGTGATACATGGTTTTGGACAGGACAAGTGGACTTTTCATATTTTGGCTAAGAGCCCAAAAATTCCCAATGCTGACCTCCAGGTTGGCAAGATCCTTCCCTCTGTGTCCTGAGCCCCTGGCTTCCAGGCCCTGTCCTTAAAACCCAATGTATCTTGTTGAAGAATTACTTGAATGTTTCTGGGTTTTGTTCCCAAAACCAACCTTAATCGTCAAAAGTGTTATTTTGCCACTGGCCACTAAATTCCTTCACTGTTTCTCACCAATTAAGAAAACATTTCCATAAAATTTATAATAGTGGTAATAATGGGCATTTTTTAACTGATCTTAGGAAGATTTCGGGAATCAAAATTAAATTCCTTTTGAGAACAATTAAGTACAATGGCCCAGCCCAAGGAGAAGTTTAGGTCTTTTGAGATATTTCCAATCTATGAAGAATGGGGGAAGTCATCTTTTGTAATTATGCAATATATGGTATCTTAAAATGACCAGAGTGTGAAATACCTTTTGAAGTTCTTAGGGTTTGTCACTGAGGTTGCAGAATAGGGTGACAAATGGAAAAAAGGTTGGACCATTTTATATACCCTCCCAATTATGTATCTGTGGGGGGTTATAAAGCGAATGGAAAAAAACAGCTGCATTTTTCTTCAAAACATAAATAGCTGCCAGTTAAAATGTTTATTCCAGCTCCTGTCCTTTTGGTCCCCCGGGTTGAGGCCAGTTGTCCTCGTTCAGGAAGTTGCCTTTGGGGGGCCCTTCCTTGTTGTTTATCCCCCATGCTCAGAAGGAGAAATTTGAAGGGGGTTCTGAAGGACCTTTGTTCTAACGGCCCTCCTAGTGAAAAAATTAAGAGCATATACATTTATCTCAATTTTGCAAAATGTCATAGTCACTGTAGATGACGTGAGTCAGAGAAAGAAAAGTTGGGAACTTTTTAAGATAAAGGGGGAAAAAAATGCCCATTATGACCAATATAATGGATATTTGAAGAAATGTTACCTTTGAAAAGAGACCAAAGGAAATTAAGGAATTAATGTTAATGAAAACTATATCCTCTTTGTAGGAGATATGGTATGTTTAGAACCTTGAAAATCATCAAAATACTTGGAAACATTTAACTTTGAGTTCTTGTTTGTCTCCTGCAGATGCTGGAGTGTAAAAGTCCCAGAGGGAAGGTATCCAAATGAGAGAGATTGCTGCCCCCCAAGACTGTGACCTTCCTGGCTGTGAACGAACCTTGGGGACGGCAGGACAGCTTAGTGGTTTCACCTCATTCCTAGGCCCTGGTTCTGTGGGTCTTTTGGAAATTCCAAGACCTCCCATAGTCAAGCCAAAACAGGAACCACATTGCCCTCACCTCCCTTTCTCCTTTCCTCTGCTCCTTGTTTCTTTGGGTCCCAGCCCTGCTTCCCCTTCCAAAACAGTATTTGCAGTTGTGTTCACGGTGGTTTTTTCCATTTTGGCCAAAACCACATCGTGGTTCTGGTTTGGGTTACAGGGCCAGGGAGCAGGATGGGATGTTCCTTCATCCTAAGTGCCCATTTGGGCTCATCTGCTGGAATTAAGTTTTTTGTGCCATCTGGTTGGGGACCCATCCCCCTTTCCAGAGGCAGACAAAGCTCTGAATCCAGGATATCATCCTCACAAATGAGGGCTCCCCCTTTATTTTATGTTTGGGTAATGGGCTTTTGGCCTGGGCAGCACCTAGTTAGTGGCCAGAACCGCCCGTCCTTCAAAAGCCGTTATCACATTCAGCATGCTGGTGTTTTGGTCTGGGGTCTCTTTCCTTCCAATATAAAGCTCCAAAGGGAAAGCTGATGACTGGGATCTTCTATCTTGGCCTCCATTTGCTTGGGATATTTTATTCCCAAATGTCTTGTGATTCTACATCATGGGAAAATAAACAAAAAGAACAAGAATAAAGGAGTTCTAAGAGCAAATTTTTTTTTTAAAAAATGTATTATCTTTATTTTCCCCGTTTCATA
Organism: Sarcophilus harrisii; assembly: GCF_902635505.1. NCBI lineage: Eukaryota > Metazoa > Chordata > Mammalia > Dasyuromorphia > Dasyuridae > Sarcophilus > Sarcophilus harrisii. The sequence goes on along the minus strand of NC_045426.1, from coordinate 713,697,020 downwards.
AAAACAATAGTTTTAATTTTTTAAATTTTTGACTTAATTCTTCCCTTCTTCCCAACCCAGAACCATTGAAATATCCAAACTGTGGTTACACAAAATATTTTATAAACGTCTTGTTGAGAAATATTCCCCATCCCGGTTTAAAAAAGGACCCTTAAAAATAAAAATTTGTCCAAACTTTAACATCAACGTTTCATAAAAGTTCAGGATAGTTTTGATCATTTGTTGTTGAAAAAGCAAAGTATTTAGGGACCACTTTAATGTTGGCTGTGCACATCACATTTCAGTTTTCATATGTTCATGTACATTTTCCAGAGTTTTCTGGTCATCATACTTACAGAATCATCAAAGTATTATCACAATTAATACCAAACTTTCTTTAAATCTGATTTGATGAGAATTTCAATTTAAATTCTTTCCCGAAAAGAGGAATTAATATTTTTATGTAAATTTACTTTTCCTTTTTTTCTTAATCTTTTTGGTTTCAAGCCAGGTAGTGTTAGATTTTTGTGGATTGAATTCACATAATTTTATGGCCATTTCAACATATATATTTTAATCAATCAATGTCTATTGGGGATTAACTCATATTTTGATATATTTCATTCCTTTATCTATACATTTGAGAAGACAGTACAAGGAAAATTGTTCAAATTTGTTTTCAAAATTACTATTGCTAAACTACATTTCCCATTTATTCTATTTTGTTTTTTTTTCAATTTATCCCCATGAAACTTTATTTTCACAACAGTTCAAATATTCCCTTTTTTACCCTATCCCCTGTATTATTCCTTTATACTGCTACTATCTTGAAAAAAATAAGATTTCTAATTATTCCGAGGTATACTTTATTTTCCCACAGCTGTGTGGGGAAAAGGGAAGAAACTCCATTAAATACATTTTGATCAGGGACTGTTTAAGCCTTCAAGGCCCAATTTAGGAACCATTTTAGATAAGGTCTGACTATATTCTATTGTTCAAAGAGGTCACTGGTGGAAAGCTTCATCTATTGCATTCCACTGATCAAATAAGGGAATAGGCTTATTGACCAATCCAACAATATAGAGGGGAATTTGGGAGGGTTCTTTGTCTGAAATGAAAAGGAAATTTGAAGGAAGGGCCCCTCCTGCTTGAATTTGGCTCAAGACCAGGGTGGGGTCCGTTTCTTGGGATTCTAATAAATAATTTGCTTTTAATGATCACTGAGATAATTTGGGTAGGTTTTTGTTGCAAAACAGTTAGGAGCTCTGGGATGGGGTAATTGGGGAGATAGTTGACCCCGGAAGGGAAGGTGCCCCGATCAGTTTTTTCTCCATGGTTCGGCTCGAGGCAACCCTCCCTTGACAACGACCCCAGGCAGAGTATTCAGTGGGAAAGTAGAATTGAAAACTGAAGGACTTAAACCCTGACTAGCTGGTGCTTTAGAACCCAGTTTTGGCTCAGTGCCTTGAACAGTTTGGGGTCTTTTGAAGGGGCTTGAGGGAACCTGAGGTACCCTTTAAATTTTGTTGAGGCTGGACTGTGATTACCCCAGTGTTAAGAACTGCCAAGGGAAGACCTGAAACTTGAACTTAGTTTGGGAACTAATATGGAAAAGACACAGTCCAAAATGGATGTCAGGACGTTAGCTAGGGAATTCAAGATGAAAGGGAAAAACTAGACCTTTTTGTCTGTGTATGTTTTTTTTTGCATTTTGTGTTCCGTGTTAAAATTAAAGCTCTTAAGAATAAGAACAACCTCTGTGTTGCAGGCTTAGAAAAAATACCGGCTGAATTGTTAGGGAATTTATTCAAAGGGTAATTCTTTTGGAGGACCCAGGCAAAAGAAAATCTTTTCCCAACGAAAGCCTTGTGGGAAAAGGGAGAAAGGAGAAAATAAAAAAGATTAAAAGGGATTTGAAAATTTGGAAAGTTAAAAAAAGAAGAAGCAATGTGCCAACAGTTAAAGAAAAGTAGTTTGAATGAAATATTTAGGTATTTTCTGTGAAGCCAGAGAGATGCACTAACCAGGGTTGGAAGTTTAGAGAAGCTCCATTTGGATTCTGGGAGGCAAGAATGTTCAAGGTGAAACAAACTTCTCTCCGGGGACGAGTCCTGGGAAAAGCCCCTAGTCGGTTTTGTTGATTTAAAAGTTCTGTTAAGTTATAGGAAAAATGATTAAGAAATTTGGAAATCTGTCATTTGACAATTTGCTTGTGATTTTAAACTTTTTAACCTGATGTGCTAACTTGTAAGTAAGGAAAAATGGGCTGAAGAGTTTTCAGAGCCTGCTAGAAGAAAGGCAATAAAAACTCTGGAGATAAGATGCTAATTTGTAGGGAAGAAAGGTGGTGGAAAAGAAAGAAAAGAAAAACTTTTTAAAAAGCTGTATTTAGTTTGATTCAGTATGTTACCTTCTAAAACATATTGGGTAATGTGTTAACATTGTAACTTACGCTTTAAGGAGTTATCTAGCTATTCGCCTTATTGTGAATCTTAAAAGTTCTGAAGGGAACTGGAGAGGAGAATGCAGAGGATTTATGAAGGACTGAATTGTAGGAGCAAATCGAGAGTCTGAATGATATCATGAAGGAATCATTTGGAAAAATAAAGGAAATAAACTGATTGCCTAAATCTTCAGAAGGATTTCTGTTTAGGAAATTGAGTGGGGGAAGGGCAGCAGGAAAGTTGCCTTTGTTCCTGATGCAGCCAAACTGCTGAAGAAAGAAGTCTAATCTTGTAAAGGGACAGGCTGCCTTACAAGGTGTTGATTGACTGAATATTTGTTTCTTTGAAACATAATGGTTTTCTTGTTTAAGGAATATGATCAGAAATGCGATCTATCGTTTGAAAGGATTATTTCAAAAAGTTTAATTGATGTTTTATAAGAACTTTTCAGATTCCTTTATGTGAAAATAGGAAGTTTTAATTAACTGTATTGATGCCAAATATTTAAAGGGACTCCGAGGATAATAGTTTTTGTCTTTGTCCTTTTGAAAATGTCTGTGTTATGGACAATATGTAGTTTGGGATTTTTCTGTGTATTGGATATTTTAAAAGCAAAATGATTGGTATAATATTCAATTTATGGAACATCTCCTTGGGTATGTAAGAACTGTGTGAACATTCTGGGATAAATTTCTTACTATTAAAAGTCTTACAATATGTAGATGATCTTCTTGTGACAGGGAGGACTTGTCCAAGTCACTATCAGTTTGTTAAATTATTTAGGAGCACAGGGACTGAGGATTTCTCAAGACAAATTGCAATTTGTGAGACATGAGGTAAAATATTTAGGTCATTGTGTAAGTGAAGGGAAAAGGAAATCAAATCCTGTAAATTACTTGAGGGAAAGAATGGAAACAGTACAGGGAAGGGAGTAGCACACAGGACATTGGTCACTGAAATGTTAACCAATCTTATGTTCCCTAAGAACGTTGCAGTGATTCATGGACAGGGGCTCTGAAGAGGAGACTCATTTGAGACAAGGGGAAACTGTTCTGCAGATGAGGAAGCGAAATGGGCTGGAGAAGAGGAATCTGTAAGTATGAAGGAGATGATGGTGCTAATTCTAGCATTTCCGCCTCCAAAGCCCCCTGCCTTCCCTTACCTCAGAAGAGAAGCTGGAAATCTGAAGCCTTGGTGCTCAGGAGGATAAAGAGGGGCCCTGGCTCCTCCCTAATGACAGAGAGCTACTGACCACAGCAGGTATGGGACATGGGCTCCAACATTTACATCGGGGCAGTCACTGGGGTGTCTGAGGCCTGTGTGACGCGGTGCTGACCCAGTTTGTGGCAACGGCTTGTACACAATAGCAAGCAACTGGTCAGCGGGTGTCCTGTTTGTCAGAGGATGAATAGGGCAGCCCAATGACAAGTCCAGAAAGGAGGAAGGCCCCTGGTATTGGGCCCTTACAAAGCATTCAGGTGGACTTTACCAAGCTGCCATCAGTGGGGCGTCTCAAATACCTGTTGGTCGTAGGGGACCATTTGCCCTCATGGGTGGAGACCTCCCTCTTACCTGGGCAACTGCCTCCGCATTAGTAAAAGTCCTCCTTGAGCATATCACTCCGGCTTGGTGGAGCAGGTAGATTCAGACCAAGGCTCCCATTTCACAGCTAAGATCCTCCCATCTGTGGCCCAAGCTTAGAAAATATCATGGGACTTACACACCCCATGGCATCCGCCCTCGTTAGGTAAAGTGGAAAGGATGGATAAGAAAATCAAACAGCAACTGACTAAATTGGCTGAGACACAATCGCCCTAGACCAAGTGCCTTCCCCTAGCCTTATTAAAGATTAGAACAAAACTCCAAAAGGATGTGGGATTATCACCTTATGAATTATTATCCAGTCGCCCTTAGACAAAAGGGATTCAAGATTCCTCCTTGGATCCAATATTTGAGAGCAAGGATCTGTTTTTAAGGAAATATGTCAGGTCTTTACTACAACATCTGAAAACTTTACAACTGAAAGGGCTTATTGCTCAGACTCCTCCTCAGGATTCATGGTACACAAGTTCTAGCCTGGAAACTGGGTCCCTGTTTGGACGTGGAAGGAGGACAAGCTGACCCCAAGCTGGGAAGGACCTTTCCAGATCCTCCTGACATCAGACACAGCAGGGGAAAGGGGGTGGGCTCAGCGCACCAGAATTAAAGGAGCGGGTGCACTCGGAGGGTGTGGACTTCCAAACTGCATCCAGAGAACGAGCTGAGACAAACATTGAAAAGGAACTGACGGGAGGGGGAGGAGCAAGCGGTGGCAGTGGCTGTGTTGATCCGGCAGTAGCGCCAAAAGGGCTCCCAGGCTGACCAAGGGCTGCCCTTCTCCAGCTCTCCATGAGCCGGGGTGCCTCTGCCACCGTCCCCTACCCCAACGTTTATGGAAGTGATGGACGGGCACCTCAACCTGGCTCATCAGCAGAGCAGAAAAGCAGGCCGGTCACTAGCTGCAGGGAAATACAAAGAGGTCATTTTGTGTCACCAGAAGGCAGCTGCGAATCTTACTGAAGTCATGAAGCTGACACAGTCTGGACAGGCTCAGTTATCACTGGAATCACAAAAGGATAGCCACGTGAAACACCTCTTGCTTATTCAGGAGAGGTGGAAAAGGGCAAAGAGGGAGGAAAGGTGGAGAGCCCAGCAGACTCCCTGATGGAGCCGCTTGGCTTCTGACGTCGTGCAAGATGGCCGAGGATGGGTCCGAGGGTCACAGTGCGCCTAGACCTCAGAAGTTTAGTCTCACTGCAGTGCCTGGGGTCTTGGATAGGGACCCAGACACTCTACTTTTTCTCCTTCAAAGAGGAAAGACCTGACAGAACCGTGTCCTGGCAGCAAAGTCCCGAAATATGACAAGACCACGATAGAATAAGAGGCAAGCAAGATCTCTGATCTGAAGGGACATGTAGAGTTTCTCATTAACGACAAGGAAAGGTTGGGAAGAGAAAACAAGCAGCTCCGTGCTGAAAAGGCCAGGCTCCAGAAGGCTCCCTCGAAAAGGAATTGGATATAGATGCTGACTTTGTGGAAAAATCTGAATTAGGAGCCTGCCTTCCCCTTCAGAGACTGCTTTAGCCTCTTCTACCTGGCAGGAGTTTGCAGCAAACACAGGGAAAGCCAAGGACATTCCCATCCCCAACCTTCCCTGCTTGGACTTTCCATCCCCAGAGCTCCCATTTCTAGAACTCCCTGAAGATATTCTGAAAGGACATATGAATAGTTAAATGGAAGGTCACAAAGGGCTACAACGGTGGTGGTAAGGGAGAGCAAATCATACAGTTAAAACAGCAAAAGGGAACACCACAAAGCTAGGAATGGTCCAGTCCGGGTGAAGGATCACCGCCCCGACCACTGTAGGAGAAGGGGCCTGGCCACATAGAAAACAGTCACTGTGAAGCATTCGCGCAGCAGAGGAACTGACCAGAGCTGAGGGAGCTGGAGCTGGAAACGCTAATCTCGAGGGTCTGTTTCTTCCGATTCAAACCAAATGGTGACCTGGAATCACTTTTCAAGCAGCAGTTACTTTCCTTCTCTTAACTTCAGTGTTAATAATTCAGGTAACAATTAATCTATAATGCCATAAAGGACAATGCAAATGGAATTGATACAGGAACCTGGGTGGGCCCTGTATTGAAAGATGCTTTCATCATGCAGTGACTGCATGCATTTTGTTGTGCAAAATTTATTAATTCTAATAAGGCCTGTCAGTGACATGCCTTCCTAGACGACCCTCCATGTGCCCCACTTTGCACATACTCCTAACGTGATGATAACCTCAAGCCTATCAGGAGAAATGTTTATATTCCCATTTTATGAAGAAAGGAACCAAATTATTACTTCGTTTTTTTCCAATGATCAGTTTATATAATTAATCAGGTGCATCATGAATTTTAACTTTTCTGTTTGCTGTATTAAAATGTTATGCATCATTTAACACCCAAGGAATTATCCCTTTGTTTTGAATGGTGCATGAATGGAAGTAATGCTAGTTGGCAGTATTTGATTGCAAGAAATCAATAAAATAATTGTGGTTTATTTAAAAAAAAAGGAGCCAATGAACTGTGCATGTAAAATCTTGACAGTGGTATCGCTCAAGGGCACCTTTACTGGGGCACTGCCTAAATCAAGCAGGCACGGCCACGGATGGGAGAGAGTGAGTGTGAATGGCCTTTACTCTTGGCCAGAGAGGGCAGATATCATAGATAGTGGTGAGCACAGGAACAGATGGAGCAAGTCAAATATTGTTTGTGACCTGGTCAGTGCTTCACTGGGTGCACCCAGCATTCATTAGGGGTACTGAGGACAAACTACGATGCTAATGGTGGGGAGATGCCTGGCCCCAGCACAGATTATCAGAGAATATGGACTGGTGACATAGGCCCAAGATGGTGGTTGGGGATATCAGACACCAATATAAGCAGTCTTAGAGGTAACAACTAACCAAAGTGCTCAGGCACTTGTTCTATGAGCCAACCAGGCCACCCAGACAAGAGAAGTGGTTCTAGAACATAGATTAGTTTTAGATTATCTCTTAGCAGAGGAAGGAGGGGTCTGTGTGAGACAAAACCTGTCTACTTGTTGTATGCAAATTGATGACAAAGGACAAGCAGTAAAAGAAATGACCAAGGGCACTCACAGGATAGTTCATGTGCCTGCACAGGTTTGGAAACCTCCCTTCACAAAGGGCTGGTGTTCTTGGTTTGATGGTGGCTGGTGGAAACAGCTTTCATGGCACAGACATTGCAGTCAGGGGTATGATTTTGTCCCCACTGTGTTTGCCCTGTATAATTACATTGGGAACAAGAATAATTCGGGGATCACAGTCAAGAATCTTACATACAGGGATGCCATCAAAATGATGATTTTACAGAGAGAGGGATGGGAGGCAGGAGCAGGGGATAGTCCAGGTGAGGAGATTAACAAGCAACGTGTAGGGATGTTAACCGAATTTCGCCACAATGTAAATTTTTCAGAAGAAAAAATATATATATAAGCATCAGTTAATGTAGGTCTCTCCAGGCCTTTCTGAAATCATCCTGTTGGTCATTTCTCACTGAACAATAATATTCCATAACATTCATATATCACAATTTATTCAGCCATTCTCCAATTGATGGGCATCCACTCAGTTTCCAGTTTCTGGCCACTACAAAAAGGGCTGCCACAAACATTCGTGCACATACAGGTCCCTTTCCCTCCTTTAGTTTCTCTTTGGGATATAAGCCCAGTAGTAGCATTGCTGGATTAAAGGGTATGCACAGTTTGATAACTTTTTGAGCATAGTTCCAAATTGCTCTCCAGAAGGGTTGGATGTGTTCACAATTCCATCAATAATGTATTTGTGTCCCTGTTTTCCCACATCCCTCCAACAGTCTGCACAATCTTTTCCTGTCATTCTAGAGAATGTGACAGGTGTGTAGTGGTATCTCAGACTTGTCTTAATTTTCAGTTCTGTGATCAATAGTGATTTGGAGCATCTTTTCACATGACTAGAAATAGTTTCAATTTCTCAATCTGAAAATTGTCTATTCATACAATTTGTTCTTTTATCATTTGGAGAATGACTTGGTTTCTTATAAATTAGAGTCAATTTCTCTAAAAAGAATGTCTGGCAGATCTCCTCCAAACACGTTTCTTAGAACTCAGTAACCTTGTCTTCCTCCAGAGATTCTTGGTACTAGAAATCAGCAAGGATAGACACATCTCCTGACTTCTCAGAAGGCCTGCCCCCTGCAGGGGAGATGCAGGAGCCCAGCCAGAATTGATTAGCAAAGTTCTCCAAAGAGTCTTGGGTCTTAATAAGTTTTTCTGTCCTTTAATGTCCGGGTCATAAATATCTGCCCCTTTGTTTTCTTATAATTGGAGCAAATATACCTCAGGACCAAGGTCAAGGAAGCAGTGAAGTATGACTTAAAATAGTAAGAATTATGCGGATATGAATGAATAATACAAGTACAAAGAACCAGAAGGAAACAATTAATGATTTCCACTTATCCCATAATTACCATATAGGTAATAATTGGGGCCTTGTATTTTCCATCCATTGGGCTGCCTGGTGGAGATGATGAACATTTGTAAGTACCTGTTGTGATTTCTATACACAACAAGATGAAGTCCCAACCACCGTACACTACTTTTGGCAGCTAACAGATAACCCAGCACTATTCTGTTATCTATGGCCTCACGGGCCAGGGAAAATGGAGTCCGTTTATTTCAAGGGCTTTCCTTTATATAATTAACAAAAACAACTCTGAGCACATGGGACCACATAAAGAACTTGCTGTTGTAGTTTGCCACCTGGTATCCCTCTGCCGCAATCTCCACATAGGTGTCACTGCCCCTGACTTCTCAGGAAGCCCAAGAGCCCTTAGGGGAAGTGGGGAGCAGAACCAGAGATTGTCAGCAGGTTTCCTCTGGGATGAAGAGTGTTATACTCACCCAGAGTTTCGCCACTGACTGTGACCTCTACAATCTGCCTTTGAATTTCAATGAAAAATAGGACCTGGAAGTCCACTAGAGAGTGAACCTAGCAAATATAGATCTTACCTGAAGCTTTCTCACTTACTCTTGAAGTCCCTTAAAGAGCTGATATATATTAGAAGCTACAAATTTTCTCTGGGCTGTGGCAATTCTTTGTACCCCACCTACTGAATAGGCTGATTCAGATATTATATTTATATCTCCTGGATAATAAGTAAGAGCTAGAATGACTGCATACAGTTCATTCTGCTGAGGGGTCTGAAAAGGAGTTCTGACTCCTCTCTTTATAGTTAAGTCCTGAGAGTAGACAGCAGTGCCACCTTCACTTCTCCACCTAAAGACCAAGGATTTGGGATAATCCCAAGGACCTCCAGAGAGATAGCTCAGACATTACAGAGTGACCCAGGAGGAGGAGGCCCCCATGGACGGTGAGCTGCTAGAATGAACAAACACTGCACAAGATTCCAAGTGCTTGGAAACTCAAGTGTGCAGGGAATGTCCAGCCGCTTGATCCCCTGTGCTATAATAATAACTAGTATGTATATAGGCCCATTAAATACCAGGTACTGTGCTGAGCCATTTACAGATATTAACTCATTTACTACTAAAACTAATAACTACTATTTAAGGAGCACATCCTATGAGCCAGGCCCTGTGCTAAGGGCTTCGTAATTATCCCATTTGATCCTCACTGCACCCCCAGGAATTAGGTGCTCCTATTACCCCATATTACATCAGGGCAAACTGAGGCAATTGGAGGGGTTTCCTAGGGTCCCACAGGCAGCAGGTGTCTAAGGCTGCAGTGAGACTCGGTTCTCCCTGGTTCCAGGCCTGAGCTCCATGTTCTACCCCACTTAGCTGCCCCTTTGTTCAGGGCAGGTGTCCCTGGAACTCCTGACTCAGCCCTCTTGCCCTCCTCCCTTAGGCTTGGCTCTCTCCCTTCCCAGCTCAGGGGTCAGAGAACATTAGACTTGGGCAGGACCATGGAGAGCCCTGAGCCCCTCCCACAGGCCCCCCTGTCTGCCTGAGGCTGCACCCAGATCCTGGACCTGGAGCCAGGAGCCCTCAGAGGGCCTGAGTCTGACCCCTCCTGCTCCTGAAGAGGCCCAGGAAGGTCAGGAATCTCAGCCAGTCACAGGGATCAGGTGGGATCCCCTGAGGGGTAAATGATGGTGATCAAAGGAGCCTGTGCTGAGAACTCCTCTGTGGGATCAATGTGTGAACCAAAGGCCACAGCAGAGATCTGGTGAGGTTCTGGTCTCAGGCTCTAACGGCAAAGAGGCCCAGGGAGGTGATTCAGCCTCAAGGCCATGAAAAGGGGTTTAGGGGTCCTGGCAAAGCAGGGGCAATGGGGCCTGTCCTTGTATATTGTTCCCATTGATTCCAGGATCTGGGGTTGGGATACAGTCAGTCTTGAGCCCTCGGGAATCCCAGTTTCCTCCTGTTTTAGGAGCTGTGATCGCTGGGGAGGCAGCGCCCGGAAAGTCATTCCTTCCAGGAAGGAGGATGGGCCCTTATTGGATGCACCACAGATGCCTGGTTCTGAGCCCTGCCTGTTGGGCCTTCTCTGTGGGGAAGGAAAGGAACAGCTGCCCTGCTGCCTGTCCCCTGGGGTCATGTGTTCCCCTTTCTAGCCAGAATGGCTGTTGTCTCCTCAGTGTTCTGGATGGGCTGCAATGGGCCCTTCAGAACCCAGAGGTTCAGTCACACCTTGTCTTTCTCAGAAATTCATCCCAACATCCCCAGCTAAAAGGGGGTCCTGGGAGGGTCAGAGTGAAAGGAACAAAGTCCTGAGAATTTCAGGAGTTCTCTGCCAGAGGGGAGGGCTGCCTGAAGTCCCCTGCCCAAAGGGCTCCCAGCAGGATCCCAGATCAATCCACCTGGAAACAAAGTCATTAAAACCACCTGTCACTGCTATAGCTTCTTTATTCACAAAATGTCCCAGGCAATGTTCTGATGCTTGTGTGTGTGTGTGTGTGTGTGTGTGTGTATTTGTGTGAGGTGTGTGTGTTTAGTGTGTTAAATGAAGCCTCCTCATTCCCCCAGTATCCTCTGCTAGGAGCACTTTGGGGAGACCCTACTTCACAATGAAGCTTTGTTTTAACGTTATTTTTCCCTGAGATTTGCTCCAAAGTGGGAAAGATGAGCCCCTGAGAGGACCCCGACCTCCCCATGGGGAGGGGCAAGTTCCCTGAAGAGCCAAAAGTGCATCTTCCCTTGGAAGGGTCTCAGATAGGACAGGAGAGGGAAAGGAGGCAAGTTCAAATCTGGTCTCAGGCACTTAGGGAAATCACTTGTGACCCAAGGCAAGTCCTTCACCTTATTTGCTTCAGTTACTTCATCAATCAAAGGAGGGAGAGGGGGAGCTGCAAAACCCTCTAGGAAATCCTCAAAATGGGGTCACTGAATATGAGACCTGACTGAAAGGCCTGAACCTTGCCGGGCCCATTTGCTAGATCCAGAGAAGGAAAGGACCAAACCAGCATCACAAGGTCTCTGAAGTCCCTGCCAGGTCTGGCTATAAGAGCCTTTGACTTCTTGTAGATAATCAGGTAAGGAAGATGGCCTGGGATGCAGTAGGCAAAGGCATATATACCAAAGTATTTCCTGGTTGATTCTCTTCATTTTTCTCCCTCAGACTAGAGGGCAGAAGTGGGGAGCCATAAGCTCTGATCCAAAGGGTTTCTGACTGCAAGAACTCCCCCTGGGAACTTGTCTAAGGGCAGTGCTTGGGAGTAGGAAGGGAATTAGCTTCTGGGTGAAATCTCAGGATTGTTCTGCTCCATATTGTGTAAAGGCAGACAAGTCATTCTAATCTCCTGGGAGTCATTTCTCATCTGTAAAGCAGAGATTTCAGGAAAGATTTCCTCCAAATGTCTCTGGGACTTCAGAAGTCATTGCTCCCATCGCCCAAAGTGCAAAGTGTATCTGTAGATCCTGTGATTTCTACCTTCTCAGATGGGGAAGATGGGCCTGCAGGTGTCTTTGTTCTTGTGGGTGGAGAGTGGAAATTTGTCATCAAATTGCTGGACTGAGGAACCTCTGAGGTTCCCTTCACCTCTAACAGGTGGATGTTCTAATCCTCCATAAGGAGTGAGAGCCACTAGCAGAGGAAAACTGTGAGCTCTGGACTTTCTATAATGACTCTTCTAAATGGAGGACACTGCGCCCTGAGCAGGAGACCTGGCTCATGGGGACCCTGGTGCAGAGACCTGCATGAGCATCAAGGCTAAAAATCAGCCTTTTAGGGAAATTGTCATGTCTGAAGGATTTAATAAATCTTGTGACCTACAATAAAATATTTCATGAGGTTTCTTCATCACAGGTGATTGATTGAATTCAGGTCACAAAAGTTTTCCTACAAAAGGCACGTCTGGGATGTAGCCTGACTTGGCACAAGGGAAAGAGAGGGCAAAATATAATTGTGCACTTATGGTTTCCCCTGGATGCAGGGACGCAGCTGGAGATGCGCAGGCAGTCCATCCCCAGAATTCTTCTGAGACCGGAGCAGGCCCCTGAGGTGACAGGACAGGGGACAGGACCCCTACTGTGGGCCTGGAAGCTGCTGGGACCTCGGAGGGTGTAAGCTCCACATCCCCATAATGAACTGGGACCCTGAGCAGGAGCTTCACTGGGGTCCATATTGCAGGTCCCCTGGTGGGAGGCTCAGCTGTACATCTTTAACTAAGAAAACATGAAAGTGCAGTTTCGGCTCAGGGTGGGAGCTCGAGGCCCTGGGGAGCCTCCCTGGTTCCACTCCTGCCAGGGGCTTTTCTCTACCTTCAGTCTGGAGAACAAACTTTTCCCCTGCTTTGGGAAGAGCTTCCCCAGGGTCTTGGAGGGGCCATTTGTCCAGCCTGTCATGGGAGCTTTGGGGAATCCATGGGGCCAGAGGTGAGGCAGTGAGGGGGTCAGGCCCAGGCTTTCTGGGGGCCCCAGTGTGGAGTCCAGCCCCAGGTCTGCTGCTGACCCCAACCTGTGTCCATGTGACCTCATCCCCTAAAAGAGAAACAGGGCCCTGGTCACCTCGGGAGGGGGCAGAGCATCCCCAGGACACGAGCCAGCCAGGCCAGAGACAGGGCACATGGGCCCTGCTGCCTCCCTGCTCCCCAGAGGCCTTAAGGGCAAACTGAGGGCCTGCCTGTGCCCTGTCCGGGCTGGAAGGCTTCTCTCATGGCCTGGATGGGCCAAAATCCTGAGTGATTCCGTTAGACCTGTTTGGGGAGAGGGAAGAAGGCAAAGGAGCAAGTGAACAGAAAAGGGGGAGATGTGGAGGGCCAGGGGGCTCTGAGGGAGCTGAGGCTCAGAGCAGGAAGGTGTTGTCAAGGTCACACAGGAGCCAAGGATTATCCAGTGTGAAAGCATCCCAGAAAAAGTGAGGGAGGGAGGCAGGAGGAGGAGGAGGGATGGTTAAGGGCCTCCATGGAGTCAGAAGGGACCAGGGAGAAGGGAAGTGCAAGTGCTTCATGTCATAGCTGGGAAACTGAGGCCCGGGGTCCCCAGATTATCCAACGATGAGTCAGGATTTGGATCTCAGGTTTCCTAACTCATTGTGCAGAGGATTTGAGCAGTTCCCTTCCCTGTAGAGCCCAGGGCCAGGGAAGGGACTCTCATTGGCAAAGGAAGGGACTCTCCCTGAGGGACATCTAGCAAGGGGGGATGTGGGTGTACCCCAAAAATGCCCTGGGCCTTCAGTGGAGCTCTTTATCCTGGAACTAAAGGAAGGCCCCCATGGCTCCCTTGTCCCACTTTTGGGGCCTTCCCAGCTTCATTTTCTAGGCCTTCCTTCCCTTCCCCAGCTGCAACCAAGGGGATCCCCAGGCATTGCCTGAGCCCCAGGTTCTGTGGGGCCACCACGTTCTCTTCATCCTGGCTGCTCCATCCCAGAAGCCTCTTCTCCCTTTGGTGAGAGGGATGATGGGAATGATTTCCAACAAAAACAATAGCAACTGGCATTTTTTGTCCCTTTCAGGTGTGAAAAGTCCCCTGTGTGTACTTGTATATGTACATACTTGTATAAATGCACATGGACATATATTCTTACACACACTTATTTCCTTTGAGCTCCGGAGGCTTAGCTCAGGTGCCACGAGCTTCCAGGAGACTCCTCTGCTCCCGAGGTGTGTTCTCTGTCCTGAATACACCAGCTCCCGGCGTACAGTAGGGGCTTAACAAGTGCTTCTTCCATCCCCTTTCCCCTTGTACTTCAATTCTCCTTTGGCTTTATTTTGCTTTTCTTGTTCAGCCAGTTTTCAATCACATCCCACTCTTCCTGACCCATTTCTGATTTTCTTGGCAGTAACACTGAACATTTTGTCATTCCCTTCTCTAGCTCATTTTATACAAGAGGGACTGAGGCAAACAGTGACCTGGCCAAGATCACTCAGATAGGAAATGTGTGACACCAGATTTGATCTTAGAACAATGTTTCTGCAACTCCAGGTCTAGGGTTTCCCACTGCCCCACCCGCTGTACGTGTTACATCTCCCCAGAGGAATGTAAACCAGAGGGTGAGGGCTGTCACTCTGACTCGGTGTCTAATAAATGGGGGGATCGAAGGCCTCTCCAGCTTTGGGGGGATACACAGAAGAAATGTCCCAGCCTGAGGAGGGCCCCAAGGCTGGTGAGCTGCTAGAATGAACCCACATCCCAGGGAGACCCTGAATCCTTGGAAACGTGAGTGTGCAGGGAACATCCTGGTGCCTCGGGCCTGCTCTCCTGTGCTACAATAGTCACTGCCATGGATAAAGTACCCACTATGTGCCAGGAACTGGCTGAGCCATTTACAGATATTAACTCATTTACTACTAATACTAATAACTACTATTTATGGAGCACATCCCATGAGCTAGGCCCTGGGCTAAGGGCTTCACATTTGATCCTCACTGCACACCCAGGAGTTAGGTGCTATTATTATCCCATTTTACATCAGGGCAAACTGAGTTAATTGGAGGTGATTTCCCAGAGTCCCACCAACCAGCAGGTGTTTAAGGCTTCACTGGACTTGGTTCAGAATTCTTATCTACAAAAGATCCATTCATTGTATCTGATGGTCTGACTTCCACAAGCAGAAAACAGAGTCAAGAGCCAACCTGCTTATTCTCAGAAATGACAAAGGGAACCGATCCAGGAATGAGCGAATGAGTGTGAATCCTTTTGCTGCACTGCAGATTTACAGAGGCTTGTATGGAAGTGTCACATTCCTATATCCAGAGAGTTATATATATGACCCTATATAAATCAGCAGGTTGGCTATTGACTTTGTTTTCGGCTTGTGGAAGTCAGACCATGAGATACAACGAATGGTTCTTCCGTGGATAAGAATTCTGATCTTCTCCGTACCTTGTCGTAGCAAATGTTTCTGTATATGCCATTTTAAAATTCTTCTGATTCTTTTATTTCATTTTTTCTGGTATAAATAACATCTCTATGAAAAAAACTTTATAAATTATATTTATATTATATATGTCTATATTTTTGTCTAAAAATAAAACCATTAAATGATTTGAATTGTTGGTTATGCTTTTAATGCTTTATTATGCTGCTAATGCTATTGCTTATTTATCAACTAGGAAGAAGTGAAAGTTTGGTCTGGAGGGAAAGGAAGTCTCCACCATTTACTGTGAAATGTTAACTAAAAATTCTGTTCTAAATCAAATGCCCTTTTTAAGCTCTATTAAAATAGTACTGGTTTTTGCCTTGAGAATTGCTCCCTGTAGCAAAGACAAGGACTCTACTATTAGTCAGCACTGATGATAATTTGATACAAATTGGATGCAAGTGAGCATAATGTCACGCTCACCTTTTCCCTCCACTAAAATCGGCCTAGAATGTCTGAGAGGGGGTAATCACTGGGAAAATGTATTAGGTTTGCTCTATCTTAAAACATTACCCAGAATAATATAGGTATTTTTTCCTTTGCTACTGGACTCCCTGTTGAAGAGCTAATATTAAGTCACTATCTTTGACAGGAATTCTCTTTCTAGGCCCTATGACAAAAGGAAAAAGTGAGCAGAGATGAAGAGGTTTAATTCAGGGAACCAAAATGAGATTTGGGTTCCTGGTGGTCAGGGAGTTACATGATAAGGTTAGTGGCAGGTTCTGGGTTCGGGGAACCAAATAAAGAAGTTTGGTTCCTGAAACCCCTTGGGATTCAGCACATGGGTAGGGAGTTTAGGAAACCCCTTCTGAGGCTCAGAGGTCCTTCTTAAAGGAATTTACAAACCTGAAAAGCTAGACTGATAAAAAGAAGTTGATTATTGGCATCAGGAAGTCAGCCTTTGGTATTCACGAACAGAAAGGCTGAATTCCTTAATGGCAAAGTTCCAGAGGAAAGATATAAAGTCTCATTAGGGAAATAGGTGAGGATAAAGAGAGGGTAACGGTGAAGGAGAATATGCCAGGGGCAGAGTCTGCTAGGCCAGGCAGAGAGAGAATTCCTTGGCATGGCATATTAGCTCCTCTGTGAGGATTGAGCCCCTAAGTTGCAGTTTTTATAAGGAAATCTGAGACAGAAGATTCAATCCCTCAATGCTGTCACTGCCCCCAGGCCTAGGTGAGACCATTTACTGGGAGTGGTTTTGAGCCAACAATAGGGGTAGAAAATCTTCAAGTGAATACTTCAAATAGTCCCACCAAGATAAACCACTTTATCTTGGTTCCTTGGAGAGTGGGTCTCACAGAGCAGGACTCAAGGAGAATTTCAGAGAGATTTGGGGTCCCTTCGTCAGAGAGAAAAGCTGAATCAGGAACTCATTTTTCATGGGAGACATTAGGACCTGCATAAAATATCGTGGCCTAAATAGTTGGCACCTCCTATTCCCACACTTCTGTGAAATTGTGTGTATCAATTCCTCCTCTTAGAATGACCTTTGCCAAATGCCCACATATCAGAATCCTTCAGTTTTCATGGGCCATGATGCCCTCCAGGAAGCCCTTCCTTATTTCTTCAGGAACAGGGGAATCTCATTGTAATGTTTCCTTAGATCTCTGTGACATTCACATCTAATACTGGATTTCACTGTTGAATATATCATGGAATGGCTTCATTTCCCTTGAGATTAATGAGATACACTTCCGGGAAAAAAAAAAACACAATTCCTATGAGAAACTCAGGATCAGCCCAAGTCCTTGGTCTTAGTGGAGTAGTGAAGGAAGCAGGAGAGCTGCCACATGGCTGGTCAAAGATGGAGTCTGGACGCCTGGCTCTAGGGCCAGGGCTCTAACCATGCATTCCCCAACTACCCTGTTCTTTCTTTAGTTGTGCACATGTTATATTTCACTCAGGAGAATGTAAACTCCCAGAGAACAGGGATTGTCTCCTTTTGTAAGGGTTTAATAAATGCTTGATGGGTTGAACCGAAGGCCTCTCCAGCCTTTTGGGGAGACAGAACAAGGAATGTAACAGGATGAGGAAGCCTCCATGGCTGGTGAACTGCTAGAATGAACCCGCATCTCAGTGAGATCCCAAATCCTTGGAAACTCAAGTGTACAGGGAAGGTCCAGCCACCTCAGGCTTGCTCCCCCCATGCTATAATAATAAGAACCATGTATATGGAGCCCACTCTGTGCCAGGCACTGTGCTTTACAAAACCGTCTTATTTAATAATAATAATATTCATAGAGCACATCCTCTGAGCCAGGCACTGTACTGACAGCTTGACAATATTATCTTATTTGAGATTACCCCTGGGAGGAGGTGCTATTATTGTTCCTTTTGCATTAGAAGAAACAGAGGATAAACCCAGTGATTTCTTAGGGTCAGACATCTAGGAAGTGTCTAAGGCTACATTTGGACTTAGTTCTTCCTGGCTCCAGGCAGGCCCTCTTGTCTGCTGCCTCACTTACCTGTCCCTTTCTTCAGGCCAGATTTCCCTGGGACTCCAGACTTATCCCTTCCCCTCCCCTAGTGACCCTTTGGTCACTCTCCCTTTCCATCTCAGGTATCAGAGAATAATAGAATTGGGCTGCACCTTCAAGAACCTGTGCCCCTCCTACTCGTACACACTGTTAAGCTGCTAAGGTTTTACCAGATGATGGACCCAGAGCCAGGGAGAACGCACAGGCCATTGGATCTGTTCCAGAAGAGGCCCAGGGAGAACAAGGATCTCAGCCAATTACAATAACCAGTTGGGCTTCAGCCTAAGGGTAAATAATGGTTGATCAAAGGAACATGTGGTATTTCCTCTGATTAAATCATTGTGCTCAGCCCGGGCAAAGCAGAGGTTTGTGAGCACCTGTTTACAGATTCTAATGACAAAGAGACCCAGAAAGGGAGTTTAGCCTCATGTCCTATGAAAAGGTCCTTAAAGGTGCTCTGGCAAAGCAGGTGGCAATATGTCCTATTCTTTTACATGATTTCCACTAATAAAATCATCTGTTTCAGATGTTGACAGTGCTAAGGACTTGGGGACCACGACTTTCTTCTATTTTTAGGAGCTGTGATCACTGAGGAGGCAGCGCCCTGAAAGCAGTGGCCGGGGGTATTCTTGTAGGACGGCTCCAGGAGGCAGGACTAAGGCTAGGGACATTGCCATCCCCAAAGCTCTCGGCTCCCTGATCATACATAGATGGCTATTGCTGAGTGGTTAGTGTTGTCAGTATTGATGAAGGTGGGCTCCTGATCCAATGCTTGCCCCCTCAAGAATGTCAGGGCCTGAGATGGAAGTGGAGCCAGTGGACTGGGAAACCAAGCTCATACCATCAAGGATTGCAATTTAGAGTTGTGGGTCATCTCCAGTGGGTGTGAAAGATGGGGATCAGGATTGTGATGCCCAAGAGGTGAACTATGTTTCTCCCCTTTGGGTATCCTGCAGCTGCAGCTTGCCCCTCAGCTCCCTATGGTTCCCTTCTCTCCTGGTTTATGTCATTTATTTTATACAAGATATTGACAAGGACAGCCAGAATTTCCACAGTCCCACCTTGGCAATAAGATTTTCTCAAATCTCCTTAATTCTAGTGCTTTTTCTTTGTCAGTTATCTCTGATTTATGCCTGTCTGCATTTTGTTTATACATAATCATTTGCAGGTAGTCTCTCCCATGGACTCAGTTCCTTGAGAATAGGGAGTATGTTTAGCCTTCTTAAATATCCCCAGGGCTTAGTATGATTCTTGGCACACAGTGGTACTCAATAAATGCTGGTTGGCTTATCAATTACTCTAAGCACTCAGGCAGAAAAATTCCTTAAATTTAGGCAAAGTTTGACTGTCTGAATTTCCACTTCTGCCGGCTCCGGCAGCTCCTGACTTTGTGGTTAAGGCAACGCTCCAGTTGCTGATGATGTTCACTTCCACAGGGTCACTGATGGACACAAGGAAGGGGGGCTGGGGAAGGAGCAGACATTTTCTCAGAACTTCCGTGGTTCTTGAGTATGTGGGTGTAAGTGATGGCATTAACCTGAGCCTTCTGCTCTGAGAGGCCTTAGGGCTGAGGGCCCTCCTGAAGATCTCCCTTCCTGGCACTCCTCAGTTCCTCCTTCTCTTTCTCCTTCCCTCCTTGTTCCTGGGCTGCCCATGTTCTTTTCTGGATGCTCTGTATGGGACAACCCCTCCCTCTGATCTGGGGACAGCTCTTTATTACAATCCCTCATCCTGGGGCTTGGATTGGTTCAAGGAGGTGGGAGGGCCTTATTCATAGTTAATTTTTTTTTTTTTTAATAGCCTTTTATTTACAGGTTATATGCATGGGTAACTTTACAGCATTAACAACTGCCAAACCTCTTGTTCCAATTTTTCACCTCTTACCCCCACACCCTCCCCAGATGGCAGGATGACCAGTAGATGTTAAATATATTAAAATATAAATTAGATACACAATAAGTATACAATTCATAGTTAATTCTTAAAGAAGGAGAAATGTTCTTCCATAACAAAGGTCATTATTTCTAAGTAGGAGTGAGAGTGGAGATACTCTTGGTTTACATAAATGTGGAGGCAGCCCTTGAACATGTATCCTCCTACTGTAGGGACAATGATCTTTTCCCTGTAATATAGTCTCTTTAATCTGAGACCTAGTCAAAATCAGTTGATGAAAGAAAGACCAGATATATCCATTTCTTACTCTTTTAGTGTAGGAAGGTTAGGGGAGGGAACCCTTATCTGTTGGCACAGATTAATCCACCTGGAAATAAATTTAACTTTAAAGTGGCATTATTCCTTCCTTCCTTTTTTCTATTATTTTTATTCCAGTCTTATACAAAATGACTGATACAAAAATGTTTTATGTGATTGCACACATATAAACCATCTGGGGTTGCTTATCATCTCAAACAGAGAGGGAAGGGTAGGATTTGGAATTCAAAACATCAATGTTAAAATTGTTTTAATGTGTAATTGAAAAATTACCTTAATAATGTGAAAAATATTACATTAATAAAAGTCTAGATGTGAGGTAAAGGAAGCCTATGGGGTGGGGATCCTGTGTCAGGAGAAAGAAGGGAAAATAATAATAAATGCTTGTGAAATGACAATGTCAGGTGGAAGAGATACTTTGAAGAGATGCTTATTGGATCTGGGGAAGTGGGCAATGCTTGAACCTTACTCTCCTCAGAACTGGCTCAAAGAGGGAATACTATACACACTCAGTGGGGTATAGAAATTTGTCTCACCACACAGAAAAGTAGGAAGGGAAGAAGAAAAGGGGAAGTGATAAAAGGGAGGGCATATTACAGCAGCTGGTGATCAGAAACAAAACACTTTTGAGCAGGGACACGGTAAAAAGTGAGAAAAGACTAAATGGAGGGGAGGGAGATGGCATGGAGTGAAATATAGTTAGTAATCATAACTGAAAAATTGTTTACAGCAAATTTCTTTGATAAAGAAACTAAATCAAAAGACCTTTGAGAAAGGCCTCATTTCTCAAATATATAGAAGTGAATCAAATTTATAAAAAACAGAAATCATTCCCCAATTGATAAATTCTCATTTGATAAAATTGTCAAATAGGCTGTTATCAGAGGAAGAAAGCAAAGATACCTGTAGTCATATGGAATGCCATAAATCACTATTGATTAGAGAAATTCAAATTAAAACAACTCCAAGATATCACATCCCACCTGTCAAATGGGCTTATATGACAGAAAAGGAAAATGACAAATGCTGAGGGGGAGGAGGGATGTGGAAAAAATAGGACATTAAGGCACTGTTGTTGGATCTCTCTCTCTCTTAGTTTTCATATCTATGCAATGCCTCCTGGGGTTGTTGTAAGGATCCAGGGAGATCCGCAGACCTTAAAGTGTTGTGTAACGAGTTCTTATTCCTTAGGCCAGGGTCCTCAAACTACGGCCCACAGGCCAGATGCGGCCCACTGAGGACATTTATGCAGCCTGCCGGGTTATGGCAAAATCAGACCGGAAGTGACATTCGACCTAAACTCGCCTTAGCAACGCACACTTCTGGCACTCAGCTGAGGCGGCGGAGACAGAGTATGAGGTGATACTGAGGGGAGGGAGTTCCCAGGCTGGGGTGTGTGGTGGGGAAGGAGAGAGATGCAGAAGACGGAGAACTCATGGCCTGCGGCCTGTACAGTAATGGCAGCCACCACAACACACAGGCATGGGGATATCAGTACATCCTACGATGTCACGGCCGCTGCAGGGGAATAGATGGGCTGTGTCTGGTGCAAATCAACACCAAAAGTTCACAGTTTTTGTGAAGCAGAAGCAGCTAAATATTTCATCACTGCGAGCAAGTTTTCAAGTTGCCAAGCTAATAGCATGCACTGGCAGATCATTTGTGGAAGGAGAATTTGTTAAAGAATGCCTTCTTTCTATTGCCAAAGAGGTGTCCAGAGAAGGCCAATTTATTTAGTACAGTGAGTCTTTCAGGACCTACAACTCACAGAGGATTAAAGAAATGGGAGACAATCTGCATCAGCATTTGCAAAACTCCACAAAAAAAATTTCACATTTTTCCTTGGCACTCGACGAAAGCAATGATGTTCGTGATTCTGCACAACTTCTAACTTTTATTTGTGAGAGGAATGATTATTTTGAAGTCATAGAAGAGCTTGCTGCACTGCAAAGCATCAAAGGAACAACTATAGGAGAGGATATCTATGAAAAGGTTTTCCAAACTATGAATGGTTTGGAGCTGGACTGGGCTAAACTAGCCAGAGTGACAAATGATGGTACTCCTAGCATGGTGGGGCCTAAGAAAGAAGTAATTGTTCACATTAACCAAGAGATGGACAAACATAACCGTTCTCATCCAATAGCCATACATTGGCTCATCCACCAACAAGCGCTGTGTAGTAAATCATTGAAGTGGGACTCTGTTATGAAAATTGTGGTATTTTGTGTTAACTTCATTAGAGCTAATGCACTAAATCACAGACAATTTCAGGAATTTCTGTCTGAGCTAAATGCTGAATATGAAGATGTTCTATATCACACAGAAGTCCATTGGCTGAGTCGAAGGAGAGTTTTGAAACGTTTCTATGACTTACTTCCACAGATCACAACTCTTCTGCTTTCAAAAAACAAAGAAGTACCAGAACTCAATGATGCAGAATGGAAATGGCACTTGCCTTTCTGACAGATGGAACAGAGCTACTCAACAATTTCAATATGCACCTTCAAGGAAAGGGGAAGCTCATCCGTGATGTGCAATCACATGTCAAAGCATTTGAAGTAAAATCAGGCCTCCTCATCAAATAAGTGAAAGAGGAAAACTTCTGCCATCTCCCCATAACTCAAAATCTGTTAGCGGAAAAACCGCTGATTGCATTCCCAAACAAAACATGTGTGGATTCACTGGAAAAATTGCAAAAGGAGTTCAAATTTAGATTGAAAGAGCTTCATCTACATGAACAGGACATACAGCTTTTCCGTAACCCTATTCTATTGCCATTAAAATGTGGATACAATTTACCAAATGGAACTGGCTGAACTGCAGAATTGTGACTCTCGGAAAGACACATTCAAGTCAAGCAGCCTTCATAATTTCTATGCATCTCTCCCCTCTGAGACATATCCTCATCTCTGGAACCATGCACTCAAAATGGCAACCATCTTTGGCAGCACTTATGTCTGTGAACAGACATTTTCTAGAATGAAACATTTGAAATCTCCAACCAGATCAAGACTAACGGATGCACACTTGCATCACTTGTTATGACCAGCAGTGACAAATATGGAACCAGACATTGACCATCTCGTTAGCCAAAAGCAGACCCATAGTTCCCATTGAAATACTGGTTTAAGTTTACTTCATATTTAAATATTTTAAATAAATTCATTTAAATTTTGTTTCTTCACTTCAAAATAAGATATGCAGCGTGCATAGGAATTTGTTCATAGGTTTTGTTTTTACTATAGTCCGGCCCTCCCACAGTCTGAGGGACAGTGAACTGGCCCCCATTTTAAAAAGTTTGAGGACCCCTGCCTTAGGCTTTCTCATGCTTCTTATTCTAAAAGCAAAAAACTTGTCCATTCACACAGTCCATGGCGCCCTCTAGTGCCCGCGTGATTTCCAATGTTTTGCCATCACAAAAACGGCTACTGTGACTATTTTGCAGACACAAGAATTCCCCTGGGCTCCCTGAGAGCCAGAGAAGGGAAGTAGCTACATGGTGGCAACAGTGTAGCCTGAAAGTATCGCTGAACAAAGCAGGGAAAGCCGGGAAGTCCCAGGGCTGCAAAGGAGCCTGCCTGTGTGGCCAGGGCCAGTTACTGTATCAACTCTGCTTAAAGTGTTTGTTTCGGGATAGTTTTATTCTGGAGAAACAAGACCTGATTGCTGGATAGTCAGCAATTACTGTGATAGAAAAACCGAATCGCATTAGTAAGACCTTTTTTCTGGGAAAAAAAAAAATATATTGAGAGAAGTGTGAGTAGAGATGAGACCCAGCAGGAGGAGATCTCTCTGGGCTCCCTGACAACCAGGCTCTCTCTTTTGACCAGAATCCAGCAGAGTTAAGGGTTCCTCTTGTTGCTTCTTTCACCTGTTCTGTCTCTTCTGGAATGAAGGGCTTGGATTAGAGAGACTCGAAGAGCCCTGAAGGCCGATCCCTGTGCTGTTCTCCCCACTTTGATTTTAAGCTGGTCATGGTCATGACCTTGGTTTCTGGCTGACCTCCCTGGACAAGCCCTTTCCCCAAGAGTGAGAAACCACAAGAGTGACAATTCTACTGACCTTGGCGACACATCCTGGCCAGCTGCCTCACAGTGAGACCCTGGAAACCAGTGCCTCACCCCTTCATGAATGCCCAGGTGACCAGCTCCTTGAAGCTACAGCTTAGTGGGAAGGGGAGAAGGCCTCTTTGCCTCAATGGGCACATCTGCTCTTTTAGGGCAACAAATGACTAATGATTTTGCCAAAGTGAACAGCCTGAAGAGAGTGCCTGCCCTAAAGGATGGAGATTGCACCTTGGCTGAATGGTATCTTTCCTGGCCCTGAGCCCACTTCCCTAGCACATCCTCCCACCCTCTTGCACTCATACCCTCACTTTGTTCCCAAATTTTTTCATTCTCTACCTTTGAGAGATTTTTGGAGTGAGATGAGCAGTTGTTATTTTGATAGTTTGACTAAGGTTGTGAAATTAGTGCAGAGGCAAGAGAGAGAGAGATAAAGAAAGCAAAGGAAGGACAAAGGGAGAGAGATAGAGGATGGGCCTTCTGACTTTGAATGGCTTAAAAGCTAGAATTGGCCAATAGCAGGGCTGAGAACATGGCACTGTATGACTTTCATTGCTACATTTCTTGGAGACTAGAAGGATATTCAGGAGCATAAGAAAAGACAGAAAGAGAAGGAGGATAGAATTTGGGGGGGGAGAAGAAAGAACCTTTGGACTCGGGGTTCTAGTCTTGGCTTTGTCTTTAAATTACTCTAAGCAATTGGTCAACTTTATTCTTGTTTCCTCCTGGTGTATTCGAGGGCATTTGGCTGGCCTATCCCAAAGGGCCTCTTGGTTCTGAACAAGGCTCAAAAGTCAAAGGCCAGTCCCTGGCACAGAAGAGGGGAGCACTCTGAAGACCTTGGGCACAGTGGTTCACGAATAAGCCAAGGCAAAGTTTTCTTCAATACCAGTTCCAAGATGTTCAATAAGGTAAGTCCTTCAGGTGAACTTTTCTCACGATCAATTCCATTCAGAGCACTTATTAAACACTATGTGTAGAACTGGATCCCAGCAAAAATTCCAAGATTAGATAATACATATGCTGTATGACATAAAGCTTAACAGCAAGTGAGTTGGAGACATACGAAATACAAACAGCTCTATGAGGCAAATACTACAGATATGATGATCACCAGTTTGCAGATGATGAACTGTGCTCAGGGGGCTTAAATAATTTGCTGGGGATACACTTGTTGGGGGTGGGAAATGAGTCCAGTTCTCCACTTATCAAACACTCTGCCTTGGCCTACTGGGCTACAAGTTGTAGGGATAGAACTGAGGAAAGAGCCAGGAGGTATCCTGTAGCAGCAGAGTTGACAAACATGGTGACTAATTGGATGTGAGAGGTGAGGGAGAGTGAAGAGCCAAAAGTAATAGTAGTTTTCCTACATGGTCTGAAAATGGGGAGGCTGACTGAGATTAATAGGAATGATAACAATCATCTTAGGCATCCAACGATCATGACCGGACAGAAAGGGTCATTTGTGGAACCAAAGCTCTAGGACCAAGAGATTCCCAAAGAGAAGAGAGGCAAGGAAAGAGGGCCCTTAGGCAAAACCCTGGGAAAATATATAATGTAAAGGCTGAGGAAAAGATGAGTCAAAGGGGAGACAGAGAAGAACTAGCATGGTGTGGTACAGTCCACAGTCGTGGATGTAGACTGAGGAGCGCAGGAGTCCAATCACACCAGGGCCCCAGAGTCATTGGCAGAAGACCTTGTAATCCCCAAGAACCTCAGGTTTATAATTAGTAACGTGAGAATAATGGTGTTTCCATGAGCTGCCTCATGCATTCATACTGAGGAAGTACACTAAAAATGGGGGCTATCCACATAAATGACTGATTAGACTTAATAGGTCTAATAGGGGGAGAAGTGAAAGAGATGGACAAACTGCCAAGAGGCTCCTGGATTCTTGAGTCAAAGTCACCAACTTCTCTCCTCCTCATCCTGCCACAAAGTCTGGCCTCTGTCACCTCACCCTCTAATCCTTGCCTTCAATTATCTTACCATCAAACATGACTAAGCACCAAACAGGGAGAAGGGCCATTTATCCAAAATATATGCTAACAGAGTCATTGTCTCACATCGAATGGGTACCAGCCCTTTATAAT
Organism: Sarcophilus harrisii; assembly: GCF_902635505.1. Taxonomy (NCBI): domain Eukaryota; kingdom Metazoa; phylum Chordata; class Mammalia; order Dasyuromorphia; family Dasyuridae; genus Sarcophilus; species Sarcophilus harrisii. The sequence goes on along the minus strand of NC_045426.1, from coordinate 713,670,842 downwards.
TCTAACCAAAAGAGTGTGTGCAGTATCTGAAGACAGGGCAGGAAAATGTACTCAGAAGTGTGGTTATTTTTTTTTTTTAATTTGATCCAAAGGATGATAAAAATCCAGAGGGAAAAAAATCACCGTTATTTGGCAATTAGGAGGTCAACAATGATCTTTAGGAGTCATTTTAGTAGAGGTCCAAAAGCAATCAGATTACAAGGTGCTGCAGCAGGAAGGAGATGAGGTATTGGTTTGGAAGTAAAGGAGAGAAAGGAAGGGAGATGGTAGCTGGATCGGTAGTGGGTCAAGGGTAAGCTTTTTAAAGTACTGAAGCATGTTTCTAAGTCATGCAGGAGGGATCCAGGGAAGGGATAGTTTGAAGATACAAGAATAAGAGGCAACCAAAAGAGCAATGTCCTAGACCAGAGAGGTGGGAATGGGAAGAACAGCAAAGAGGGTTTAAGGCCAAGGCCTTCGCAAGTAGTCAGTTCCTTTTCTCCATGACTAAAATTGAATATTTTGATAATTTTTGATGACTGCAGTAAGAAAGCTTACTGAGATCCTTTTCACATTCATAACTATTCTTTTAATAAAACATTTATTACATACAAAATTTGTAACTGAACTTCTTGACTTAATTGGTATAGGAAGCCATAGTGAGGAAGACCCCTCCACCAATACTAGTCATGACATTCATAGTCTTACCTAATTGTCTGGAGCACAGAGAAGCTGGGATTTATCCAGCATCACCCAGCTGGGTATCAAGAGGCACCATGCATCATGGCCTTACAACTCTTAAGATCAGCTCTTTAATCCACTGTCACTGCCTCTATACACCATCAACAATCTTGAACATCAATACAAACAATTAAACTTTCTTTGCAACTATTTACATTCAAACAAATGAAATTTAAACTACAAAATGCCATTACACTTTTCCAATCCAGGCCTCTATATCTCCATCAGGATTCTTAGTTTTCCATTCACTCTCATTCTCATTTCTTCTTCTCATCTGATTAGGATGCACGTTTTCCTGGATCTTCGTAATACACTCAGTATTAGCCATATTTCCTCATGTTTCTTCAGACTTGCCAATCTTATTTGCAGGATAAAATTCCAATACATTTTTGGACAAGAATTTATTCAGCCATTAATAATCATATATTTTGCACAAACAACTAACGTTCATAGAGATAACTGTTGGTATTTCATTACTCTCATAAATCTCCATGAAAGGAAGGCAAAATGTGCTAATGAAGATTTTAAAAAAAGATTACTAATAATTGACAGTTAAGAGATTATTGATAATACTGGAGAAGGAAGTTTCAGTTGAATGATAAAGCTGAATGCCAAGGTACAGGAGATTTAGAAATAAGTGAGAGGAAAGGAAATGAAAACATTGATTGTAGAGGGCATTCTCAAGGTTAGTCACAAGGGAAAGATATAGGATATAGGTGATGGTCAAATCAAGTGAGAATATTTAAGTATGATGGAGATATAATGTTTGTAGCCAGAGATTGAAGAGAGCGTGGAGATGACAGGGACCCGACATTCTGCTGCTAAAGACAGGATAGAATGAGATCAAGGATGCAGGCAGAGGGTTCATTAATGATCTAAGATGCAAAAACAAATAATATTGAGGCAATTCCTCACACTAGTAAAAATCAGATAAAATAATTAAAAGCAGCAACTCTGTGGGCACAAAGGGATGAAGAAACAGGTATTCATTCATTAGTAGTGGAGCTGAAGATCTGTAGGATCTCCTAAAAGAGTAATTTGAGAGCCCGCAGTAAAAGTTACATTCACTATATTCTTAATGCTTTTCTCTATGAATTCTTAAAATGAGAATCACAGAATGAGAATCAGCACTGAAAAGGACCACAGGAGCAATTTGGTTTCTAGACAAACAGTAACTCCCTAAACATATCACCAAAATTTTTGTTTAAATTGCACTTGATAGTATACAGTAAGGGGTAAGCTACTCCCACCATTCAAGACAACCCTCTCTACCAATAGCTTGCTAACCTATTTGCCATCAAGTTTTTCTTTATGTCAAGCCCAAATGTTCTTTTAAAACTTTTTTGACTGCTCCTAGTCCCACCCTCTAGATAGTTATTATTTCCCTCTGTAAAACTTCTCTATTCTAGCATAGTTTCATTTGATCCTCCCAACAACTTCTAAGGTATTTTCTGAATCTAGATCTGATTCTGTGATCTTTGAGTGTGTGACATGTCAATAGTTGAGGGAGGTTGCAGCCAGACCCAGGAGAGAGGAACCTCAAAGATATGTCAGAGAAACATGGGATCCTCCTTTGTTCCTAGAGACAAGGTTGAGCCAAGTCATACAGAGGAGACACTACATACCCCAGAACTGTGCAGGCAGGAGGAAGGGGAGGAATTTTGAAGGTTCAAGTTGCTTGGTAACCTCTATCCCAGATTCTGAAGCACTTTAGGTATCACCTTCCTCCCTTATCTTCCTCAACTTCCTCTACCATCTTTCCTCAAGCCCCATAATTCTTTAGAGCTGTATGTATTTGGAGGGGTTTCCCTCCAACTCTCAGGAGAGAGCTGCCTTTGTGACTTTGGGCAGATCATCTCCCTAGGTGATCCTTATTGGTAAAGAAGGGGTTAGGCTAGATAGTCACTAAGGTCCCTTTTAGCTCCACATCTATGATTTGTTTTAAGATATTCTCTTTGGAGAAAAATCTTCCATCTAAGCATTATAAATGTTTTCTTGAGGACTAATTACCTGATATTTACTAAATTTTATTTGCTGGGAAAAGGGCTTCCCGCTATCAATTATCTGATATTAAATAAGTTTTGTATGAGAAAAGGCATTTCCATACTGACTACATTCATAAGACTTCCCTCCAGTATGAACTACAGGAACCTTTGTCAAATCCTTTACATTAATAAGGCTTCTCTTCATTATGAGTTCTCTGATGTCGGCTAAGTCCTGTGTTCCAGCGAAAGGCCTTCCCACATTCACTACATTTATAAGGTTTCTCCCCAGTATGAATTATCTGATGTCGAATAAAATGAGAACTCCTGCGAAAAGCTTTTCCACATTCACAACATTCATATGGTTTCTCCCCTGTATGAGTTCGACGATGTCGAGTAAGGTGTGAGCTGTAGCGAAAGGTCTTCCCACATTGATTGCATTCATATGGTTTCTCTCCAGTATGGATTTTGTGATGTTGAGTAAGATGTGTAATCTGGCGGAAGGCCTTCCCACATTCATTGCATTTATAAGGCTTTTCTCCAGTATGAATTTTATGATGTCGACTAAGTTCTGCCCTCTGACAAAAGGCCTTCCCACATTCATGACATTCATAAGGTTTTTCTCCAGTATGAGTTATCTGGTGTTCAGTTAATTCAGTATTCCGGAGGAAAGTCTTTCCACATTCATTACATTCAAAAGGTTTCTCTCCAGTATGAATTTTCTGATGTTGAGTAAGGCCTGAGTTTTGGCAGAAAGCCTTTCCACATTCACTGCATTTATAAGGTTTTTCTCCCGTATGAATTCTATGATGTTGAATAAGGCCTGAGCTCTGACGGAAGGCCTTTCCACATTCATTACATTTATAAGGTTTTTCTCCCGTATGAATTCTATGATGTTGAGTAAGTCCTGTGCTCTGACGGAAAGTTTTGCCACATTCATTACATTCATAAGTTTTCTCTCCAATATGTATTCCACGTTTCTTGATAAGTTCTAAATTATAACTGAAAGATTTCCCACATTTACTATATAAAGAAAATATCTTCTTTGAGCAAATATTATGTTTTCTTATTTCTGAATACAGTCTGAAGCTTTTCTGCATATCATACTCATAGAGACTTTTTTCAATCATTTCTCTCTGTTGTGGAAAAAGAATTGGCTCTAGATTGCAGCTTCTCCCATATTCATTATATTCAATTTTTTTCCTTTGGATGAATTTTACTTGTTCAGAATGTCTCTCCTCTTCATTCAATTGTCTCTCTAATCTAGCATCATATTCCCAGGAATCTCTCAACTTAGAGACACAGGGACCACTCGATTTAAGCATCTCATTGGATGTTTCTCTTATAGAAATGTCCAGCTTTGGAAATAACTTTTCGACTTCAGGCCTAGTTTTCCAATCTGAAAGAAATAAGACATTTTAAATATGCCCTGTTTCAGAATGTATGCTTTTCCCCCACTTTCTGGGTTTAACACATTTTTTTTTGCCATCATTATTAAAAATATAGTTAACATGCATGTACATATTTTTTTTACTCTCCATCACCTTTTATGTCTTCTCAGATTTCTCTATATGTTCTATATCTGTCATTTCATATGGCATGACAATATCCAATTACATTTATATACCACTTTTCTTTTTTTTTTAACTTGGTGGAGAATGGAAAGGAAAACTGGGTTTGCAGTACCTGAAGGGATACAACCTAGAAAGCAGGCTCAATTTGTTCTACTTGGCTTCAAAGGCAAGAACAAGAAATAAAAATTGGGAGTAGAATAAAGAAACAAATCTAGGATTGGTCAATGGTAACTCTTTCTGATAATCAGATCTAACTAAAAGTGAAGTTGGAAGTTTTGGCAAGAAGTTGGTTTCTCTATATTAGACATGTTCAAACAAAAGCTAGATGGCCAATCCATGTAAAATGGATTATCCAGTTATGGGTAGGACAAGATGGTCATTTAGATCCCTTCTCATTTGTAAATTGCAGGGAGTTAGAGCTACACAACAGCATTTTTCTGGAAATTCAGCACTGGTCAGACTCAGAAAATACCCTTTAATAGAGCAATCCGATTACAAGTGAAATATTTCAGGATCTGCCTTTGGCCTTGTGCTGTTTGACTTTTATTAATGACTTGAAAGAAAGCATAAAGAATATTTTTGTCACTGTCACTGTCCTCTTCAGGATTTATTCTTAATAATATAACCTTCTATTTTAATCACCTTTGCCAGTTCATCATCACCTACACCTCACATTCTGTATCCTCATCAACCTAGTCCAGGTCCTCAGTGCCTCTCACTGAACAATTTTAATAGATTTTAAATTGGTCTCCATGCCTCTGGTCTTTGCCATCTGCAGTCCAAACTTTTCACATAACTGCTAAATTAATATTCCTACAATTCAGATCTGGTTCCTCATAAATAACCTTTCATTTCCCACCTATATACTGGCCTGGAATGTACTTTCTCCTCACCTTTACCTTGTAGAATCCCTTCCAGATTTTAAAGCTCAGCTTGGATATCATCTGTACACAGGATCTTTCCTGATGTCCCTCTTAAAATCATCTCATATAGCTTTGTGTATGATTCACGCTGACTTACATGTATACAGAATATAGGCCCCAAGCAGAATGTCAGCTTCTTTGGGGCAATGTTTACTTTGGTTGTTGTTGTTGGGGTGGTTTTTTGGTCCCTGTGTCATCAATGTCTTGCACAGAGCAGAAATTTACTACTTCCCACTGATGTTGGGAATCCCTTAGGCCTTGCCCTGAACTCTTTTTTCTTTTTCTCTACACTCTCTCCTTTGCTGGTTGATTCCATCAGTTTCTAGGCATTTTAAAAACAACATGGCAAAGCCTCTGGAGTCTTCCTTGACTCCTTTTCCCTTGAAGTCTCCATTCAGTAAGTCACCAAATCTTTTCCATTCTACTTCCACAGCACCTCTTTAAATCCATCCCATCTCAAGTCAAAATCCTACTGTAGGTCTGCATTACCTTTGTCAAAGAAACTGGAAGCAAAGTCTTCCCTGTCCAAAGCATCCTTCAGAGAACAGCCGTAATGTCCCCAAGAACAAGTCTGCTCAAGTTCCTCTTACAGAGAACCCCACTGACTCTACGGAAAACATACAAAGTCCCCAGGAGAGCCTCGGACTTGCCACATTCTAGCAACCACTGCTATCCCCAGTTTTCTCTCTTTGCTCATCCTCTGAATCAAACAAGACCAAGCTCATGTTCAACATTCTGCAATTTCAGCACCTGCCCAAGTACATGAGGTGTGGGGACACAGAGTCAACAATGACATTCACCCGAGCAATATTTGAAAGTCTTTCCACTCTCACTTCCTTCAGAGTGGCTTGCATTCCTTCAAGGCAGGGGCAACTTTGTTTCCATTGTGACATCACTAGCACCCAGCAGAGTCCCTAGTGTTTGCTGACTAACTCCATTCAGATAGGAATGCTCTCCCTTTGTCTGAAAAACCTGAAGGGAGTGTGTACATACACACTTTAGACCTTGACCTCACTACTTACTTTCACCTACTTCCCTTCTGAGTCAAACTAGACTAAGAAGTTCTAGGCTCATAAAAGGCAGAGAATGACTTGTTTTTGTTTTTCTGTCTGCCAAGACAAAAACACAGACATATATGTACCTAAAAACAGTTACACTGAACAGAAAGGCTAGAAAAGGGGTCTCTAGACTGACAGCAAGATCCAAAAACAAGATTGTGTCAGGGTAGAAACTGGGCTAAGTGTAATAAGAGGAAATTTAATAGAGGTGAATGTAGTATCTTAAATTACAACTGGTTTCAAAACAAATCAGCTTCACAAGCAAAAGACAAGGAAAAGTTTATCAGAAACCATATCCCCAGACAGGAAAAAGACTTTCCTTTTCGCACGCTGCATTGGTCAGTCCCCTGGGTTCCTTCTTGTGGCCACATTTCAGGAAGCCACTGACAATAATGAGAAAGCTAAAAAGGAAGACTTCAGAGGCACACACACGCACACACAGTGTTTTACTATCTGAAGAGTTCTCCTCTCTGGCTTGTTCTACTTAGTCCAGAGGGCAGACCTACAGATAACTAGTGGACACTGACACAACTGGACAAGAGTAAGCAAGAGCAGGACAGGACAGGCAGGGCAGGGTGGCTGCTTGACGAGGGGCAAGACCAGAAAGCCCTCTGACCAACCTGGGATATCAGATTTTTTTCAAAAATGTTTACTAAAAAACCATTTCCTCCCATTCCTTTCCCTTAGTTCTTTTCTTGATTTCCAATATTGTATCTTTATTTTGTTGTTGTTGTTGTTGTAATTTTAATAGGTGAATAAATAAAAAGATTAGGGAAGGATGAGATATTTCTTTAACATGTGGTATATAAATGCAACAATAGCTTAGAAAATCATTTAGGCTACATAAAAATAAATAAAATAAATTTTGACAGCTGTATACATATACTTCAACAGCAGCAAAACAAGAAAAATAAACATATCATGTAAGCATAGGCAAATAAGATCAAAAGATCCATAAGGGCAGCGAGGTGGAATAGTGGCTACTAATGGATACTACTAGGCCAATTCTCATCTTCCTGAGTTCAGCTCCTTTATTAGCTGTGTAATTTTAGGCAGGACATCACTTAGCCCCACTTGTCTCACTTTCTTCATCTGTAAAATGAACTGGAGAAAGAAATGGCAAATCACTCCAATACCTCTGCCAAGAAAACCCCAAATGCAGTCACAAAGTGCTGGGCATGACTGAAATGAACAAATAACCTATTTAGAAAAACAAAGAAATTCAAGAGAAAAAACGAATCAAGGTAACATTGATACCAAGAGAGAGGAATATACAAGAAGTACTACTAACTTTGTGTGCACATCTGGCAAAGTGATAGTCAGGAGTAGGGTTAGGGTTAGGATAAGAGAAATATAATTAATAACAATGATACTATTTACCAAGTGCTTGGGTATTAAGCTACTTGGAGACACAGAAGAACCATGAATAAGGGCAATGAAAAAAAACTAAATATAAAAATAGAAATGATTAAACAAATGCAGAAAAGTAGGTAGAGTAACAAAAATACAGAAAGTTTCCCTGCCACTTCAACTCCTCCAAACAGATGCTCCACGGACAATTCCATCCTCGGGACAGGCTATGATCCTAGCCAAGAGGACTCAGATCCAGAACACAGGCGCCGACACTTGGGCAGGGTACAGCACCCTCTGTCATTCACAGATCCAGAGTATGCGCAAGGAGTAGCCCTGCTCTGTACCAAGCAAGGACGAAGCACAGAGGCCAGCCACTGTTTTTTCTCTTGAATTTCTTTGTTTTTCTAAATAGGTTATTTGTTCATTTCAGTCATGCCCAGCACTTTGTGACTGCATTTGGGGTTTTCTTGGCAGAGATATTGGAGTGATTTGCCATTTCTTTCTCCAGTTCATTTTACAGATGAAGAAACTGAGACAAGTGGGGCTAAGTGATGTCTTGCCTAAAATTACACAGCTAATAAAGGAGGTCAAATCTGAACTCAGCAGTGGTTCTGATCCCAGGTTGAGCAGCAGTCTCAGTTCCAAAGTCCGCCATGTCTGGAGTTTGTAGCAAAAGAACCAGGCCGTGAATCCGGACCCAAGGGAGGCTGTCAGTTCTGTCCCTCCTAACCAGAAGGAGCTTTCAGCTGGCTCAGATCTCACAGCAGTAAGATCTCAGTCAAGAAAAGCCAACAAATATGTTGTTCTAACCCAAACCAAGTCAAGAACTCATTGAGCTCCGACCACCAGGCCAGGGATCAGACCGCTCCCTGGATCAAGCCACTTAGGAACACTGGAAGCTTGCAAATCCCCAGCTTATGCTATCCCTTACATCTTGGAACACACCATATTTCCAGAAAAGCAGCAACAGAGATAGTCTGGCCATTCCTTCAGAAGCGATAAAAGTCTGGTTCTACAAGAAAGTCTGAAGTCAAGAAGCAGGCTAGAAGAACAAGCAAACAAAACAAAGAACTCCAAAGCTATCGTGGTAATTCTCACGATACAAACACAAACATCACCATAGCCAATATTTATATAGTACTTATGTGCCAGACATTGTGCTAAACACGTTATGTTTATTTTTTCATTTGATCCTCACAACAACCCTAGGAGGCAGATGCTCTTATTATTCCCATTTTGTAGTTGAGGAAACCAAGACAGAATAAGTGACCTATCTATGGTCACAGGGTTAGTGTTGGACCTGAGGCTTTATTTGAACTTAGTTCTTCCTGACTTCTGGCCCAAGTTCTATCCACTGCACCACCTTGCTGCCTGAAACACATACACAAAAGGATGCCTCTAAAACATCTACAAGAAAAGCCTCAAAGAAAAACAAATTCAATTAGAACTTTTGGAAAAAGTAAAGCAAGATTTTGAGGAAAAGGAGCTAAAATATTTTTATAAATGAGAGCTATGGAAGAAAAAAATTAGAAAGAGGATTAACAGCTTAGCACATCAGATACAAAACCTTGCCCAAGTAACAAACTTTCTGAAAATAAGAATGGATCAAATAGAAGCTGATCGCATTGATATCAAGAAATATTAAAATAAAATTAAGAGAATGAAAAAAGAGAAGAAAATGTAACAAGCAAACTGAAATTAAAAAAGATAATTTAAGAATACCTGAAAGCTATGAGCATAAAAAGAATCTAGATATCATATTTCAAAAGATCACAAGAGAAAACTGACCAGATCTCTTAGAACCAGAGATCAAAGTGAAAATAGAAATATCCACCTTCCTAAAAGAAACTCCAACATAAAAATTCCCAGGACCATTATATCCAAAATCCAAAGGTGGGAATAAGGAGGTCCGTTGAAGGAGGAACTTAAAGCACTTAACTTAGCACAGTGTTTGGCACACTATAAATGTTAGCAATTATTATCATCACCACCACCATCATCATCACCATCACTACCACCACCATCCTCATCCTAATTGGACTCTGCCTTCAGGATACGACTGACAGGAAACAAACACTTCCTTTTCCCAAAACAGTCACAGCAGCTTCATCTTTGGGACCAGTAGAACCTGGTACCAAACAGGGCCCAAGGGCTAGCCAAGTCCCAGTTGACAAAGCCTCAGTAGGAATGCCCCCATCTTTCTCCAGGACTCAAAGAAACCCAGGAAGTCTTGTTTAAACTATGTGAGAGGAAATACTCAGAACTGGCCACTCTGAATGTGCCTGGATGTAAATTTTTTTAATAAGGGCAATATAATTTTAAAAGACTTAGAAGCAGGGACATCTAGGTGGCACAGTGGATAGAGAACCAGCCCTGAAGTCAGGAGGACCTGAGTTCAAATGTGGCCTCAGACACTTAATGCTTCCCAGTGCTGTGTGACCCTGGGCAAGTCACTTAACCCCATTTGCCCTCAGGGTGGAAGGAAGACATAGAAGCAGCAAACTTTGGAAGAGCCTTTTGATTATCTTGTTCATGTTCCTACTTTTTAAAAGGAAGAATAAATTATCCCCAGGGAGGGAAGGCAACTCAGGCCGAAGGGCACTGCACAGTCCTCACGCTCCTAAGACTCCTCTGTCCCCTGGGAAAGCCTGGGACCAGTCTTCCTCTCCCGAGGGTCACGGCCTCTGAGGTCTAAGAAGTCTCGCGTCCAGACCCCTCCCAGGTGAAACCAATCAAGTGCTGACCTGCCCCAGTAACCCTACTGTCGGCCCCCAGCCCTCACCTGCACAGCTGCTTCCTGGGACACTGCGTCCCGCCACCACGGCGCTCCACCTTGCTCCAGCTGAGAGATCACGTCAGGCTTGGAGACAGCAAGCCCTGCTCGTGGGAAATGGCAAAGTCATGGCGCCCGAGGGCGCTTTCCAGATTCCATCCCGACCCCCTTCCAGGAGCAGCAGGCGTGAGAGGGAGACCCTGAGAGCAGAAGAGAGACCTCCTAAGGCTGCTTTAGTTTGTGTTCTTAGGAAACAAAGGGGAATGGTCCCTGCAGGGCCGGGCTGCTCACTGACAGGATGGGGACCTTTCAGGCCTGTACTGGAGCTTGAGGGAGACTCTCCACAAGCAAACCGTGAGTGGGAGAGGCCCAAAGTCAGGGGTAACACAATAAGCTGATAGTTTCCAGTTCTAAAAGCAAACATTTTCCTTGGGGACCATGGAGCCACAAAAGGATTAGTCCCAACCCTAACTGCTAAACACCAATGGCCTTCCATAGCATTCACCAAGGGAGGAAGCCACGCCCTCGAGGGGCCAGTGGCTCTGGGGCCCAGGGGAGCCCTCACCCAGGCACGCCAGGTTCCGTAGTTCTCCAGCATCACCTCCCGACAGCTCCTTCTGGGCCGGGCCCAGCCGCCTCCACTCCTCCCACGTGAAGTCCACGCCACGTCCCCAGAAGGTCACTGACTCCAAACACCAAAGAGAATCGCTGGCCCAGTGCTCATCCTTCCCATGGATCCGAGGGACAAGTGAAGGCGGCCGGACAGGCTGGGGGTCTGCTCACAGCACCAGCCTGGGGCGGGCAGCCACAAGTGCCTCAGTAGGTGGGAGATTCTGAACCATGTAACAGAGTAAAAATAGGGCCTTTAATTCACAAAGAATTCTGGCAACAACCACTTTGTGAGGACACATTCTCTCCATTTGGGGTTTGAGAAAGGCTAACGAGCCTCCTCCTGGTCACAGAACTACGAAGTCTCCCTAGATGGGACCCCATTCTCCCCTCGCTCCACAGCTTGGTCCGCTTTGCTAGTCATCTCCCCAAAGGCCTGGGGCATCCCCACAATCAGCCAAATGGGAGGCCAAGCCTAAATGCTGCAGGGGCAGCTGACATCCTGCCCAAGGCAGCCTCTGGGCCCGCTCCTCCCGGAAAGCCGAGGCCGGGCTCCTTCCCGGCACAGCTTCGGATTAGCCCAAGCCTTGGCCCGAGCCGCCTGGAGTCCCTCCCACCCGAAGGGAAACCCGGCAGACGTTTTCCAGCCAAACACCAGGACTCGCGCCCGGGCTCACGTTCCGAGAGCCAAAGGCCTCCTGCCAATCACAGGCGGCCGGCGCTGGGCTCCGGCCCTGGGAGGGCCAGGGCAGGCTTCCTGGAGGGGTGGGGCTGGAGGAGAGCTGGGGCCAGGGGCGAGGCAGTGGAAGCCTGAGCGCCAAACAAGCCCGGAGGCAGCAGGGAGCCCCTGCAGGTTCTGGAGCGGGAAAATCGCTGCGGGAACTGAATGGAGGCGGCCTGAGGCTACTGAGAGGTGGGGAAGTGCCCACGCCAGTGTAAGGAAGGGGACCCTGGGACGGCCTGTTAAATTCACAGGGGTTCCTGAGGAAGAGGGAGGGTCCAGGGAAGGAGATGGGAGGGCCTGCGCCGCGGGGGCACAGCTGGCTGGGGCACTGACTCCGTGTCCAGCTCTAGGGAAGCCCGCCCTCGTGGCTGAGCGCCCCTGGGGCTGAGGCGCGCACGCACCCCTGCCCCAGGCCAGACCCGCCGGGACCCCAGGCCGGGCCCTGCGCTCCGTCTGCCTCAGTTTCCTCACCTAAAATGGGGGACCTGACCCTGCCGCCGGAGCGCGCGCCCGGCCTGCGGCAGGAGCTGCGCCACTGCGGAGGCGCCCGGGGCGGGGCCTGGAACGCCGCGCTCAGCACCCCGCCCACCGCTCCACCTCACCCGCCGGGCGGCTTCTCCGCACGCATTCAGCTGGGGCCAAGGAGGGCGGGACAGCGGAGACGCTCTCCGATTGGCGGCCGCCGCTCTTGACGGCCCAATGGGCGCAGCCGGCGCCCACGGAGAGGCGGAGCCACACGCGCGCTCCCCGAAGACCCACCGCGGGAGGCCGAGGCTCGGCCTGAAGCCTCTCTGCCCTCGGGCTAGTTCTCGGGTCCCGTCAGGCTCACGGGATGTGAACTAGGCCGCGGGCGACCGACACGCCGCGGAGCCAAAGAGGCCGAGAGTACGGCAGAAACCGGAAGAGGCTTTCACTAATGGGCCGCGGGGCGGAAGTGACGATGAGCCTGCTCTGCTCCGATCTTCCTGCCATCCGAGTCTATGGTAACTCGCCTTGAGTTGGCAGGCGAGTGGGGGCGGGCAAGAAGTCGGGAACGCGAGATGGCGTCTAGTGCTCTCTTGGCCTGGCGGCCGCACTGCACCCAAGAAGGCCACCAGCCCTGTTCTGGCCAGTGCTGTGCCTGAAGAACAGCCTCTTACTCTGGGAGCTTGGAGTAGAGCTTCCGCCGGGGCAGCCTGGGCGCCATGACCCAGTCCGGCCAGAGGGGCGCTGCTGCTCCGCATGGAGCCCAGAAAAGTGACGTTCAAGGCCCTTTCTGCCATCTCTGGGGACAAAGAAAAACAAAGGCGCCCTGCCCTCCAGGAGCCTCCATTCTGGTGGCGGAGCCCTGGGCCTGGGGAAAGGCCCGAGAGGCCGGAGAGGGACCTGGCGTTCTGGGGGCTTCGTCGGTGGCGGGAGAGGGTGCGAAGGAGAGAAGGGGCGCTGGGCGGCGGGGGACCCCGGGAAGAGGGGAGGCCTGGAGATCACCCTGGCCCGGGGACGGACCTGGCTGTGGAGAGCTCCTGTAAAGCGTCCGGGGAGCCAAGGACGGAGCCTGGGGACGGGGAGCAGGGGAAGGGTAGGGAGAGCCAGCCTGGGAGACTGAGCAGAATCAGCCACTCTGGGCAGGGGAGAAGCGAGAAAAGGGGGAAGAGAGAATGGCCAGGAGGAGCCCAGGGCCAACCAAGGAGGAGGAGAGGGGGTGAGAAAACCTGGAGATGCCCCAGAGGTAGGTGAGCAGTGATGTTAAATTTACATAGACATCAAGAAGAAGGGGTGAGAAAAGGATCTTCAGTTTGGAAATGAAAAATGATTTGAAGAAAGCAGCAACAGCCGAGTAGCCAATCAATCAATAAACATTTGTGAAGGGGCTCCTAAATGCCAAGCATTTGGCTAAGGCTGCGGAATACAAGAAGACACAAAGGATAGTAATGAGACTGCAAGCCAGATTGCAAAAGGATGGAAAGGGAGGTGAAGAAAAGGGCAGATGGTAGATGGCTTTCTGAGGTTTAAGGAAAAGGGAAGAGAGATACAGGAGAGGACTTTGAGTTTTTGTTATTGTTGGGGAGGAGTACATGATTTTGTACATGTGTGTGCATATGTATATCCCTCCAATTACATGTTAAAACAATCTTTTAAAACATTTTTAAAGTTTTGAGTTCTAAATTCTATCCTTCCCTCCCTTTCCTTCTTGAGATACTAAGAAATCATTTGCAATTGTATAAAATATTTCCATATTAGTCATTTTGTATAAGACTCAAATAAAAGGAAAAAT